>NC_041234.1:20679475-20680195 GCF_002837175.3 Physeter macrocephalus | reverse complement strand
ACCAATGGACAGATCATCCAAACAGAAAATTAATAAGGAAACACAAGCTTTAAATGACATAATAGACCAGATAGATTTAATTGCTATTTATAGGACATGCCATCCCAAAACAGCAGATTACACTTTCTTCTCAAGTGTGCACAGAACATTCACCAGGATAGATCACATCTTGGGTCACAAATCAAGCCTCAGTAAATTTAAGAAAACTGAAATCATATCAAGCATCTTTTCTGACCACAATGCTATGAGATTAGAAATGAATTACAGGGAAAAAAATGTAAAAAACACAAACACATGGAGGCTACACAATACGTTACTAGATAACCAAGAGATCACTGAAGAAGAAATCAAAGGGGAAATCAAAAAATACCTAGAGACAAATGACAATGAAAACACGACGATCCAAAACCTATGGGATGCAGCAAAAGCAGTTCTAAGAGGGAAGTTTATAGCTATACAAGCCTACCTCAAGAAAAATCTCAAATAAACAATCGAACCTTACACCTAGAGGAACTAGAGAAAGAAAAACAAACAAAACCCAAAGTTAGCAGAAGGAAAGAAATCATAAAGACCAGAGCAAAAATAAATGAAATAGAAACAAAGAAAACGATAGCAAAGATCAACAAAACTAAAAGCTGGTTCTTTGAGAAGATAAACAAAATTGATAAACCTTTAGCCAGACTCATCAAGAAAAAGAGGGAGAGGACGCAAATCAATAAA
>NC_041234.1:20677651-20679086 GCF_002837175.3 Physeter macrocephalus | reverse complement strand
CATCAAGAAAAAGAGGGAGAGGACTCAAATCAATAAAATTAGAAATGAAAAAGAAGTTACAACAGACACCACAAAAATACAAAGCATCCTAAGAGACTACTGCAAGCAACTCTATGCCAATAAAATGGACTACCTGGAAGAAATGCACACATTCCTGGAAAGGTATAACCTTCCAAGACTGAACCAGGAAGAAATAGAAAATATGCACAGACCAAGCACAAGGAATGAAATTGAAGCTGTGATTAAAAATCTTCCAACAAACAAAAGCCCAGGACCAGATGGCTTCACAGGCGAATTCTATCAAACATTTAGAGAAGAGCTAACATCTATCCTTCTCAAACTCTTCCAAAAGATAGCAGAAGGAGGAACAGTCCCAAACTCATTCTATGAGGCCACCATCACCCTGATACCAAAACCAAAGACGTCACAAAGAAAGAAAACTACAGGCCAATATCACTGATGAACATAGATGCAAAAATCCTCAACAAAATACTAGCAAACAGAATCCAACAGCACATTAAAAGGATCATACACCATGATCAAGTGGGGTTTATCCCAGGAATGCAAGGATTCTTCAATATACGCAAATCAATCAACGTGATACACCATATCAACAAACTGAAGGAGAAAAACCATATGATCATCTCAATAGATGCAGAGAAAGCTTTTGACAAAATTCAACACCCATTTATGATAAAAACCCTGCAAAAAGTAGGCATAGAGGGAACTTTCCTCAACATAATAAAGGCCATATATGACAAACCCACAGCCAGCATTGTTCCCAATGGTGAAAAACTGAAACCATTTCCACTAAGATCAGGAACAAGACAAGGTTGCCCACTCTCACCACTCTTATTCAACATAGTTTTGGAAGTTCTAGCCACAGCAATCAGAGAAGAAAAAGAAATAAAAGGAATCCAAATAGGAAAAGAAGAAGTAAAGCTGTCACTATTTGCAGATGACATGATATTATACATAGAGAATCCTAAGGATGCTACCAGAAAACTACTAGAGCTAATCAATGAATTTGGCAAAGTAGCAGGATACAAAATTAATGCACAGAAATCTCTGGCATTCTTATACACTAATGATGAAAAATCTGAGAGTGAAATTAAGAAAACACTCCCATTTACCATTGCAACAAAAAGAATAAAATATCTAGGAATAAACCTACCTAAGGAGACAAAAAACTTGTATGCAGAAAACTATAAGACACTGATGAAAGAAATTAAAGATGATACAAATAGGTGGAGAAATATACCATGTTCTTGGATTGGAAGAATCAACATTGTGAAAATGACTCTACTACCCAAAGCAATCTACAGATTCAATGCAATCCCTATCAAACTACCACTAGCATTTTTTACAGAACTAGAAAAAAAAATTTCACAATTTGTATGGAAACACAAAAGACCCCAAATAGCAAAAGCAATCT
>NC_041234.1:20675751-20677194 GCF_002837175.3 Physeter macrocephalus | reverse complement strand
AACCATAATTCAAAAAGACACATGCACCCCAATGTTCATTGCAGCTCTATTTACAATAGCCAGGACATGGAAGCAACCTAACTGTCCATCAACAGATGAATGGATAAAGAAGATGTGGCACATATATACAATGGAATATTACTCAGCCATAAAAAGAAATGAAACTGAGTTATTTGTAATGAGGTGGATAGATCTGGAGTCTGTCATACACAGTGAAGTAAGTCAGAAGGAGGAAAACAAATACCGTATGCTAACACATATATATGTAATCTAAGAAAAAAAATGTCATGAAGAGATTAGTGGTAGGATGGGAATAAAACACAGACCTACTAGAGCATGGACTTGAGGACGTGGGGAGGGGGAAGGGTAAGCTGTGACGAAGTGAGAGAGTGGCAGGGACATATATGCACTACCAAATGTAAATTAGATAGCTAGTGGGAAGCTGCCGCATAGCACAGGGAGATCACCTCTGTGCTTTGTGACCATGAGAGGGGTGGGATAGGGAGGGTGGGAGACGCAAGAGGGAAGAGATATGGGAACATATGTATATGTATAACTGATTCACTTTGTTGTAAAGGAGAAACTAACACACTATTGTAAAACAGTTATACTCCAATAAAGATGTTAAAAAAAAATACGAATGGATAAAGAAGATGTGGTACGTATATACAATGGAATATTACTCAGCCATAAAAAGGAACGAAATTAGGTCATTTGTTGAGATGTGGACGGACCTAGAGTCTGTCATACAGAGTGAAGTATGTCAGAAAGAGAAAAACAAATATCGTATATTGATACATGTTTGTGGAACCTAGAAAAATGGTACAGATGAACCAGTTTGCAGGGCAGAAGTTGAGACACAGATGTAGAGAACAAATGTATGGACACCAAGGGGGGAAAGCTGTTGGGGGGGTGGTGTGATGAACTGGGCAATTGGGATCGACATGTATACACTGATGTGTATAAAACTGATGACTAATAAGAACCTACTGAATAAAAAAGTAAATATAATAAAATTCAAAAATTAAAAAAAACAAAAAATCATACAAACAATAAATGCTGGCGAGGGTGTGGAGAAAAGGGAGCCCTTCTACACTGTTGGTGGGAATGTACATTGATACAGCCACTATGGAGAACAGTATGGAGGTTCCTTAAAAAACTAAAAGAACTGCCATGTGACCCAGCAATCCCACTTCTGGGCATATACCCTGAGAAAACTGTAATTCAGAAAGAGACATGCCCCACAATGTTCACTGCAGCACTATTTACAATAGCCAGGACATGGAAGCAACCTAAATGTCCATCAACAGATGAATGGATAAAGAAGATGTGGCACATATATACAATGGAATATTACTCAGCCATAAAAAGAAACGAAATTGAGTTATTTGTAGTGAGGTGGATGGACCTAGAGTCTGTCATACAGAGTGAAGTAAGTCAGAA
>NC_041234.1:20661247-20669321 GCF_002837175.3 Physeter macrocephalus | reverse complement strand
TGCAGGTGGTGTGATGAACTGGGCAATTGGGATCGACATGTATACACTGATGTGTATAAAACTGATGACTAATAAGAACCTACTGAATAAAAAAGTAAATATAATAAAATTCAAAAATTAAAAAAAACAAAAAATCATACAAACAATAAATGCTGGCGAGGGTGTGGAGAAAAGGGAGCCCTTCTACACTGTTGGTGGGAATGTACATTGATACAGCCACTATGGAGAACAGTATGGAGGTTCCTTAAAAAACTAAAAGAACTGCCATGTGACCCAGCAATCCCACTTCTGGGCATATACCCTGAGAAAACTGTAATTCAGAAAGAGACATGCCCCACAATGTTCACTGCAGCACTATTTACAATAGCCAGGACATGGAAGCAACCTAGGTGTCCATGGACCTAGGAACGGATAAAGAAGATGTGGTACATACATATAACAGAATATTACTCAGCCATTAAATAGAATGAAATAATGCCATTTGCAGCAACATGGGTGGACCTAGAGATTATCATACTAAGTGAAGTAAGACAGGGAAAGACAAATACCATATGATATCACTCATATGTGGAATCTAAAAAAAAATGGTACAAATGAACTTATGTACAAAACAGAAACAGACTCACAGACTTTGAAAACAAAATTATGGTTACCAAAGGGGAAAGGTGGGGGAGGGATAATTAGGAGTCTGGGATAAATGTATACATACTGCTATATATAAAATAATTGACAACAACCTACTGTATAGCACAGGGAACGCTAGTCAGTATTCTGTAATAACCTATATGGGCAAATAATCTGAAAAAGGATGGATATCTGTATATGTATAACTGATTCAGTTTGCTGTACACCTGAAAGTAAGATAACATTGTAAATCAACTCTACTCGAATATAAAAAAAAATTTTTTTAAAGCTCACATTCTCTCTTAAAAATCTGTCATTATGGCTAGCTTTTTAAATGTTTCATGAAATTTTCATGAGTAATCTGAATATGATTGTTAAGAAGAGGTAAATTAGGACTTCCCTGGTGGTGCAGTGGTTAGGAATCTGCCCGCCAATGTAGGGGACATGAGTTAGAGCCCTGGTCCAGGAAGATCCCACATGCCGTGGAGCAACTAAGCACATGCGCCACAACTACTGAGCCTGTGCTCTAGAGCCTGCTAGCCATAGAGCCTGCTAGCCACACTACTGAGCCTGCGCTCTAAAGCCTGCGAGCCACAACTACTGAAGCCCGTGTGCCTAGAGCCCGTGCTCTGCAATAAGAGAAGCCACCGCAATGAGGAGCCCGTGCACCACAACGAAGAGTAGCCCCCGCTCACCACAACTAGAGGAAGCCTGCGTGTAGCAACAAAGACCTAATGCAGCCAAAGCCAAATAAATAATTTATTTTTAAAAAAGAAAATGGAAAAATATAAAAATAAATTTTAAAAAGTAAATTAAATAGACATAAGTGGGATAAACATTAAATGAACTTTTTCTACAGTAATTATGTTTTATGGTATGTCTACTTAAAAAGTTACTCAAATCCTTTTGGAACCTGAAACCTTAGAGTTTTTCTAAGTTAAGATAAGTGATGGAAATTCAATGAATATCTGCATCATTTCCAAATAAGATAAAATACTGAAAGATTAATTACCAAACATAGGTTTATTCACCCTTGACTTCTCACTACAGAGAAACTAAAGATACTTGGATCTGTCAGCAGACATGTACCACATTAAAAAAATTATACTATGAGAAAGCATATGCTTCTAGAAATTATGAAATGTATTCAGAAATTTTCCAATCTACAGAATACTCGTATAACAATTCACAATTGCTTATATCTTAGTTTTCACTAGAAGTTAAGGTTTTTAAGGGTTAAGAATTCTAATTAATATATGTAATTAAAACTACTTAGAAAAACTAAGGGAAACATCACTATGCAAGGCAAGCTGGATGTTTTGGCTAAGAAAAGGTATGAAGTATGGAGATGCATTTTTTTAAAGGGAAATGAAAGTAATTTTGTCCTAAAGTACAACTGTGTTTCATAATGAAATGAGAATAAAGGTCAAAATGAATGGATATAGAAAGTTGGGGGCAGGGAGAGAGAACTTTACCTTGGGTAGTCAAGTTAGCTAAAAATGGGATAAATTTATCGTAAGGTTTTTTTTAAAAAAATAAGCTTTAGTAAGTAGTGTATGTACGTGAATCTAAAACTTAATTTTCTTTCATCTGCTAAAAGGACAAGATTTTCATGGGCTATTAGTCTGCTCCTAATAAGACTGTAAAAGGTTTTTCTTTACCTTTTAATAAATCTGCCTAGAAAACAAAGATTGTGTGTTTTATCAAAATAATTTCCTGTGCTTTATGTTGTCTTTATCAGGTCTTTGGCAACTTAAGAAAACTGAGTCTTCTCTATTAAAAGAGCTAAGTTGTTGTTTTTACAATTTTGTAACTTTCTGTATTTGCCTGCTAAGTCTTTGTCACTTTGATTAAATGGATAACTAAGTACTGTTTCAGAGAGACCTATGATCCTATTTGTTCTAATCTTTTTGATATTTTTTGACAAACTTTCCAAAAATCAAATTCTAAATGACCTCTTTTGGACCTTGAACTAATTTTGAGACTTTCCAGAAGGTCCCTGGAACATGTCAAAAGATTTGATGTCTCTCCTTGCAAAAAGAGAGACTTTACTTAGATTTATGTGATATGCTAAATTATATGGTAGACATCAATAAATAAGTAGTAATGCTTAATTAAACCTTCTTTAGGTTATATTTGATACATATGTTACTAATATAATAGTAACATATAGAACTTGCAGAAGTTTTATAAAATTCCTAAAAATCTGATGTCCTAGTAGAATGTTACTAGTTGTAAATCTGATTATTATCTTAAAATGTTCTATGTGACAGGAATAACCAACTATCCATGTGAACTGCATTATAATGAATGATGGACATTTCTTTTTGTCATTACAGATAGTTATTGCTTACTGCTTTTGCCAGAGTATTCCTATACAAAGTGCTTCATCTTCAAGGACACTCATGGAAAGCACTCTTACTAGTACAGGTTTCTGATAACTTTCAGGTCTTTGAAGAAAAACGGGAGGGAGGAAATCAAGAGATTTCCTCTTGAGTAGGAGGAGGCTGAGCTCACCTCCCCCCATGAACACCTCGAAAATACATCCGTATGTTGAGCAATTCTCACTGAAAACAAATTGGAAACTGGCAGAAAGGCTCTTCTACAACCAAGGCTGTAAAAAAAGATCCACACAGTGTTGATTAGGAACAGAGGAGAAGCAATCAGGTTGGGACCCACGTCCCTAGGAGGGAACACAGAAGGGGAGCGGAATATCATGGGATTGGAGATTCTCCCTGGGGGTGAGGAGTTTGAACCACTTATTGGGCACCCCAGCCCTGGGGTCCAGCACCAGGAAGATGAGTCCCCTTAGTTGGTTTGAAAACCAGTGGGCTGTAAGAAATTGAGACTTCACTCCTGAAGAGCACATGCACAAGCTTGCTTACTCCTGAAACAAGGAAGAGGAAGCAGATTGAAACTGCCTGGGGCTCTGGTCGGTTTCCTGTGACTGCCTTGGCCTGTGATAAATGCCTGCTGCAGCCGCTCTAACTCTGGTACAGCTCCCCACTAGGGCAAAGGATGCCATTGCCGAGAAGAGTGCATACTTGTGGAGGATGGAGCCGGCTTGGACCCAGCACCGCATCTGAATGGGGTGAAAGCAGCCATTGCTGGTGCTTGGTGGAGGCAGTGGATTGGTAGCTGTCTGGAGCTCTGACTGGCGTGTGGGGACCATCCCATTATGCACCCCAGCCTTCACAGAGCACCCACTCCAGCTCCTCTTGCTTCAGTGCTGCTCCCCTCTGGGGTGAAGGTGCCATTGCCAGGAGCAGGGAGAATATATACTTAGAGGGAATAGAACTAGCTTGGACCCGACCCTCAGGGCTTCTGTTCCAGCACCTTGGGACCTGCCCCCACCCCCAACAGGGCAGTTATGGCCGCTGACCTTAGGAGAAGCCTTCGCTCACACCTGGCACTGGCTCTAGCCCCTCCATCTCCAGCCCACCTCCCACCAACGTGTGATAACTGCCAGCACTCCATAGGCAAAGATTTGACCTGTGCTCACTTTAGATCCAGCTCTCCCACCAAAGCCACTGGGCACATGCAGACTGCATAGGGACACTGCCACACAAGGACACCCCTTTAAGACTGGGATAGGTAACTATTTCACTTAATTTCATAGAGACAGAGAAAGTTACTTCAAATGAAAGAAGGAAAAAAACCATGAAAAAACAACTAGTGATAGAGAACTAATCTACAACATACAGAGTTCAAAACATTAGTACTAAGACTTGCCAAATGAAATTAGGAAAAGAATAGATGACCACAGTGAGAATTTTAACAAGGAACTAGAAAATATAAAAAAGAACCAGTCCAGCTGAAGAATACAATAACTGAAATAAAAAACACTATAGAGGAATTAACAGCAGACGGTGATACAGAAGAACACAGAAGTGATCTGGAAGATAGAATAATGGAAATTACTCCATTAGAAGAGCAAAAAGAAAATTTTAAAAAATGAGAGTTTACGGGACCTCTCAGATAACATCAAATGTCCTAACATTCACATTATAAGGGTCGCAGGAGAAGGGAGAGAGGAAGGGGCCAGAAATGTATTTGATGATTTCATGGCTGAAAATGTCCTGAACCTGAAGATGGAAGCAGATATCCAGGTATAGGAAGCACAGAGGGTTGCAAACAAAAGGAATCCAAAGAGACCCATCCCAAGACATATCATACTTAAAACGGCCAAAGTTAAAGATGAAGAGAGAATTCTAAAGGCAACAAGAGAAAAATAGGGTCATATACCCTAAGGCTATAAGCTGATTTTGGGTGGAATGACAATGTGCCCAGTTACTGGTGATAAGTCAGAATTATTCTACATCAATCATGGCCATTATGTTCTCCTTACAATAAATGGTTCTGGGAAAACTGGACCACTACCTTACACCATGCAAAAATTATCTCAAAATGGGTTAAAGACTTGAAATATGACATGAAACCATAAAATTCTTAGAAGAAAACATAGGTGGTAAGCTCCTTGACATCAGTTTTGGTGATGATTTTTTGGATTTGACACCAAAAAATGGGCAACAAAAGCAAAAACAAACAAGTGGGACTACATCAAACTAAAAAGCTTCTGTACAACAAAGCAAGGTATCAACAAAATGAAAAGACAACCCTACTGAATGGGAGAAAATATTTGCAAATCATATATCTGATAAGGGGTTAATATCCAAAATAGTTAAGGAACTCATACAATTCAATAGCAAAAAACTACAAATCCAAAAAACCATCCACTTAAAACATGCACAGAGGATCTGAACAGACATTATTAAAAGACATAGATGACCAACAGGTACATGAAAAGGTGCTCAACATCACTCATCAGGGAAATGCAAAGCAAAACCATAAAGAGATATCACCTCACACCTGTTAGATTGGCTATTACCAAAAAGATGATAAGAAATAACAAGTGTTGGCAAGGATATGGAGAAAAGGGAACACTTGTGCACTGTTGGTGAGAATGTAAATTGGTGTAGCCACTGTGGAAAACAGCATGGAGGCTCCTCAAAATATTAAAATTATAACTACCATATGACCCAGCAATCCCTCCACTGGGTATTTATCTAAAAGAAATGAAAACAGGATCTCAGAGAGGTATCTGCACCCCCATGTTCATCTGCAACATTATTCACAATAACTCACATATGGAAACAGTCTAAGTGTCCATCAACAGATGAACAGATAAAGAAGATGTGGTATATATACACAATGGAACAGTATCCAGCCACAGAAAAGAAGGAAATCTTGCCATTTGCGACAACATGGATGCACCTTGAGGGCATTATGCTAAGTGAAATAAGTCAGACAGAGAAAGACAAATATATGATCTCACTTATAAGTGGAACCTAAACAATCAAAATAAAACAACAAATAACTGAGCTCAGAGATAGAACAGATTGCTGGTTACCACAGGTGGGGAGTAGGGTGGGCAGAATGCTTAAAGGGGGTTAAATGGTACAAACTTCCAGTTATAAAGTAAGTCATGGGGATGTAATGTACAACATGGTTACTATAGTTAATAATACTGTATTGTGTACTTGTGTATTTGTAAGAGAAAAGATCTTAAAAGGTCTCATCACAAGAAAAAATATTTTGTAACTATGTATGGTGACGGATTTTTTTAACATCTTTATTGGAGTATAATTGCTGTCGTTGTGTTAGTTTCTGTTGTATAACAAAGTGAATAAGCTATACATATACATATATCCCCTTATCCCCTCCCTCTTGCATCTCCCTCCCACCCTCCCTATCCCACCCCTCGAGGTGGTCACAAAGCACTGAGCTGATCTCCCTGTGCTATGTGGCCGCTTCCCACTAGCTAGCTATTTTACATTTGGTAGTGTATATATGTCCATGCCACTCTCACTTCTTCCCAGCTTACCCTTCCTCCTCCCCATGTCCTCAAGTCCATTCACTATATCTGTGTCTTTATTCCTGTCCCCTAGCAGTGGTCTTAGCTCTACTTTTTATCTCTTTTATCAATGGGAGGCAAGGAGCAGGAGTCTGTATATATACTTATAATTGTTATATCTTCTTCTTTGATTTATCCCTTGATCATTATGTAGTGTCCTTCTTTGTCTCTTGTAATAGTCTTTATTTTAAAGTCCATTTTGTCTGATATGAGAATTGTTACTCCAGCTTTCTTTTGATTTCCATTTGCAGGGAATATCTTTTCCCCCCTCACTTTCAGTCTGTGTGTGTCCCTAGGTCTGAAGTGGGTCTCTTGTAGACCACATATATATGGGTTTTGTTTTTGTTTGTAGACAGCATATATATGGGTCTTGTTTTTGTTTCCATTCAGCCAGTCTGTGTCTTTTGGTGGGAGCATTTAATCCATTTACATTTAAGGTAATTATCGATATGTATGGTTCTATTACCATTTACTGAATTGTTTCGGGTTGTTCTTGTAGGTCTTTTCCTTCTCTTGTGTTTCTTGCCTAGAGAAGTTCCTTTAGCATTTGTTGTAAAGCTGGTTTGGTGGTGCTGAACTCTCTCAGCTTTTGCTTGTCTGTAAAGGTTTTAATTTCTCCATCAAATCTGAATGAGATCCTTGCTGGGTAGAGTAATCTTGGTTGTAGGTTTTTTTCCTTCATCACTTTAAATATGTCCTGCCACTCCCTTCTGGCTTGGAGAGTTTCTGCTGAAAGATCCGATGTTAACCTTATGGGGATTCCTTTGTGTGTTATTTGTTGTTTTTCCCTTGCTGCTTTTAATATGTTTTCTTTGTATTTAATTTTTGACAGTTTGATTATTATGTGTCTTGGCGTGTTTCTCCTTGGGTTTATCCTGTATGGGACTCTCTGTGCTTCCTGGACTTGATTGACTATTTTCTTTCCTATATTAGGGAAGTTTTCAACTATAATCTCTTCAAATATTTTCTCAGTCCCTTTCTTTTTCTCTTCTTCTTCTGGGACCCCTATAATTCGAATGTTGGTGCGTTTAATGTTGTCCCAGAGGTCTCTGAGACTGTCGTCAGTTCTTTTCATTCTTTTTTCTTTTTTCTGCTCTGCAGTAGTTATTTCCACTATTTTATCTTCCAGGTCACTTATCCGTCCTTCTGCCTCAGTTATTCTGCTACTGAGCCCATCTAGAGTATTTTTCATTTCATTTATTGTGTTGCTCATCGTTGCTTGCTTCCTCTTTATTTCTTCTAGGTCCTTGTTAACTGTTTCTTGCAATTTGTCTATTCTATTTCCAAGATTTTGAATCATCTTTACTATCATTATTCTGAATTCTTTTTCAGGTAGACTGCCTATTTCCTCTTCATTGGTTAGGTCTGGTGTGTTTTTATCTTGCTCCTTCATCTGCTGTGTGTTTTTCTGTCTTCTCATTTCGCTTATCTTACTGTGTTTGGGGTCTCTTTTTTGCAGGCTGCGGGTTCGTAGTTCCCGTTGTTTTTGGTGGCTGCCCCCAGTGGCTAAGGTTGGTTCAGTGGGTTCAGTAGGTT
>NC_041234.1:20622887-20661196 GCF_002837175.3 Physeter macrocephalus | reverse complement strand
TGTGTAGGCTTCCTGGTGGAGGGGACTAGTGCCTGTGTTCTAGTGGATGAGGCTGGATCTTGTCTTTCTGGTGGGCAGGACTGCGTCTGGTGGTGTGTTTTGGGGTGTCTGTGAACTTAGTATGATTTTAGGCAGCCTCTGTGCTAGTGGCTGGGGCTGTGTTCCTGTCTTGCTAGCGGTTTGGCATAGGGTGTCCAGCACTGGAGCTTGCTGGTCGTTGAATGGAGCTGGGTCTTAGCATTGAAACGGAGATCTCTGGGAGAGCTTCACCAATTGATATTATGTGGGGTCAGGAAGTTTCTGGTGGTCCAATGTCCTGAACTCAGCTCTCCCACCTCAGAGGCTCAGGCCTGACACCCAGCCAGAGCACCAAGACCCTGTCAGCCACACGGCTCAGAAGAAAAGCGAGAAAAAAAAGAAATAAATAAAATAAAATAAAAGTTATTAAAATAAAAAATTTTTAAAAATTGTTAAAACAAAAACATTTTAAAAAGAGAGCAACCAAACCAATTAACAAATCCACCAATGATAACAAGCACTAAAAACTATACTAAGATAAACATAAAAATCAGAAACTAGTCAGTCACAGACAGCAAACCCCAAGTCTACAGTTGCTCCCAAAGTCTACCTCCTCAATTTGCGATGATTCGTTGTCTATTCAGGTATTCCAGAGATGCAGGGTACATCAAGTTGATTGTGGAGATTTAATCAGCTGCTCCTGAGGCTGCTGGGAGAGATTTCCTTTCTCTCCTTTGTTCGCACAGCTCCCAGGGTTCAGCTTTGGATTTGGCCCCACCTCTGCTTGTAGATCGCCTGAGGGCATCTGTTCCCGCTCAGACAGGACAGGGTAAAGGAGCAGCTGATTAGAGGCCTCTGGCTCACTCAGGACAGGGGGAGGGAGGGGTACAGAATGCCGGGGCGAGCTTGCAGGGGCAGAGGCCAGCGTGACATTGCACCAGCCTGAGGCATGCCGTGCGTTCTCCCAGGGAGGTTGTCCCTGGATCACAGGACCCTGGCAGTAGCGGTCTGCATGGGCTCCCAAGAGGGGAGGTGTGGAGAGTGAGCTGTGCTCGCACACAGGCTTCTTGGTGGTGGCAGCAGCAGCCTTAGCATCTCATGCCTGTCTGTGGGGTCTGCGCTGATAGCCACGGCTCGCGCCCGTCTCTGGAGCTCGTTTAGGCTGCACTCTTAATCCCCTCTCCTCACACACCCCAAAACAATGGTCTCTTGCCTCTTAGGCAGGTCCAGACTCCCTCCCGGCTAGCCGTGGCGCACTAGCCCCCTTCAGGCTGTGTTCACGCAGCCAACCCCAGTCCTCTCCCTGCGATCCAACCAAAGCCCGAGCCTCAGCTTCCAGCCCCCGCCCGCCCCAGCGGGTGAGCAGACAAGCCTCTCGGGCTGGTGAGTGCTGATTGGCACCGGTCCTCTGTGTGGGAATCTCTCCGCTTTGCCCTCTGCACCCCTGTGGCTGCGCTCTCCTCCATGGCTCCGAAGCTTCCCCCATGTCCCTGCCCGCGAAGGGGCTTCCTAGTGTGTGGAAACCTTTCCTCCTTCACAGCTCCCTCCCACTGGTGCAGGTCCCGTCCCTATTCTTTTGACTCTGTTTTTTCTTTTTTCTTTTGCCCTACCCAGGTACGTGGGGAGTTTCTTGCCTTTTGGGAAGTCTGAGGTCTTCTGCCGACGTTCAGTAGGTGTTCTGTAGGAGTTGTTCCACATGTAGACGTATTTGTGATGTATTTGTGGGGAGGAGGGTGATCTCCACGTTTTACTCCTCTGCCATCTTTGGTGATGGATGTTAAATAGACTTATTGTGGTGGTCATTTTGCAATATATAAATATCAAATCATATTGTATACCTGAAACTAATGAAATGTTATGCCAATTGTATCTCAAATAGAAAATTCATTCTTTTATACTGTTAAGGATGGGGAAAAAAATCAAGATGCAGGATCCTTTGAATTATGCTACTCTTTAGGTTGGAGGGGAGGGTATAAATCCATACATGCTGAAACATACGTGAAACAAATGTAAATAAGGATATACAGAAAACTCCCAGGAAAAGCTTACCTTCAGGGGGCAAGGGAGGAACAATTGAGAGCCTAGCGATTGGAACAGGAGGAAGGCTTTCACATAAATCATTTTACATGTTTTATTTCTAAATCTTGTGGAAGTACTACTTCTAAACAATACTAAGAAATTCCTCCTTTTAAGAAAGTCAACAGATTCAGGTAAACCTTTTTAGAAGCCTGGCTATGAATTAAAGGTTGAGATAGCAGTTAGTTTGAGATGCAGATAAGGTTTAGGGACCTGTGTTTTTAATGAATATTGAACATTGAGGGAGAGAGAGGTCATTCAGGGCTGGGTGTGACAAGGAGAGAATGAACTCTATGTCTGAATGCCTGGAAGGGATATACAAACACTGCCCATAAACCAAACTGCATTATTTTTTATTTAAAAATAGAGGTAAAGCGACTCATTAAGCAGGGCTACTGCTTAAATAAAATCACCTGTGTAATAAGGCTCATATAGCACAAGGAACTGAGATGATAGCAAAGTAGAAGTGATGCAAAGACATTACCCTCCCCTGAAACCAGATGATTCTGGCTCTATCACTTTGTAGGTATGTGGTTTTAGAAAATGACATCACTCTGAACCCATTTTCTCATCAAATAAGATCCATACCTCACAGGATTGTTGGTAACAACACAGAAAATGTCTGGAGAGCACCTGAAACAGGTGCTGTATCTGGAACCTCCCATATAACACACACTTACAATACTGCTTATTTAAAAAGGGAAGGATAAGGTAGATTTCATTTTGAATGAGGCTAAACAATGCACTGCCCCTATAGTCATCTTACGTCTGTTAGATTAGCCACAAGTAACAGAATACACACAAAGTACTTAAACAATAATGTCAATTGTGTTTTCTTATCAAGAAGCCTGGGTGATAGAAAATGCTAGGGTTGATGACTCTGGCGAAAGTATGACATGGTTTACACTGGTGTCCTGCAATTCTCTCAGCCTTTCCTCATGGTTACAAGGTGGCTTTCTCTGCTTCTGGCATAACATCCTCATACAAGCATCCCAACAAGGATGATCGGAATGGTGGCAAAATGCTTTCTTTTCACAAAACTCTGTCTCTTTTATCAGGGGAGCAAACTTTTCCCAGGCAGCCAGAAATTCACATGGCTGGCCCTAGCAGCAGGAGAGAACAAAAAGCAAATACCTTGTAAGGAGAACATAAGCGCCATGATTGATATAGACTAATTATGACTTATCACCAGTAACTGGGGACATTGTCATTCCCCCCAAATTAGTGTTGCCTTAGCAGGGAAGGAAGAGTGAAATGGCCATTGGATAGGTAACCAGCAAAGTCTGCCATACTTCTCTTGGCTGGAGATGCTATATTAAATCATTACCCTCCTAGATTCAACGTATATACATGGCTTTCCTTTCTGCCAGAGGGTGACGATTAGACTGCAATGTGAGTATGTTGGAGGTATAAAGACAGTTGAAAGTTTTAAAATATTTAGCATTTAAAATATTTTAAATATTCAGGGCCTGCGACAAGTTAGTATAAAATGGGTTGGCAAATTTTTCTGTTAAGAATAAGATAGTATTTTAGACTTTGTGGGGCATACAGTCTTTGTCATATCTACTAATTGTGTAAACAGCTTTTGGCAGAAAAGAGCACTTTGCAGGAAAGAGGTGTCTACAGGAGGCACCTTTTGTCTTGTCACTTTAGCAAAGCTATATTTTAACTAACCTCCGGCTCAAGCACACCCTTCAGATCTTTTGATCACACAAAGCCTTGCCTAACCTGTTGGTTCCTTCCTTAGATCAAAGAAGCAGAAATGAATAAGTAAATTAACAGATGACCAGGTCTCTTCCCCAGCTTCCCCTTCATTAATCTGTCAAACAAGCTGTGTGAATGAGATAGCATCTACAGAAAGATCACAAAGAATTGACAAGCCTGCATGCAGTGGGAGATGGCGATGAGTCTGACCCCCTATCTCAGTGATTAACTGAGATTACTTCCCTTTTTACCCTTTAGAAAGTTTCATGGCCGAGCAGAATCTTTAGAGTTGGTTTTGGGACACTAGTCAGCCTTCTCCCCAGATTGATGGCAACTTTTTTAAAGCAACTTTTCTGTTCCTACCAATACTTGTCTCTCATACCGACGTTCCAGTGGCAAGCAGCCGGACCTGAGTTTGCTAACAATTGTACCACTGTAGCACGAACCCAGTAACAAGCAATATGTAATCAAATGGTCATGCATTTGTTCCAGTAAAACTTTATTACAAAAGTAGATGGTGGGCTGGATCTGGCTTGTATGCCACAGTTTCCAATCCATGTTTGTGATAAAACATAATGGTTGCCAAACCATTTATAAAACAGAATGCTTAAAGGTGTGTGTGTATGTGCATGTGCAAGTATGCAACATCAATGGAAATGAGAGGTTTCAAAGTCTTTTTTAATATTTGTCAATTGAACAATTGTTGAAGTTACAGTAAGTTTTTAGCGTGTTTGGTCTCGTATGAGCATAAGGATATACCTGGATGAGTTGTTTAAATCTGAGCATCAGTATGATTTTCCAGCATCCCAGATTATCCCAAGGTACAGCCATCATTGAGAACTAGGATGCTAAAACAGTGCTTCAAAGACTTCAGTGTGCATATGCATTACCTGGACTCTTATTCAAATGTAGATTCTGGGACTTCCCTGGTAGCACAGTGGTTAAGAATCCGCCTGCCAATAGAGGGGACACAGGTTGGATCCCTGGTCGGGGAAGATCCCACATGCCACAGAGCAACTAAGCCTGTGTGCCACAACTACTGAGCCTGTGCTCTAGAGCCCACGAGCCACAACTGCTGAAGCCCGTGCTCCGCAACAAGAGAAGCCACCACAATGAGAAGCCCGCGCACCGCAACGAAGGGTAGCCCTCGCTCGCCACAACTAGAGAAAGCCCGCGCGCAGCGACAAAGACCCAACGCAGCCAACAGTTTTTAAAAAATGTAGATTCTGATTCAGTAAGTCTGGGGTAGTGCTTAAGACTACTGAGTTTCTAACAAGCTCTCAGGTGAGGTTGCTGCTGCTGCTCTACAGACCACACTTTAAGTAGCAAGGTGCTCATGCTGGTTTGACTGCCTGGGATGCCTAGGTCCCGCCCCCAGAGACTGATAATAATTGGTCTGGGATGTACCCTGGAGGTAATTCTAACGTGCAACAAAGCTTGAGAACCCCCATGGCAAAGTGTGTGGTGATTTATCAATTTTAGTTATTATTTTGTTAGTAACTCTAATGTGATCCTGTTTGCCTACTCCTCAGCCCCCCATTTGCATCCACCCATTCCTCTCCTTTTCAGATCCCAACCTCCAGATGACAGTGGGGATTATGATTAACGATTAGCACTTCATCCTTTTGCTCTTTTCCATCTCTGAGAAGTGAGAGGTAGTTCAGGATGGAAAAAACAGACTTGGGCAACCTGGAATTGGAAAGAATAAGCAAAAAGTGTTCTATGGGTTGATTTAAAAGGGAAGCTCATTGAGACAGAATGGGGAGGATTACCAGGGAAAACTGTCCTAGCAAAATTCGCCTGTAGTCTTGGGCCTGAGTTTGGGGCAGTGAAAACAGCAATCTACCCTCCTGAATCCTGGCAACACCTGACAACTAAGCAGCTACCAAGAGTTTTTTCTTCTAAATATGCAGGGTAACGAATGTTGGTCAAAATGCAAGAGACCCACCAGTGGCCAGGTACAGACATGAAATCTTCTCCCCAAAGCATAAACAGCACAAAAAAACTTAGAAGTGGGTGGACGATGAGGATGGTGATGATAAATGATGACTAACACATAATGTACCTACTATATACCAGACACTATTCAAAATGATTTACATATAACTCATTTAATTGCAAAAACCCAATGGGATTGACACTTTTTTTTTTTTTTTTTTGGCAGTACGTGGGCCTCTCACTATTGTGGCCTCTCCCGTTGCGGAGCACAGGCTCCGGACGCGCAGGCTCAGCGGCCATGGCTCACGGGCCCAGCCGCTCAGCGGCATGTGGGATCTTCCCGGACCGGGGCACGAACCCGTCCCCTGCATCGGCAGGCGGACTCCCAACCACTGCGCCACCAGGGAAGCCCGGGATTGACACTTTTATTATCTCTATTTTACGTGTGAGGAAACTGAGGCACAGAGAAGTTAAATAACTTGGCCAAGTTCACCCAAGATAAGTGAGTGGATAAACTGGGATTTGAAGCCAGGTAATCTGAGCTTAAGAAATCAGTACAGCAAACTGCCTCTCCAAATCAGGAAAATAAGGATGCTCAGTCAATTTACAGTTATAAACACAAACAGCTGCTTACACTGTGCTTCCTCATATCTAGAGGAGTGCAGTTAATAGGTAGGATCTGAGTCGAGGTCAGAGAGAGGAGAGGTCCTCCAAGCAAGCAGAGAAAGAAAGAAAGTAAAAAGACCAACTTTGACTAAGAAGAGGTAAATGACAGTAGCATATTCTGGAAACTGAACTCACAGGGCCATAATTTTCATTTTTTAAAGAAGTGTTAAAATGCAGTGATGAATTGTGGATGGTAATTACTACATAGATAAACTTATTCACATTTTATTAGATGTTCAAAGCAATCTGCTAGCTTTAAAAAGACTCACAGTATTCCTGTAACCTTGAATACTGCATACAAAAATCTGTAATTTTTAACTTTTATCTTTGTAACACACAGGTGGCTGAGAAGAAACAAAATATTTTGAGAATTTTTTTCCCAGACATGGACAACCTTAGAGTTTACATGGGTACAGATTTCATCTGGTCAAACACAGTGGACTGAGAGACTGAGGTTTTGAAAGGGAACAGAAAAAAAAAGATATGGAAAAGGAGATCATTTCCTTGGGGAATCTTCTTTTAACTGGGAAATAATTTCTTTCTATCCATAGCCCTGAAGACAACGTAAAGAGCTAACTCTTTTTCACATCCTGAAAGGAGAAACCAGAAGCCAGGCTGATTTGGGGCCACTGGGTGTGGACACAGGTAGTCACAGTCTGGAATAAGGTAATGGTCCAGGTGGGGCCAGCAGCTCTCTAATGTTAGCTGCCCTGGGTGTGCAGCAGGCTGTGACATACTCTCTCTCCACTCTCTTTCCAGTAAGCTTCTCCAGTCCCTTGACCTCAACATCATCTATAGCTGATGCCTCCCATATGTATATTTCAAAACAAGACCTCCTGAGCTCCAGATTCATTTTTCTGGCTACCTGCATGACAATTCCACTTGGATGTCTAAATACGCATCTCAGATTTTTTTTAGATGACATGCCTTCCCCACCCTTCCACCTCCAATGTATCCCCAGCAAAAGTCCCCAGATTAATAAACAGCACTACCATCAACCCAGGTGCTCAAGTCCAAATCTCTGAATCTAGATTTTCTCCATTTCTTATTTCTCACTTCCAAATCCATGAACAAATCCTATCAGCTTATCCAAAATCCATGTGAATCTGTCTATATCTCATTTCCTTAGGCACCCCCGTCGTTCCAACTACCATGGTCTTTCACCTGGACCTCTGCAATACCTCTTACCTGGTCCTCTTGCTTCAACTCTTCCCCAAACCCAACATCCTTCAAAACAGCCAGAATCATTTGCCTGCTTAAACCCCTTTACAGCCTTGCCGTTGCACTTGGAATATAATTTGGACTGCTCTAATAATGCTTACAAGACCCTACATCTCCACCTTACCTTGTACAACTCTACCTCAATTCATTATGGTTCAGTGACATACACCTCCTCCTTTCTGATACCCTAACACCTAAAATGCCTTCCCTTGGCTATTATATGCTGACTCTCACTTATCCTTTGGCCTTCAATATAACATCAACCCACAGAAGTATCCCTGATCACCTTATTCAAAATAATAATAATAATGTCTCCTCCAGCAATAGCTATTCTCTATCACAGTAAACTGAATATTTATCTATGGTTTTAATCCCAGTTGAAATTAATCATATTTATTTACTTATTTATTTTTAGTTTTTAAGTTCCTTGAAGACAAGGGCCTTTGTCTGACCATGCTATATCCTCATTGATGAGTATAGTGCGTGATACACAGTAGGCATGCAATAAATACTTGTTAGATGAATAATGAACAAAGAAATGAATGAAATTAGGGCAATTATATTCTCACTCCATATCATATACAATTAGAAATTAGCAAAAAGTGGTAATCCCAAACATCTGTTTTAAATTTTATAAACATCTTTCTAAATTTCTTGAGTTAAAGAGAAAATAAAATTTGATGTTCTAAGCTATTTAGAAATTAAAAGCAGTAAGAGAATTACATATTAAAATATGTTAGGATGGCCAAAATGGTATGTAGTGGCAATTAGTATCTTGAAATCTAAGTTAGGAAGAATCTTGATAGATTGCTAAGTATAATAAATAAGATTATCTATTTTTACTATTCATTTATTCAACAGATATTTACAAGGCATCTATTACAACTGATTTATTATTGTGGTAGAAAACATGTAACATGATATCTACCCTCTTAATTAGAATTTAAGTGTACAATACAGTATCTTTAACTATAGTCACAATATTGTGTAGCAGGATATCTAGAACTTTTTTATTGTGCATAACTGAAACTCTATACACATTGAACAGCAAATTCCCAGTTTTCCCTGCCCCCCAGCCCCTGGAAATCTCCATCCAACCTTCTTTTTATGAGCTTGACTACTGTGTATATCTTCTATTAGTGGAATAATGCAGTATGTGTCCTTCTGTGATTGGCTTATTTTACTTATCATAGTGTCCTCAAGGTTCATACATATTATAGTATATGAGAGGATTTCTTTCTTTCCTATTTGCATTTTCTTCACTGCTTCTTCCTTATCCATTCATCCATCATGGGACACTTGGATCATTTCCACCTCTTGGCTCTTGTGAATAATGCTGCAGTGAACATGGCAGTGCAATTCTCTGAGATCCTAATTTCAATTCTTTTGGATAAATACTCAGAAGTGATATTCCTGGATCATATGGTAGTCCTATTTTTAAGTTTTTGAGGAATGTCCACACAGTTTTCAATAGTGGCTGCACTGTTTTACATTCCCCAGAACAGTGCACTAGGGTTCCAATTTCTCCACATTCTTACAAACACTTGTTATTTTCTGATTTTTGGATAATGGCCATCCTAACAGGTGTGAGGTGATATCTCATTGTGGTTTTGGTTTGCACTTCCCTGATGATTAGTGATATTAAACAACTTTTCATGTACCTGTTAGCCATTTGTATGTCTCCTTTGGAGAAATGTCTGTAAGTCCTTTTCACATTTTTTTAATTGGGTTATTTCTTTTTCTGCTATTGAGTTATATATGTTCCTCCTATATTTTAGATATTAACCCTTTATCTGATATATGGTTTACAAATATTTTCTCCCATTCCATAGGTTACCTTTCCATTTTGTTGATTGTTTCTTTTGCTGTGCAGAAGCTTTTTAGTTTGATGTAGTCCCACTTGTCTATTTTTGCCTTTGTTGGCTATGTTTTTGGTATCCAAGAAACAATTGACAAGACCAATGTCATGAAGTCTTTCCCCTATATTTTCTTCTACAAGTCTTATAGTTTCATGTCTTATGTTAAAGTCTTTAATCCATTTTGAGTTGATTTTTGCATTTCATGTAATATAAGGTTCCAGATTCATTCTTATGCATGTAGATGTCTGCCTTTCCCAACACCATTTGGTGAACAGACTATCCATTTCCCAGTTTTGGCACCCTTGTTGAAGATTATTTGACCATATATGTGTGGGCTTATTTCTATTCAGTCTTAATGGTCTATATGTCTGTCTTTATGCCAGTACCATACTCCTTTTATTACTGTAGCTTTGTAATATTTTTCAAAATCAGGAAGTGTGAGGCCTCCAGCTCTGTTCTTTTTACTCAAGATTGTTTTGGCTATTGGAGTCCTTTGTGGTCCCATGTGAATTTAAGAAAAATTAATACTAATCCTTCTCAAACTCTTCCAAGAAACTGAAGAGGAGGAAACACTTCTAAACTCATTTTATGTGGCCAGTATTACACTACCTCCAAAGTCAGAAAAAGAAATTACAAGAAAAGGAAACTACAGGCCAATATCTCTGATGAATATAGATGCAAAGAACCTCAACAAAATACTAGGCAAACGAAATTCAACAGCACATTAAAGGGATCATATATCATGACCAAGTGGGATTTATCCCTGGGATACAAGGATAGTTGAATGTATGAAAATCAATGTGACACAAAACATTGCTGAAAGAAATTTAAAAAGAAACAAATAAATGAAAAGACATACCATTTCATGGATTAGAAGATCTAATATTGTTAAAATATCCATACTACCCAAAGCAATCCACAGATTCAATGCAATCCCTATCAAAATCCCAAAGGCATTTTTTTTCACAGAAATAAACGTATCTATCTTAACAAAAAGAGAGCAAATCCAGATGTTAATGGGAATTCTACTAAACCTTCTAAGAACAAAAACCCTATGACATGAAAACTATTCCAGAGCATATAAAAATGGAGAAAATTTCCCAATTTGTTTTACAAGGGCAGAATAATCCTAACACCAAAGCAGGACAGGGATGTTCCTCACACATATTTTTAAAAAATCTACATGTTACAGTACGAACACAGATGAAAAATCATAAGTAGAAATATTAGCAAGAGTAATGTCAACATCATGGTGAAATAAGATTTATTGTTTTCGTCCCCCGTCAACAACAATTTGGCTTCCATTCATGGACAACAGTGCCTTTGTGGGAGCTGTGGGATGATGCAGCTCCATATGCTAAATGTCCCAGAAGGAGTCTCAACCACCCACACACTGGGTAAAGGGCATATTGACTTGGTCCCAGGTATGGCTCCTGGGGTAGCCTGTGAACCAGTTCCAGCTTCTCTTGGCCACAGTCCAGGAGCCCCTGGAAAACACTGTCTTAGACAATCACCCACAGATGTGAGAACCTTTGTGAAAGTCCAGGTTTCCAGAAGAAAAGTTCCAACACACCATTGGAAAAAATAATACAAATTTCAGACATATTGGAGAGGAATACTGAATTGCGAGCTTCATGACTGAGGGTCAAGAAGAAGCTGAGAGAGTGTTAGATAGGCCTCTTAGAGGGTATTAAAGGGACATGGATCCTAATAATTGTGTCTTGGACTCCATCAAGAAGCCTGCCCAGGGCTTCCCTGGTGGCACAGCGGTTGAGAGTCCGCCTGCCGATGCAGGGGACATGGGTTTGTGCCCTGGTCTGGGAGGATCCCACATGCCGCGGAGCAGCTAGGTCCATGAGCCATGGCCGCTGAGCCTGCACGTCCAGAGCCTGTGCTCCGCAACGGGAGAGGCCACAACAGTGAGAGGCCCGTGTACCGCAAAAAAAAAAGAAGCCTGCCCACAAGCACTGGTTATGCCTTGCTCATGGATGACCCCAACTGACCCGTGGGTACCCTCAGTACTCAGCATGCCTCCTCTACACAGACTCACTTTGGTCAGCTCCCTGTGTGTGCTCCCAGTGGTGGTGGCAGGGTGAGCTTTGGAAAATGGCTAGTGAGCTCGTGCAGAAGAGCGCCCAAATCTGCAGGCTAGGGAAACATCACAAACTTGAGATTTAGTGCCACTTTTTGGAAAACAAAAGTGAGACTGTCAACACCTGGACTGGTGCAGTGCAGGAACAAGAGAAGGCATAAGAGAAAGCTTAAGACTTCTGCCACAAGAGGGAGGAAAAGTGTGGAGCAGCTATATCCATAGAAGGTCTGAGAAAGCCTCAGAATCACTACCAGGGCTCAGAGCAGGTATTTCTCTCCTGAAGGCAATTAGTAAAGACTGTAGGAGGTGACTACTGCTTCAAATGAAAAGACAGCAATGCAAAACTTCAAGGAACATGAAAAACATCAAGGAAACATGACATGACCAAAGGATCACAATAGTCATCAGTAACCAACCCCAAAGACGCAAGGGAAAAACCTGTGTTAGATACAAAAAAAGATTATAATAAAGGAATCAAAGCATACCACTACAAAAAGTCATCAAATCACAAAGAAAGACAGCAAGAGAGGAAAAAAAAGGAACAAAGGATGTACAAAACAGAAAACAATGAACAAAATGGCAATAGTAAGTCCTTACCTATCAATAATTATTTTAAACATAAAAGGATTAAATTCTCCAATCAAAAGACATAGGATGGCTGAATGGATAAAAAAACAAGATCCAATGATAAGTTGCCTACAAGAGAATTACTTTAGCTTTAAGGACATACATATATAGAGAGAGTGTAGGGGTGGAAAAAGGTATTTCTAGCAAATATAACCAAAAGAAAGAGGTAGCTATGCATCTATCACACAAAATAGACTTAAAGCTAAATATGGCAAAAGACACAAAGTCATTATGATAAAGGAGTCAATTCATCAAGAAGATATAACAAGTGTAAATATTTAGGCACCCAACACAGAATGCCTAAGTAATATAAAGCACATACTAAGAGAAGTAAAAGGAGAAATAAATAGCAATACATTAATAGTTGGGGCCTTTAATACTCCACTCTCAACACAGATCATCCAGACAGAAAATCAATGAGGAAAGTTTGGACTTTACTGTACTTTAGGTCAAAGGGGTCAAATAGATATATACAGATCATCCCATCCAACAGCAGGAGAATACACACATTCTTCTCAAGCACATGAGAAACATTCTCCAGGATAGATCACATGATAAGTCTCGGAAAAAGTCTTAGCAAATTTAAGAAGACTGAAATCATACCAAGTAGCTTTCCTGAGCACAATGGTATGAAACTAGAAGTCAGTAATGGAAGGAAAGCTGGAAAAATCACCAATATGTGGAAATTAAAAAAACATACTCCTGAACAACCAAAGGGTCACAGAACAATTCAAAAGGGAAATAGAATATTATCTTGAGGCAAACAAAAATGGAAACACAGCATATGAAAACAAATGGGATGCACAAACAACAGTTCTAAGAGGGAAATGCATAGTGACAAATGCATACATCAAGAAAAAAATTAATGAAATTGACAACCTTTGGCTAGACTAAGAAAAAAAAGACTCAAAATCAGAAATGAAAGAGGAGACATTACAACTGATATCACAGAAATACAAAGGATCATAAGAGATCCTATAAACAACTATACACCAACAAACTGGAACCTAGAAGAAACGGATAAATTCTGAGAAACATGCAACTACCAAGACTTTATCAGGAAGAAACAGAAAATCTGAACAGAACAATAATGAGTAGGGTAATTGAATCACTAATGAAAAAGCTCTCCCAAAGAAAAGCCAGGACCAGATGGTTTCCCTGGTGAATTTTACCAAACATTTAAAAAAGAATTAACACCAATCCTTCTCAAACACTTCCAAAAAATTGGAGAGGAGGGAACACTCCAAAAATCATTTTACAAGGCTAGCATTACCCTAATACCAAAGCCAGATAAGGACACTACAAGAAAAAAAACTACAGGTCAGTATCCCTGTTCAGTATAGATGCAAATATCCTCAACATAACCTTTGCAAACTGAACTGAGCAGCACATTAAAAAGGTCATGTTCTATGATCAAGTGGGATTTATCACTGGGATGGAAGGATAGTTTAACATATGCAAATCAAAAACTGATCCACTACATTAATAGAATGGAAGATAAAAATCATCACCTTGATGAAGAAAAATAATTTAATAAAATACATTCTTTCATGATAAAAATTCTGAAATTGGGTATAGAGAGAAGACACCTCAACATAATACAAGCCATATAGAGCAAGTCCACAGCTAACATCATCCACAATGATGAAAAGTTGAAAGCTTTTCCTCTAAGATCAGGAACAAGACAAGAATCCCGCTCTCACCACTCCTATTCAACGTAGTACTGGAAGTCCCAGCCATAGCCATCAGGCAAGAAAGAGAAATAAAAGGCATCCATATTGCAAAGGAAGAAGTCAGAATGTCTTTGCAGATGATATGATTTTATATACAGAAAGTCCTAAAGACTCCACCAAAAACCTGTTATAACTAATCAAGAAATTCAGGAAAGTTGCAGGATACAAAATTAACATAAACAGTTGTATTTTCTATACACTAACAAGACATCTGAAAAATAAAGAAAACAATCTTATTCACAATAAAATCAAAAGCAATACTTAAAAATAAACTGAACCAAGAAGGTGAAAGATATGTACACTGAAAATTTTAAGACTTTGATAAAAGAAATGGAAGACCCAATAAAATGAAAGATATACTGTGTTCACTGAGGAAAAGAATTGATATGGTTAAAAGGTCCATACTAGCCAAAGCCACCTATAGATGCAGTGCAATTCCTATCAAAATTTCAATGGGATTTTTTACAGAAATAGAAAAACAATCCTAAAATTCCTAAGGAGGCACAAAACACCCCAAATAACCAAAGGAATCTTGAGAAATAAGAACAAAGCTGGAGGCATCATACTTCCTGATTTTGAACTATAATACAAAGCTTTAGTAATCAAAACAGTATGGTACTGGCATAAAAATCACACATAGTCTGATGGAACATAATCAAGAGCTCCGATATAAACCCATACATATAGGGCCAACTAGTATTTGACAAGGAAGCCAAGAATATTCAATGAGGAAAGGATAATCTCTTTGTTAAATGGTGTTGGGAAAACTAGATAACCACATTCAGAAGAATGAAACTAGACTCCTATCTTACACCACTCAAAAAATTAACTCAAAAAGGATTAAAGACTTAAACATAAGGTCTGAAGTCATACAACTCCTAGAAGATAACATGGGAGAAAACTTCTTTGCCTTTGGTCCTGGCAACAATTTTGTGGATATGACACTAAACGTACAAGCAGCAAAAGCAAAAATAAGTAAGTAGGACTACATCAAACTAAAAAAAGGTCTGTATGGCAAAAGAAACGATCAATAAAGCAAACAGGTAAATCATATATCTGATAAAAATATCCTAAATATATAAAGAACTCACAGAATTCACTAGCAAAAAAGACAAATAACCTAATTAAAAAGTGGTCAAGTCACCTGAATAGACATTTTTCCAAAAAAGACATACAAATGGCCAACAGGTACATACAAAGGTGTTCAACATCACTAATTATCTGGGAAATTCGAATCAAAACCACAACGAGATATCACCTCACACCTATTAGAATGGCTATCATTAAAGTAAAAGAGATAACAAGTGTTGGCAAGGATGTAGAGAAAACAGATCCCTTGTGTACTGTTGTTGGGAATGTAAATTGATACACCCAGTATGAAAAACAGTAGGGGCACTCCTCAAAAATTAAAAGTAGAACTACCATATGATCTTGCAATCCCTTCTCTGGGTATTTATCTAAAAGAAATGAAAACAGGATCTCAAAGACATATCTGCATCTCCATGTTCAATGCAACATTATTCACAAGAGCCCACATATGAAAATAACCTAAGTGTCTATCAGTGGATGAATGGATAAAGATGATGTGATATATATATATATATATATATATATATACACACACACATACACAATGGAGTATTATTCAGCCATGGGAAAGAAGGAAATCCTGATGTTTTTAACAACTAGAATGAACCTTGAGGGTATTATGCTAAGTAAAATAAGTTAGACAAATATTGTATTCTATCACTTATATGTGGAATTTAAAAAAGCAAAACTCACAGAGTAAAATGGTGGTTACTGGAGGCTTGGGGTGGGGGAAAGGGGGAGATGTTAATCAAAGGGTACAAACTTTGGGGATCTAATATACAGTTAACAATATTGTATTATATACTTGGATGTCGCTAAGATTGTAAATCTTAAATATTCTGACTACCAAAAAGAAATGGTAATTATGTGAAGTGATGGAGGTTTCAGCTTAGGCTTTGGTGGCAATCACTTCACAATATATGTGTATCAAATCAACACACTGTACATCTTAATATTATAGAATGTTATAGCTCAAAAAATTATACTCTTAGAGGAAAACATAGGCAGAACACTCTATGACATAAATCATAGCAAGATCCTTTTTGACCCATCTCCTAGAGAAATGGAAATAAAAACAAAAATAAACACATGGGACGTATGGGGAAAGACACTTCCTCCTGATGCTGGGTGGCAAAGCCCCAGCTCCCCACCAGCCACGCGACCACACCAGGAGACAGCGGATAGATGCAACCACCACGGACCCAGACAAGCACTCTGCTTGTCAGTACAGTAGTCAATAAATTACACGAGATGGTCAGCACTTTATTAAAAAATAGTCCTTGCATTAGATGATTTTGCCCAACTATAGGCTAACCTAGGTGTTCTGAGTGCACTGAATGTAGGTGAAGCTAAGCAGTGATGTTTGACACGTCAGGTGTATTAAATGCATTTTCAATTTATGATATTTTCAACTTACCATGGGTTTACTGGGACGTAACCCCATGGTAAGTTGAGGAAGATCTGTACAACAGAAGCAGCAGCCAAGGAACCAGTAGGAGAAATAATGGTTTTTATTTAAAGACAGTCACGGCATGGAAGCAACCTAAGTGTCCATCAACAGATGAATGGATAAAGAAGATGTGGCACATATATACAATGGAATATTACTCAGCCATAAAAAGAAATGAAACTGAGTTATTTGTAATGAGGTGGATAGACCTGGAGTCTGTCATACAGAGTGAAGTAAGTCAGAAGGAGAAAAACAAATACCGTATGCTAACACATATATATGGAATCTAAGAAAAAAAAAATGTCATGAAGAGATTAGTGGTAGGATGGGAATAAAACACAGACCTACTAGAGCATGGACTTGAGGACATGGGGAGGGGGAAGGGTAAGCTGTGATGAAGTGAGAGAGTGGCAGGGACATATATGCACTACCAAATGTAAATTAGATAGCTAGTGGGAAGCTGCCGCATGGCACAGGGAGATCACCTCTGTGCTTTGTGACCATGAGAGGGGTGGGATAGGGAGGGTGGGAGGGATGGAGACGCAAGAGGGAAGAGATATGGGAACATATGTATATGTATAACTGATTCACTTTGTTGTAAAGGAGAAACTAACACACTATTGTAAAACAGTTATACTCCAATAAAGATGTTAAAAAAATAAAATAAATCAAGCAACCAAATATCATTCCAGGAATAATAATTCCACATAGGGAGATCTATTAATCTAATTTAGAGTGTTGGTATAATTAAAAGAGAAAAATATATGATAATAGTATTTGGATGTAGTTAGCATTTTAAAAATATTTCTTGCTTACTGTGTCCCCTTCTACAGAACCCTCTATTTTCTCCTTCTGAAATTTCTATTGGTGGCTATTAGTTATTGTACAAGGTTCTTCTATGACTCTTAATTATTTCTCTGACGGAGATTCAATCTACTGTACATTCATTATCAAAAATTTGATGTTCAGCAACTATGTTAAATTTTCAACCCTTGTACTGAGTAGGGTTTTCTTTTTGTACTAAATTATTAGTAGAAATTGTACAAAAAAAAGAAAACAAAGGCAGAGGTTTTATAACCACAGCATGCATGCCTGGCACTGCTAACTATATGAAGTCGTACCTGTGTCTATGGAGAAGCCAGCCTAAGGCACAGTTCCCATAATCACTGACAAGGGCAAGCCTGCCACACAGGTACTCCACTATGCCAGTTTTCAAGGCCCCAGATTGTTACTGAGAAGTAATAAACATTAACACTTGCATAATTTAATAAGCTAAAATACTTCAGATAAAGTTGAAGACTCCATTTATTTAATCCCTGCCCAATCCCGTTTTTCACTTCTTCCTGGGAGGCAACCGCTATGATGCATTACAGAACATGTTTTTATCCACATTTTAACCATACACATGCACCCACAGACACCAGAGCCCCAAATCGCCCCTCTCACCTCACCCCACATAACCACACTGTTTATAAGGGGAAAGTAGAGGTTTTCTAAGGACAACTGCATGTCCTGCATAGGGCACCAGAGGAAGTCACCCTCACATCTATGGGGAAGACAGGCTAAGGCTCAGTTTCCCTTAACACTGTAGCGCAGGGTGAGCTTTTCAAAGAGGGACTCTGCCGTGTTGGGTTCCAGGGCCCCCATCTTGCTAACCCAGAATTAACCATTAACATTTCAAATAAAGTGAAGACCCCCTTTATTTCAACCCCTGCCCAATCCCATTCCCTTCACTCTTTCCCCTGATCAACCCCAATCATGATTTTCAGGCCATGTTTTTATACTTTAAGTATGTAGAGACATCACATCACATTCACCGGGGCCCCAGGCCATGCCCACATTGTTTATTAGGGGAAGACGGATTTTGTGTTTTCCAGGGTCCCATGGAATACCTTCTCCCTCCCTCTGTGGAGGTCCTGAGCTACATGTGGACCAGGCATGGGTAGCTGGAGAGACACCTGGATACTTGTTTTAAAACTTAAAAGGTAAGAGAGTTGCACACACGAATCAACCAGGCAATTGTTCTTATTTGATCCCTTCCACCCTTGATCCTTTTTCCTTTCAGTGGACTCTGTAGTAGGGATAAAGGAAAAATGTCATTTACTACCCTAGAAGAGCTATTTACTGTAAATACAGTGGAGGCTGGTAAAAGTGTGTTGATAATAAGACTAATATATTAGCTTAGGTTCTCTTGGTAGCAAATAACAAAAACGAAACCAAAGTTGGATATAAGAAACCCAAGGGCAGAAATACAGCCAGGCTCAGGAAAGGTCTAGGAAGCAGCTACATCATTTCCAGTAATGTGATCACCGAACTGCTTTTCAACAAAGGGCGTCTTCCTAAGCAAACATTCAGAATCTAGTCTGGAGATTCAAAATGAACTCTGCTGCTGGTTGGAATTAAAAAATGTGTATATATACACACACACACACGCACGCATATATACACATGATACAAAGGAAAGAAAACATATATAAGTGGATGTTTTATTATTACAACATGCATGCCAGGCATTGGTGACCATGGGAAGTCACCCCCATGTTTCTGAGCAAGACAGCCTAACACTCATTTTTCCATTATCACTGTTGCCCAGAGTGAACTTGTCAAAGAGATACTCCACCATTCAGACTTCCAAACCCCTCCACCCCCCATCTTGCTACTCATACTTAACCATTAGTATCTGCATAATTAATGAACATAAACATTTCGGGTGAAACTGAAGACTCCCTTTATTTTAACCCCTGCCCAATCCCATTCCCTTCACTTCTTCCCCAGAGGCAACTGCAGTCATGAGTTTCAGGCTATGGTTCTATACTTTTACTATGCACATGCACCCACATTCAGGGACCCCTACCTCACCCCACCCCACCCCAGTCTACCCCCATATACCCACATTATTTATAAGGGGAAGATTGATTTTGTGTTTTCGAGGGCCTCATCGAACACCTTCTCCCTCCCACTGTGGAGATCCTGAGCTGCATATGGTTGGGGTATGGCTGTGTTCAGAGACTCCTGGATACCTGTTTTAAAATTTAAAAAATGAGATTTGCCCACGTGAATCAACCAGAGACCTTTTTTTCTTTAGGAACCAATAACTTTATTGGAAGAAATGGAAAAACTAGAAGAAAAAAACTGAAGTGAACTTCCTCTGCAAGGGCACTGTTGCCGTCTGCATGGCAGGCACGGTGACCAGGGCTCTGGTCATCCCGTGGCTCTGGAGAAGTCCAGTCCAGGCTCAGTTCTTCTTGTCACTGTCGCCCAGGGTGAGCTTGTCAAAGAAGTACCCTGCCAGGTCGACGTCCGGGGCCCCCATCATGCTCAGGGTGGTGACATGACCCTCCAGCTCTCTGATGAACTCCACCTGCTGGCTGAGGTCGTGAGTTTCCAGGAAGTGATGCAGGTGCGGGTCGCTCTTGTCGGCGGCCAGCTGGTGCAGGTGGAGCAGGCTCCGGTTCACGCGCTTCTCCAGGAACAAGGCGCACTTCATGGCCTTGAGGCCGCTCTTCCACTCGTCACTGACTGGCTTCCTGATGTTGATGGAAGTTGAGGCGGCCCCGCGCTGGTTCTGCAGGCGCATCAGGCCCTGGGCCCGCCTGCTGTGCTCGTGGGAGCGGCGCAGGAAGAACCCGGTGAAGTGCTTCAAGGCCATGTCGTCGCGGTCGAGGTAAAAGGCCGCGGCCAGGAACACGAAAGAGGCGTGGAGCTCCAGGGTGAAATGCCTGCTGACGGCGGCCTCGCAGTCGGGGTGGTAGTTCTGGCGCACCTGTTAGGGCGGCACTGGCAGCATGGCGGGCAGCGTGGCGGGCGTGAAGGCCAAGGTGAAGGTGAAGTCACGGGGCCCGCGGTAGCTGCCTCGGAGCATCGTTCCCATGTGGTCGAAGAGGGCGGCCGCTCTGGGATGGACCGGAAGGCGGGTCCATTACCCGGGTTTGGAAGGGGGGAAAGGAGGTTCTGGTTCCGTTATGGGGGGATGGGAGGGTGGATGTGCACGGAGGGCGGGGCACGAACGCTGTGTCCTAGGTTCCATCCAGGCCTCGGCGGAGGCAGGCCGACTGCCCTGAGCACCTGGCATCTATTAATCTTTAAATTTTGCAATAATATTTCTATCTTGCAAGGACTTTCCCTTGTTCTCTAATTGCTCCTTCTTATAGCACCCTGTTCTCATTTTATAAACCCGCTGTCTTCCTTAAAATTCTGAGAATATGAATTTATTCTGTTTCCTGTATTATATTTGCTTTTACTCCAGAAATAGTTGTTTGTTCATCATGATCTTCTCTTTTACTTTCCTCAATGTCTGGCAAGCCTTTTTGTTCATTTAAACTTAGGAAGAAAGGACTCATTTGATTAGCCTCGGTAATTAGCATGGATCAGCTCTAGAGTTGTGACATCCATTTCACTTATAGTCTCCTCGTTGGAATGGGAGGGCAGAGCGTGTCAATTATTCAGTGGCCTCCTTTGCGGGAACATGGCATGGAGCTTTCAGGTAGGCTAGAGACCCTCACTGTTGCCAAAAGAAAGATATAATTTCTCACATCAGAAGACAAATGTTTTTCCCTTCGAGGTAGCTGTGTCCTGATGTTTCCCTTCTGTGCAGGTCTACAGGTATCTTAAGCTCATTCACTGTCTTTGGAGTGCAGTTTTGGGAGATTAAAGGTGGTCAAATGGCACAGGTGCTTATGCCCAATGGAAGCAGGGGTGGGGGAGGCTCAGGGCAGGATGAAACATGTACTGTTCACAGATTAGCTCTTTCATCTCGCTGCTGACCTAGGACTCTGTACAATGCTTCAGTTTTGGTGACTGTTCCTGAAGTATGTCTGAATGGCCTCAGTTTTCTACTGCAGATGTTTCAAATTCTCTGAATTAACTCATTTGGCTGCATCTGCCGTTTCCTATCTTCCAAGAATTCCTCATATTTCTGGTGCGCTAATGATACCCTTTAGGGTATGTATGTATGTATGTATGTGTGTGTGTGTGTGTGTGTGTGTACGTAGATGTTTTTGCTGTGTTTAACCACTACCATGATTCAATTATCATGTTTTTAAAATTTCTAAAACTGTAAATAATTTTATGAATAGGTAATACAGTCACATGGTTCAAAGCCACACTAGTCTCCTTTCTGCAGGCAACCAGTACGGTATTACTTCTTATAAATCAGGAGGCGAAAAGGAAAAGAGGAAGAAGTAATACTCATGAAACAGAAGAGAAGAAACTTTTAAATATATTCTTTAGAAGCACATTCTTCTCAAGTACACATAGAATATTTACCAAGATAAATCATATTCTGGGCCATAACCAAGTCTCAATAAATTTCAAAGGATTCAAATCACACAAGATTAGAAAAGAAAAAACATGTAAAATCAAAAATCTAACCATCTCCCTTAAGGAACAAGAAAAAGATGAGCAATAAATACCCAAATCAAGCAGAAGTCAGGAACAATCAAGAAAGGAAAATTCAGTGAAATAGAAAATAAACAAAAAATAGAGAAAATAAATAAAACCAAACACAGACTCTTTAGGATTAAAGAACAGATAAATTTCTAGACTGATCAGGAAAAAAGAGAGAAGGCAAATTACCAATATCAAGAATGAGGGAGAAGACATTACTACAGATTACGAAAAGGGAACAATATTGCTGTGATTAGTCATGGAAATGACTAGACTACAACAGAATCATGATTAGACTAATTATGATTCACCTCTAGCACCTGGGTATGTTATTACTCCCCCAAATTGGGGTTCTCTTAACAAGGAAGAAGGGGGTAAAATGGTTCTTAGATCAACTATCTGCCACACAGATTGCAACTTAGAATACATTAATTCAGGCAATTACTTTCTTTTCTCACCAAGAATGTTGGTGGTAGGACAATTCAGACCAAACTGCAATGAGCACAGGATTTCTAGTATAATGGAAATGAGTAATACAAGAGGTGGTAGAGTGGAGAAGGCAAATAGAATGGCATACACTAGAACAAAGTATCTCTTTATAGTAAGTTGAAGAGATATTACAATTCCTAGTAAATAATTATTTATCTCTGTTTTGTCTAAAGCTTACCCTGGGGGTTTTTTTTCTTTTTTTTTTTTTTTTTTTGAAGTATAGTTGATTTACAGTGTTGTGTTAGTTTTTGGATTTTAATACTTTAAAATACAAAACAGCAAAATGGAACAGTTTTAATGAAAAACTAATATAAATTCTAGATTTGTGGGGAATTATTGTTCTTACTACTTTATCTCATTTTAGTTATTAGTATGTACCTGGATCTTTATAATGTAATCTGTCTTTCAAAGTAATAAAAATGAATCTCTATAGAATTGAAAAGTTTCACTAACTTTAAATAGAATTCTTTATCATCTCTTCTGCCTCTTCAGACATTACTCTAGAATTACAATGAAACCTCATCAGTTTATTTAGCTTAAAGACAGCTCCCTTGAAAATGATCTCACCATTAAACCAAACAAGTTCAAAACTGTCTAAGAGTTCAGGTTGCCACTTCTCGGTAACAGGAAATTTCAGCCAACCTCTATATTCTTTCCCAATTGGCCCTATTATATTGCAAGTTCTATTAGGTTTTCTCTTTCTTTCCTTCCTGCCTTGTGCTCCAACTGTGTCAGCTACATGGTATGATGCTCAGGAGTACTTGATTAGGAATCAAAAGCCACGAGTTCCAACTCCAGTCAGAAATCAGGCGCATCATTGGTCTTTTTGGCACTCACAATATTGGTCTACAGATGCAAAGAATGTCACCCGCTTTGCCTGTTCTAATGCATTTTAAAACAGTAAAAATAAAAATACAGCTAAGAGTATGAACCGGCCACCAGTTTCTCCATTTCAATCATATCTGGGCTTGAATAAGCATTTTGTGATGTGCCTTTACTAATGGCGTAATAAGAACTGGCATAAGAAGCCTAGAGGTAAACTGTTCCACTGTGAAGCCCCAGCATAACCATCACCCATTAAATTAGGAGGGAACTGTGTTCAACGCAGAGGGAGGGGAGGGCAGGGCAGGGAGACCTGGGTCCTACTTGGGGGTGCACCAATCAATATCTTGCTGTGGGGAAATGAGCAAACTGACAACTTCTCTGAGGCTGTTATTTCCTTCTTTGTGAAATGAAGAGCTTGACCTATTTGGTTTTCCTGGACCCTATCAGTTATAACAATGATTGGAGCCTAGTCCATGAGTCTTTCTTCAATGACAGAATGGAAAGAAAAATCAGGCTTTAGTCTATTCATGATGAGCAGTGATTGGTATCAAATATTAGCTTTGGGAATGGGGTAATATTTTAACATTCAAATAGTAATGGCTATGTTAAGTTATGGCATTAGTGCAACCCTCTGAAGCATACAATTCAAGAAAAGGCGGAGCCCTCTTTGCTCTGCAGGTGGCTGTGTGTGCACTAGGGGAAGAGATGCCCTGTTTCAGCATGATGGTACTTAAGACATATGGCTGACAATATAGGGCTATTGCAAAGTTCTAATTTCCTTTGCCACTGATTTTATTGTACCTTGGAAGTGGCTAAACTGAATCTTCTTTTTTAATCGTCACTTTATTTATTACATCTTTATTGGAGTATAATTGCTTTACAATGGTGTGTTAGTTTCTGCTGTATAACACAGTGAATCAGCTATACGTATACATATATCCCCCCACATCGTCTCCCTCTTGTGTCTCCCTCCCACCCTCCCTATCCCACTAAACTGAGTCTTATTTCTACAGTTGCTGATATTCCAACCATGAGAACCATGGTCAGAAGTCTTGTCCTGGGGGAGCTGCACCCTAACACTAGAGGAACTATACCCTAACACTGGGGGAAAGGACCAGTTACCACCCCCAATATTAAATCCGCAGCCACCCACTGTAACAGAAATTGATTTACAGTAGTAGCCCCATCCAGATGGGAATCTCTGAGGAGTGCGCAGGGGTGGCGATTGGCTGCTGTATTTTATCAAATATAGCATGAATTGGAAAGCACACTTTTTTCTGTATTAAAAAAGAAAAAAACATGCTTTCAACCACGTCATTGATTGTAAGCTGCACCTCAATTTCACAGAAGTTAAAGTGTGAATAAATGATTAGAGAATTGATGAAATATGATAAAACATATTGGGTTTTGTCATCCACTTGCCTTAGTATATCTATCAAAGTAGCTACTTTTTTAAACTATTCATAATTGTTTAAACTTTTTGGTAATTTATTTGTGGCCCTAATGGTCCACAGTGTTATGCATAAAGATAGAAAACATTAATTAAAAAGAACCTGGCATTTTCTGTTGGATATTGTATCATTTTACAACACTTCAGCCTCATCCTAGAATGGGTGGTTTCTGACTTTTTTCTTCTTTTACTTCTTTGGAGAGAGAGGTTTAATGTATTAGGCTAAAGAATATAATTCCTTGGGTAACAGGTAAACAAACCCCTGTTCTCTGAATTCATAGCTAACCTCCTCCTAGCATGCCACGGGAGGCATGTGACACCATCTTTCAGATGAAATAATAGGTGCGTTAAACATTTACCAAGCAAAGTTGCTGATTTAGGGTTCTACTCAAATCCCAATTTGAATGTGAAAGTTTCATTCTCATCAATTCCACTGACTGAATGCCACTCACTATTGGATAACGTGAGCCGTTCCTAACAGTGACAGTACTGCCTAGCAAGCAATCAGGCACTCCAAAGCAGTGGCTGACGGGGCCACTAGGATCACCACGGCACATGCTAGGTTGGTTTGTCACACTTTCATAAATTCAAAGTTACTGTTTAGACCCTAAGACCGTGAAGTACTAAGGGGAGCTCCAAGAAAGCCACATGTAGGGTACCTGCAAGAGGAGAACACTAACAACCACTCCCCAAGTGGACATCCGCTTAAGCAGTGGAATGGCCGATGTGCCCCACTCCTGCCCCCTGTGCCCATAGGAAGGGCAGGGTGGATATGAGGAAAAGCAAGGTGGGGAACAGGGTCAGCAATAGAGCAGACTCCTTCCAAGGATTAAAATGAGGGTATAAGTACTTCCCATAAGTTAGGTGGATACTGTGCAAAACGTGAGCTATGTTGTTGCTACTCTGACTTAGAGGGCTGTTTGCCAGGCAGAGGGCCTCAACAACGAGGAAGTGAGGTGTGCATACCAGGATAGGAGCCAGCTGGGGAAAGGGGCAAAAGAGGCCAGTGCAGAGTCATGACTCCTATTCTTGGAACTGTGTTGTGGGGAGGCTTCTTCTAGGAGCCCTTGAAGAATACTGTGCATCTCCCACCCAACTTATAATTAGGCCCACCAAAGAATTAGTGACAGCCAAGAGGGGGTGACAGCAATACCAGTTAAGTTAGAGACATCTGTCCCCTTTCCCCTTCCTTCTCCCAGGTCCTCAAAATACCAGAGGAGAGAGAAATGGGAAGGGGCAAGGGTTAAAGAGCAGATCATGACCCTCTCCTTACCCCACGATCTTCAGGTCAAGGTCTAGGAGAAGTTGAAGGAGCAGAGGAGGAAAAGGTGAGCGCCTAAAGCGAATCCAACACTCAAGTTTCAAGTGGAAGAGAATGGATAGGAATTTTTATGCCCCAAAGTGCCTAGAAAGGTATGAGATTTGCCTGTCTTCAAGGAACAAGAGTCTAGACTGTCAAACTAGAGTGGTCATGCAAGGCAGGGTCTTTTCAGACACCTGATTCATCACTGTGTGACCTTGAACTCTGGTGGGATATTCCCATGGAACCCTTGAATTTCCACCAGCTCTATTAGGAGAACTCCTTCTGGCAAACTAATTCTAATGAGTACTGATGAGTTCTGAAATTCCACATGTGTCTTGAGGGTAATCATGGGTAAATAGCAGCATATTTGGAGGTTAAACAGGGCATCACTAACTGGACATTGCTGCTTAAGATACGCAGAGTTGGGCTTCCCTGGTGGCGCAGTGGTTGCGCGTCCGCCTGCCGATGCAGGGGAACCGGGTTCGCGCCCCGGTCTGGGAGGATCCCACATGCCGCGGAGCGGCTGGGCCCGTGAGCCATGGCCGCTGGGCCTGCGCGTCCGGAGCCTGTGCTCCGCAATGGGAGAGGCCACAACAGTGAGAGGCCCACGTACCACAAAAAAAAAAAAAAAAAAAAAAAGATACGCAGAGTTATATTAAATCTATGGTGCAGATGATTCTACAAATGACAAAAAAAATGGACCCCTCAGCCCCACCAGTACCCAGTCTCTGAGGGGAGGTCTGAAAAAAGATTAACTGGCATTAAGACAGGAAACGTGCTGAGGTAACTTCAGGTCAAGGTTAACAGACTACTGGCATGGGCGGGAGAGACCCACACTGGAGCAAGTCCACTGCTTTGTTAATATGCAGGCTGAAACCCTCCAAATTAAGTTAATACCATAACCTGAAAAGAATAACTGAAGCTACATAGGATTTATAATCTACAAAAGGGCCCAACTGCCAGAGAATAAAGTTCACCACAAATTTAAAAACAACATCGACAATATAATCAATAAAAACTTACCTTAATTGATCATAAAATGGACAAGGTGCTGTCAGACCTTCCTGATCTTTCTGGTAGCTCAGAATACCAATTCCACAAAATAACAGACTTTGGTCCTGTTTAACTTACTCTCAAGAGATCCAAAAGAAACAGTGACAAAGCGCATGGGAGCCCCAGGAAATACCCCTTGTGGCTGAAAGGGAACTTCATATTTGGCTCCTCTAAGAGGGTCTGGGATGGGTCCAGGGAAGGTGTGGAAAGATTTGGATGGAAATGCATAGAGTATGACTGGGAGACAGCCACACTGATGCCCCCTGTTTGCCCCCTATATGTCTATGCCCAGACTCGACTCCCTACCTTCCTAAATTCCCTCAGCTCTCAAAGGGCAAAGCTCTGAATCAGTGGCTCAAGTGCCATCAGTGGATCATGAGAAGCTAAGTGAAATAGGAGTTCCCCTAACAATGTCAAAGAATCCAAGTTTCTGCCTGCAGGTGTGACAAGTAATCTCCAGGGAACTAGTGACCAACTGTTAAATACCTCAGACACTGAGCACTTCTTGTTGATCACCGTCTTCAGTCACAAGTGTCTACATGCTATGTACATCCTGCCGTGGGCACTGAATTCAGAGATCCCCTATGTAGCTTTTGTAGAATATCCTAGTATGAAGGGGCACTTCATATCTCTTTCTTTAATTTCTCTTTTAATAATTTCCACACAAGACAAATTTAAGGCAACACTTTGGAATGAGAGGTATTATCCAAAAAGAAATAGCTGGACTTAGACTAAAATCCTTGGACTCAGTTTCTAAATTGCAGACACAGCTTGGGGGAGGAGTGGAGCATGGAGTGCACAGGGCATGGGATAGCCCCAGACAGGACAATCGTCCACACCCCCAGAAATACTACCCACTGCAAAGCTTTTTGAGTGTTCCAACTAAGCAGTTTTAGTTAAACCATTTGCTTTACAATCTAACAAAATGTAATCTGCTGATCACCTACATTAGAATCCCCAGGACTGCTCATTAAAGCAGATTCCCTGGCCCTATGGAGACCTGTGGACCCTGGACTGTGCATTCTTAAAATAATTTTTTTTTAAATTTTGGAGTAATTTTAGATCTACAGCAAAATCGCAAAGATAGTACAGAGCATCCCTCTGTACCCCTCACCCAGTATCCCCTCATGTTAGCATCTTACATTAGGATGGCACATTTGTTATAATTAATTAACTAATATTGGTCCATTACTATTAACAATGGATTTGGATTTCACTGGTTTTCCCACTAATGACCTTTTTGTTCCAGAATCCAATCCACATTGCACTTAATCGTCATATATCTTTAGTCTCATCTGTTCTGTGACAGTTTCTCAGTCTTTTCTTCTTTTTCATGACCTTGACAGTTTTGAGGGGTCAGGTATTTTGTAGAATATATCTCAACTTGGATGTCTTGGGTAATTTTCTCATAATTCCATTGGGGTTATTGGTTTGGGGGGAAAATATCACAGAGGTGAAGTCCCTTCTCATAACATGCTATATATGACTTATCACTGATGATGCTAACTTTGATCACCCTGTCAAGGTAGTGGTTTGCCAGGTTTCTCCACTGGCAAAATAAGTGGAGAAGTAAGGTATTTCCCCCCACTTTCCATATTCTAATCTTTGGAAGCAGATCATTAAGACCAAGCAACCCTCAAGAGAGGCAGAGAATTAAGCTCTGCCTCCTGGAGAGGGGTTATTTACATACACAGTTCGGAATTCTTGTGTACTGTAGATTTGTCTCTTCTCACCTATTTATTCATTTATTTGTATCATTATGGACTCAAGCATTTATTATACGCTTTAGGTTATAATCCAATACTACATCACTTATTTTGTTACTCAAATTGTTCTGGCTTTGGCCACTGAGAGCTCCTTCAGGTTGGCTCCTGTGCCTCTTGGACATGCTCTCATTTGCTCTTTGAGTACTTCCTTACTTTCTGTTACTACAGTACACTTCAGCTCATCTTGTATTCTCCCTGCTCCAGCCCTCGAATCAGCCATTTCCCCCAAAGAGTCCTGATTTCTCTTGCTGTGGTATAGCATGAGAGACCCAGATCTGGGCATTGAGGGGGACTGTGCAGTTTTGAGAAGCAACCAAGCCGATTCTTAATGCACTCTCAAGTTTGAGGACAGCCATTTTGGAAAGTCAAGCACAGCCATTTTGGAAAGTCAAGCACAAATAAACTAGAATAATTTGTCAAGAAAAGTTCTGAAATAGTTGTTTTAAAGAATTACTACTATTTTCTTCATGTTAGTTCAAGATTAAAACTTCCAAAATGCAAAGTACCCTGGGGGACCTGTAGAGAGGAAAAGAGAGAAAACAATGGTAGAGATCGAATAATGATTCTGAAATAAAGTGATTATAATTCAGCACCTAAAAACGAGAATAAAATATATTTATCAAAGGCTTTCTCTGTGCCAGGCACTAAGCTAAGTGCACAGCTCCAAACCTAATGCTGAGGGTGTAATTTCTCCTTTTTAAAAGGTACAGAAATTGAGGCCTAGAAAGGTGAAATGTTTGCACAAAGCAATACAGTCAGTAGGTGGCAGAGCTGAGACACCAAATCAGGTCCATGTGATCTTCCAAGCAGAGGATTTGCGCAGGGCGTTCTGTTAACTACTGCTTATTTGAGTATGCAGGCTGTTTCTCCCAGATCTCAAATGCCAGGAGGGAGGATCAGCTTATTCACTGTTGTATGTCCTGTCTCTGTTATACAGTAGGTACTCAGCAGATAACATCCAAATAAATCTGACCAAATTTCTACATTGGTGAAGAGGAGGACCATGAAGTATAACACATTTTCTTCTACTGTACCTTATAATTAGACTTATGCTCCAAATTAGGTAAGAAATTACCAAAAAAGAATTTTTACTGAAAGCATACTTCTAACTTCACACAGTTCAGATTTGGGGATGATGAAAATTAAGTATGAGTAAAACTGTCCTGAGTGATAAATTTTAGTAAACAAAAAGATAGTTAGTATGTAGTCTAAGACTAGAAAGCAAATGCCCAAAGTCAATAATTTTCTTCACTGTCTGGATTAATCAAGTGAACTTCAAAGATGATACTATGTTATTCAAATGCTTCTTAACACAGAGCAGATCCTTCTTAACATATAACAAACAATATTCTGAAATAGATGTTCTGAAAAAGATCAAGGATCAGAATACCATTTCTATTACACTTACTAGACCAAAATCCCCGGATTACACCTTTTTGTAAATGGTATGGTTTCAATGGCATAAGCAAACTCAGATGACAGGCCTTAAACCATAAAGAAGGAAAGGAACCTAACACCAACATAATAAAAAATACATTTTAAATTAAGTCCACATCTATCAGCTAACTTGTGAACAAGTTTCAGATCACTACTTCCTATGAATTAAATGTACTTCATAATATGCCAATCCATTCGTTCATTCCTTCATCAAATATTTAATTCCCATTATGTGCCAGCACTGTCTCATATGCTAAAGACCATAGCTATGAACAAAACAGAAGAGAAACACTGCTGTCATAGAGCTAACAGTTCTGGGGGGAGAGCAACAATAAACAAATACAACAAATAGATGTCAAATGGTGGTAAGTGCTGGGAAGAAAAGTAATTCCCAGAAGGGGCAAGAGGTTGCAATTTAAAGTAGGATACTTCCTCAGAGAGAAAGTGAACTTGACGGGGAGTGATGAGGGAGCTCAGAAACATCCATGTGGAGGAGGAAAGAGCAAGTGCCAAAGCCCTGAGGCAGGACACGTGCTATGTGTGTGTAAGGAGCCACAAGGAATCCACAGAAAAGTGATTAAGGGGTGATGTGTCATAGGAGATGAGATAAAGAAGTACCTGCAGCCATAGTGGAGGTGTGGAGTGGAGAGGGATGAGGACTGATCGTTTAGTGCCTTGTAGGTGATTCTGAGCACTTGGATGTGTACTGAGGAAGACAGGAAGCCGTTACAGAGAAGACACTTTAAAGGATCACTCTAGCCTGCTCTTTTGAGAATGACCTATGAGGAGGGGGCCAAGAAATCATACGAATGAGAGAGTGATGGTGGCTTGGATGTAAAGTGGTAACAAGTAGAGAGGCTGAGAGGAGGCTCTATTCTGAATATACTTTCATGTTAGAACAACACTGTTGGCAGATGGAGTGGGGATATGAAAAAGAGAGAAGAGTCAGGGATGGCAACAAGGTTTGGGGCTTAGCAAAGAGATGGATGGATGCGTTACTACCGCATACTGAGATCAGAAAGGCTGTGGCAGAAGCAGATTTGGAGGGAAGGGACACAAATTTGTCTACGTTTAGTTTGAGAAATGTATCCAATTCCAAGAGGAGATGTTGAGTAGGCAGTTAGTCACCCAGGTCTGCAGTTCAAGGTAACTCTCCAGGATATATATTTGGGAGTTATTAGCATTTCAAGCCACAAACTAGGAAAGCTCACCAGGGGAGTGAGTACAGACAGAGCAGAGTTTCAAGAAATGAGGTGATTGCTGAAGGGAGATGTAGGGTGAAGAGAGTTTTTTTTCCTAAGAGGTGTGTAGGCTAATGAGAATGATTCTATAGAGAGGAGAGGTGATGCTGGAGAGTGCAGAGAATTGCTTGAGCAACTGCTGAAAGAGTTTCTTCTTCTATCTGCTTCACAGATTGCTGAAATGCTGCATCCTGTCTCTGAGGGCATGAAAGGATACAGAGAAGCACTGACACGCATAAGGGCCAGAGAGGGAAGCAATAAAAACATCATTCACCTTGAAAGCAATAAAAGAGGTCGGTAAGGTAGTAAGGTATACAATTAACACATAAAAATCAATAGCCTACAAAACACATATCTGACAATGGATTTGTATCTAGAATTTACAGAAAACTCTCAAAACTCAAAAATACAAGAAAACAAACAATCCAATTAGAAAATAACCAAAAGACAGGAAAGGAGATTTCACAGAAGAGAATATATAAATGGAAAATAAGCACATGAAAAGATGTTCAACATTACTGGCCATTAAGGAAATGGAAATTAAAACCACAATGTGATATCACTACACATCTATCAGAATGACTAAAAAAGGAAACACAGTAACAGCACCAAGTGCTGGCAAGTATGAAGAGAAACTGGATCACTCCAACACTGCTGGTGGGAATTTAAAACGGTAATTTATACAATGACAACTTAGTCTGTCAGTATCCTAAAGAACTATACATATACTTAGCATACAACAATTATACCCCAGAGAAATAAAAACTTATGTTCACACAAAAACCTGTACACAAATATTCATAGCAGCTTTATTTAAAATAGCCCCAAACTGGAAACAACCCAGATGTCCCTCAACGAGCGAATGGTTCAACAAACTGTGATACATCCATACCATGGAATACTACTCAGCAATAAAAAAGAATGAACTATTGATATACACACAACTCGGGTGAACTCAAGAGCATTATGTTGAGTGTAAACAGGCAATATTAAAAGGTTCCATATATATGATTCCATTTATATAACATTCTTGCAATGACAGAATTACAGAGGTGGGGAACAGATTAGTGATTACCACAGGTTAGGGATGGTGGTGTGGGGGGCGGCAACTATTAAGGGAGATTTTGTGCAAATGAAAGAATTCTGCATCTTAACTGTAGTGGTGGTTACAGGAGTCTACACAAGTGATAAAATGGCACAGAACTATACACACGGATTGTAACAATGTCAGTTTCCTGGTTTTGATACTGTACTACAATTACGTAAGATGTAATGACTGGGGGAAACTGGGTAAAGGCTACATGGAACCTCTCTGTATTATCTTTGCAATTTTCTGAGAATCTATAATTATCTCAAAAGTTTTTAAAAATCTAATGCATCCTTGCAAGTATAACTTGGACCACAGGATTTCTTAGAACTCAAGTCAAAATAAATATATGGTTTATTAATTTTAAAAAATCAATAACCTAGTACATGAGTGTTCACAGCAGCTTCATTTGTAATAACCCCACACTGGAAACAACCCAAATGTCCATATACATATAATGATATACTACTCAGCAATAAAAATGATTAACTATTGATATGTGCACTATGGACATCTGAACATAATCATGCAGAGTAAAAGAAGTCAGACAAAAGAGTGCATAATGTATGATTTCACTTATAGAAAACTCTAGAAAATATAAACTAATCTACAGTGACAGAAGTCAGATGAATCATTGCCTTGGGGTGCTCTTGATCATGGGGAGAGGTGGGAAGGAGGAATTACAATGGGGCAAGAAGGACCTTTTGGGAATGATGAATCTGTTCACTATCTTGACTGTGGTAATGGTTTCATAGGTGTATGCATATGTTAAAACTTACTAAGTTGTATACTTTATATATGTGTGGTTAATTGTATGTCAATTATAACTTAATAAGGTTTAAAAAAAATCAGTAGCTTACATATTCACAAATAATAACCAGTTAGAATATATCATGGAAAAGAACCTATTTACAATAGCAACAAAGAAATAGTTAGGAACCAACCTAAGAACCATGCAAAACTTATATGATGAAAACAATAAAACATTCCTGAAAGAGAGAAATACTGATTTCAACAAATAGAAATCTCTTCTTGTAGAGGGTGATTTAATATCTTAAAGATGTTAGTTCTCCCTAAATTAATTTAAAAACTGAAAGAAATCCCAATAAAAATACTGACAAATGATTTTTTTCTGTGCTAGACAAATACTAAAATTTATATGGAAAAATAGGCATGTAAGAATAGCTCACAAAACACTGAAAAAGAAGAGCTTATAAGGAGAACTAGTTCTAATTTATACTAAGTATACTAAAAATCTTCTATAAATAAAACAGTGTGGCACTGGCATTTAAGCAGAAGGATGGACCAATGGACTAGAATATAAAATCCTGAAATTGACTAGGCACATACTGAAATTAGGTATATGATAAAGGGTAATTAAATCACTGGGGCAAAGAGGGATTTCATAATAAATTGTGGACAACTGGATAGCTATGTGAAAAAAATCAGATCCATAACTCACACCACACCCAAGAATAAACTGTAAGTGAATCAGAGATCTAAATGTAAAAACTCAAATATGTTAGAAGAAATTGGGTGAATTCCTCTATAACCAGGGCATAAGAGGATGGTTTTCTACTATGATTAAAAATCTGGATTTAATAAAATATTTCTTTAATTTATGGCTTCAATGAAAATGAAAAAAAATTGCATGAGAAAAATCCATAAGCAAAGTCAAAATATAAATGACAACTGTAAGCAAATATTTGAAATATATCACCAATAAAAGCTAGTATCTCTAAAATACTTATTAAAAATTCACGGAAAAAAAGACCATAAATCTGATACAAAAATGGGCAAAAGGCAAAGACAATTCACAAGACAGATATAAAAATGGCCCATAAACACATGGCAAAATACACAACTTCACTCATAAGAAAAATGTAAATTGAAACAACACCAAGATACCACATCACACCCAAAAGATTGAAAAGAATGTCAACACTTTTAAAATACACTCTGCTGGTCAGACTGTGAGGAAATAGGCACTCTCAAATATCTGGTGGGAATGTAAAATAGTACAAGCTTTACAGAGGGTACTCTGGCAATATCTAACAAAAGTACATATGCATCAATCCTTGACGAGCAATCCACTTCTAAGAATTTACCCTGAAGATATACTTCCAATAATGCAAAATTATTTATTACAGCATTATCTGTAATTGCAAAAATACTGGACACCACTTAATGCCTAAATACAGTAGACTGGTTGAATAAACTGTGACACATCCGTACAAGGAAGTACTAAACAGATTTTTAAAAATAGGATAATCTCTGTGAATACATATGGAGTGACTTCCAGAGGGGATAGATGGATGGATGAATATAAATGTTTTCCCCCTCCCTATTACGATATGGGTATTAAAATTCTGAAACCACTGTATGTGTGTTGTAGAACTGGGCAAATGAGTTAATATATTGATGTTATTGAAAGTTAGGGCCCTCCTTGTGGAAGAATATCTATATTGCACCTACAAATACAGAATGGGGAAAACAAAGAAGAATGCTGAGGGGTATTGGAATCAGAGATCAGCAGGATGAATACGCAAGTCCATACACCACACACACGCACATACACACATTTATATGCATATATGTGTGTAATTATTTTCCTAGCTCTGTTGCTGGAAGGCCCAGAAACAATGATACTCTGATAGCAATGAGAACACTCTAGCTCCCAGATCTTGGTTTCTAAATATTATTCCTAACTATAAGTAAGAAAGGCTCCTCAGAGAAACAGCCAATTCCAAGACTGGGGCAGAGAAAGTACAAGATTATCCTGGAACCCCTTGTTGGGCCAAAAAGTAAAAAAGTGCTAGAAAAATTGAAAGGGACATGTCAAAGAGACAGAGAAGCCAGTTTGAAGAAACTTCCATTAACCAAATTTGAGACATTTTGATCAAAACACTGACAGCAATGAATTATAACTCACTGAATAAAATGATCTATGAAAGATAGATAACGGGAAAGTTCCTGCCCATAGTGGAATGCCAACTGACAAACGTACACAGGATGATGGAGTCAGAAATCCACCATTTAGCATTATATTAAACTAGAATTTAATTGATTCAGTCAAGAACTATCAACAGCAGACATTAAAACTAGTGGGTAAGGTTGGAACTCATTTGAAAATACAAAATAAGGGAAACAACACATAAAAAAGCTGTGGACTGATTGCACTCAAGATCAACTCTAGGAATGAGTGGAAGGAGAAATTCTACTGAAAAGGAAAAATAAAGTTTATTTCTACTTGTATCTCACAAATCTTAGGACTTTTAATAAACCCGTTATACATATTTCTATGATAATCTGAACTTAAACTTAGCTGAGGGGGGAAATGTATGTGAGAGCAAAATGCCATGTAAGGTGGGCAGAAATCATGTCTGATTAATGTGTACGATCCACAGCCAGTGTATATTTACAAAGTTCATTTAAGTCCTGACATATTCCATAGTTCAATCTCCAGGTATTATACTTCATGTAGTACTAAGAATGCTGTTTGATGATTGTAAAAATACTAGTACCTGGAGAAAAGCCTAATGACATTTAAAGATGCTTGTTTTTTAATAATGTTCTGGATTCAGAAGGGAAATTCAGCCTCAAAATTCTATATGCAATAAAAACATTAAACACTTAAAAAAAAAACCCAAAAACTAATAGGTAGAAGTTTGGTGGAGAACAGAATATTTACATAGTTTCAAAGTATATTCCCACTAAAGTTCTTACCTTTCCTTTAAAGGAGAATGATAAAGCAGGATGAAAAGTCATTAGCTTTATGAAAACCACAGTAGAATATCTAAAATTTGTATTTTTTGGAAAATCACAATATCAAAAACTAAGTTCCATTTAAGTACATGAGCTAGTTTTTTATTAAAAACTGCATGCTACAAAGCACGATTTATACTATAATCCTATTGTTCTTATTAAAAATTATATACTAAAAATAGGCTAGAATGATAAATACCAAAATTATAAAACTGATGGTGCTAAGAATTCAAGTGATTTTATTCATTTTATGTTTTACTACATTTTCAATTTCTCTACAATGAACATATATTAATAATAAGAAAAAATGTGTAAAAATACCCTGCAAGAAGTAAGCAGATACAGAAGAAAAAAGCTGGAAAGAAATTTAAAAGCCAACAGTGCTTTGTGATTGCATAATGGCATCATGGGTGATGTAGTCTTTTCCCTGTTATTAACTGTGGGACTTAAGATTTAAAAACCATGATGCTAACAGCTTATCACTTTATAAACTGATTTTACCTTTGCTGTGCACACTGAAATCTAGCAATGCTGCCTCTCTGATCATCTCTCCTTGAACTCCTTCCTCTTAGGCCCTGGATTCTTCTCTACTTAACAAGAGAACAAATCCTCTTTCTTTAAAACTTCTGCATCCACTGCTCCTCAGATTATTTGATGTCCCTTTATCACATCTGACATCACTTGTTTTGCATGTAGTGTTATTTTCATGGTTAGCGTACAGGAATGGATCTTTATATAATGGCAACCACTGGTAATGTCATTTCCTACCATAAAGCAGTTCCAGAGAATGTATACCACTGCCTTGTGCTTTCTCATCCCTGTTCTCCTTGCATAGCAATTGGTCTAGACTAAGGAGAGGTGAAGAGGTATCTTGTCAGAGTGGGGAGGGGAGTTCTGATATGTCTCTTCTTTTGTAGAAGTAAAACATTTTATTATTTTTTATAACATCTTTATTGAAGTATAATTGCTTTACAATGGTGTGTTAGTTTCTGCTTTATAACAAAGTGAATCAGCTATAGGTATACATATATCTATTCCCATATCTCCTCCCTCTTGTGCCTCCCTCCCACCCCTCTAGGTGGTCACAAAGCACTGAGCTGATCTCCCTGTGCTATGTGGCTGCTTCCTACTAGTTATCTATTTTACATCTGGTAGTGTATATATGTCAATGCCACTCTCTCACTTCGTCCCAGCTTACCCTTCCCCCTCCCTGAGTCCTCAAGTCCATTCTCTACATCTGCGTCTTTATTCCTGTCCTTCTCTTTCTGACTTACTTCACTCTGTACGACAGACTCTAGGTCCATCCACCTCACTACAAATAACTCAATTTTGTTTCTTTCTATGGCTGAGTAATATTCCATTGTATATATGTGCCACATCTTCTTTACCCATTCATCTGTTGATGAACACGTAGGTTGCTTCCATGTCGTGCTATAGTAAATAGAGCCTTGTAAATTTTGGAGATTAATCCTTTGTCAGTTGCTTCATTTGCAAATATGTGCTCCCATTCTGAGGGTTGTCTTTTCGTCGTTTATGGTTTTCCTTTGCTGTGCAAAAGCTTTTAAGTTTCATTAGGTCCCATTTGTTTATTTTTGTTTTTATTTCCATTTCTCTAGTAGGTGGGTCAAAAAGGATCTTGCTGTGATTTATGTCAGAGTGTTCTGTCTATGTTTTCCTCTAAGAGTTTTATAGTGTCTGGCCTTACATTTAGGTCTTTAATCCATTTTGAGTTTATTTTTGTGTATGGTGTTAGGGAGTGTTCTAATTTCATTCTTTTACATGTAGCTGTCCAGTTTTCCCAGCACCACTTATTGAAGAGGCTGTCTTTTCTCCATTGCATATTCTTGCCTCCTTTATCAAAGATAAGGTGACCATATGTGTGTGGGTTTATCTCTGGGCTTTCTATCCTGTTCCATTGATCTATATTTCTGTTTTTGTGCCAGTACCATACTGTCTTGATTACTGTAGCCTTGTAGTATAATCTGAAGTCAGGGAGCCTGATTCCTCCAGCTCCATTTTTCATTCCCAAGATTGC
>NC_041234.1:20595394-20622730 GCF_002837175.3 Physeter macrocephalus | reverse complement strand
AGTAAAGCTGTCACTGTTTGCAGATGACATGATACTATACACAGAGAATCCTAAAGAGGCTACCAGAAAACTACTACAGCTAATCAATGAATGTGGTAAAGTAGCAGGATACAAAATTAATGCACAGAAATCTCTTGCATTCCTATACATTAATGATGAACAATCTGAAAGAGAAATTAAGGAAACACTCCCACTTACCATTGCAACAGAAAGAATAAAATACCTAGGAATAAACCTACCTAAGGAGTAAAACATTTTAAAACAGCATCACTATCTGTTAGCTTCCTCTGCACTTTCTCCATGATCAAGCACGGTATGGTCATAATGGTATCTATAACTTTCCCGAACAAAGCCTTGTGTAAAACATGCTTCCCCCTTGCTCAGATGATCGATCTCAACTCAGCAGGGTCCTATGGCAATGGAGCCCTCAAAGACAGACCAGCACATAGGGAAGTGAAACTAGACCTCCGACCCGCAGAGTTGGGTGGCTTAGTTTGAGGCCCCATTCAGAGTTAGTTCTTTGGGAGGGTAGTTTTTAAATGATAGCAATGCACACAATTTGGGAATGCAGGTTTCAAATATACATCACAAAGGTAGGCAAATCTGTGAACATTTTAAAAAGATTGCCAATATACTTACAGTTTTTTCATTATTTTCAAAAGCTTCTCTTGCTTCTTCAAATGTGCAGACTTCTTCTTTGCATTCACGTTCAATATTGCCCTGCCTTATCTCTTCAAAAAGTACATTAGCTCTTCGGTAGCGTTTTAATACTAAATTGGCTTTTTCTCCTGTGAGGAAAACTAAAAAGAGATATAATAATAAGCATAAAATTGTAATTAAAAAATGTGGAAAGTTAATATACAAGATGAAATCTGCTAGGTACTCTTTAGAAAACATAGCCAGCACCCTAAACCTCTTTCTCTAGGTCAGCAAAGTGACATTCAGCTCTCAACCACCAATCTGCTGTCTTCCTCATCATGTGTGTCCTTTCAGTAGCAGTTGCCCTGGGCAGGAACAGCGACATGATTAACGATGTTATATCCAGACTTTAGCACATTCCTGCCAACCATGGGTGTTTAAATATAGCAATAATGATACCAGTACTTATAAGAGGATGCCCCCAGGCGTTCTGCTGTTGGACAGCAGCAATGAAATCAAAATCCAGTCTGTGGACTATCAGTCTTTGTCCCCCTAACTAAAAAAAAAAAAAAATTCCAATTGACCTAATATAAACGCAGAGAACACTTACTTGTATGAAAGGAACAGCTGACAAAATAATATCAAGAAATTAAGACAAATTTGGCCATAATTCATTCCAAGGGATATTAGTAATAATTTTGTTCTAAATGCACTTAAATATATTTTGACTCTTTAATATATTTAACCCCATTTCAATGTCCTTCAGAAAAAGAAAATTGTTCTGCATGACTTATAGGGGCATTTCATATAAACATTCAAAATGCACATTTATGATACCCAGTAAAATAAGGCAATGGTTATATGCATACTCATGGGGAATTATTTTTTTTTACATACAGATTCATTTTAAACTATACTTCAATTACATTTTTCTAAAACTGTCCTGCTTGTTTGGAGAGATAAATAGAATGCTACCAGAATTTAATCTCTGCTAATGCAAAGAAATTAGAAAATTCCCTAATCTTAAAGACCTCTGACATGAGAGAAGGCACATTACAGATCCTTCAAGATGTATTTTTTTTAAAAAGTCTACAGTATTTTGCAAAAAACATTTTGCAGTAAAATGAAAAACGGTAAATGCTCTTTTAAAAATGACCACAATAGCAATGAATTTAAGGTTTACCTCATTTTAGAAATGTGTATTTCACTTCATAGAAGATACAGATTCATTACTTAGGATTCTTTAAAGTACCCAAATTGATACCAATTAGATGGCTACATTGAAAACTACAGTAGGCCTTCCATAAGTGTTTCCTTCCTTCTGTACTTCAGAAGGGTAACCATTGGTAAAAACTAATCACACAGTCATAAAATATCATTAGAAGAAATCTTAAAAAATAAAAAAATAAAAGGATGCTGTTGAGTTGGAGAGTAATAGTAGAATTTTCTATCAGTGCTTTTCACAGTTTAGCAGCATCAGAATCCCATGCTGGACTTATTATCACACATATTGCTGGGCCTACCTCCCAGAGTCTCTGATTCCATAGGTCTGGGGTAGGGCCAAGAAGCTGCATTTCTAGTAAGATCCCAGGTAACGCTGGTGCTGCTGGTCCCACTCCCACAGTTTGACACCACTACTCAAATGGGAGCTCCTTAGAAAACTAGTTCTGAGGAAGGTGTTTATGGAATGCTGGGATTAACAAATATAAAAAAGATCTTTTACTGCATGACTTTTCAGGACCCTTAATATGCATTTAATATATATTTTAAATCTCCATAAAACGAACATGACACAGGCATGTGTCATATTTATTTGATTGTGGAGCCCTTTTTCAAGGAACATTTCACTGAATTAACAACTTCCTAGCCATTGGTTTTATTTATGCCATGACAAACAATTCTCTTCCATATAATAGGCCAACTAATTCATGAAGACAGTAACTGATTTCTCTCGAGTCTTCTCTTTTCTAGGATAAACATGTCTAGTTCCTTCATCTGTTGGTCATATAAAATAGATAGGAGTCTCTGTACCGTCTTTACCTCATAAAATATTGTATTCTACACTCAGTGTGGTCTGACAAGTACAAAACTGATCAGGGCTATTGGCTTCCTTGTTTCTAAACACAATAGATATGTCAATAAAGTCTAACGCATCTTTGGCTTTTGGGACAGTTTTCTTGAAAATAAACCAATCAGTAATAATGTATTTTAAACTTTTAAGAGGAAAAAAGAAACCTAAATTCTCCTAAGAGAAAATGTTATATACACTATCTCCATAAAGGGGTCAAGGAAAGCAGCTAACTCTTGAAACCAGAAAGCAGGCTAATTCAGAAGGTTAAGCTACTATAAGGTAATGTACAGAAAGACACAGCCCTTCTTAATTCCAGCCTAATCAAATTACCCAGAGCATTCCACAAACACCTTCTGTGTATTTTCTTGTACTGGGAGGCAACATGATATAATACTGAGAACTCTAGATGGAATAAGCTGGCAAGTAGATTTTATCTCACCTGCCAAATGTGCTCAATTAGAAGATACCACCTAGAGTAAGAGTCCGACCAGTAGGAAAGATATTGTTACAGATTAGTTCCATCTGCCATATATTAGGGAATAGGAAGTTGTGGCAGAGTAATTTGCTGTTCCTCATCAAGGTAATTTGGAAATCTCATGGGTGATACCAGAATTGGGATTCTTTCTATGTGGAAACAAAATAAAGGGAAAGGTGGCAGCTTGGACCTATAGGATAAGATCAGACTATTTCTTCCTAAAACACTGGGCAATTTCCACGATGCTAGGGCTTGTGTTTGGACTTAATGTTTGAAACTAAAGTTGATTACTTCCCTCTACCTCCTTCTCATCAAAATGTGTGAGTTACCCCACAGCTGTCCAGAATCATGTGTATGCCTTCATCAGAGATTACATGATGTGGCAAGTATACAGACTGTAAATTTACTTTGAGAACACAACACTGAGGTATTAATCAAACATGTTCTTTTCTCATTAAAGGACATAAGAAAAACCTAAGCTGTTTTCTTTAGATTCAGTTAGGAAACACCCTTTCTAAAGAAAATATTTAAACTCTAAGACTGGTAAAGACATAAATGACCACAAAATAAGTATATTAATTCAAAAAACATAACTACTTTTTCATAATTTCAAAATAAATAGCTCTTACCCATGCTTTCTCTTCAAAAGAAAAGAATAAAATAAATGAAATAAGATAGCTTCTCAAGTAACTGTCTAAATTACTGCCTTAAACCGAAATATGTAGTCATGTTATATATTTTTAATGCATTGCAGCATACTAAAACTGACATTTTAATGCCAAAAATCTTTATCTAGGCAAAATCATGTCCGTACATTTGCTGAAAAACAGCAGATGGTAAGGCCTGAAAATTAACAGCCCACGTGGAAAATCTCTACTCCACTTATCTAATCAGTTCTCTAATCTAATCTTGGGTCTGGATTCATTGAAACAGCCATTATTTAAAGTTGCAAATGTTTACATTTTTCTTTTAAGTGAACAAAATTCCTTCTTTAGGACATATTTACTGAACACAGACTATGTACAATGAGATCATGACAAGTCACAAAGATGAGTAGGAGACTGCCTTTGACCTCAAGGTTCTTCAGTGGAAGAGATAATGAAGATAAAAGAGATAAACAGCTCTAACGCACGATGAACAAGGTAGATGCTCTTTGAGGTCAGCAGGCAGGCGTACTTCTACTGGGTAGGTGTGTTTCGGGATGGGAGAGGGACCTGGAGAAGGGCGAGTGAAAAGTATATTTGGGCTGGCCTTTTAAAAATTGGCAGGATTGGGGCATGCAAAGATGGTGAGGAAAGACATCCTAGGAAAACAAAATAGTGAGTGAGGGCCTGAAATCGAATAAACCTATGGCCATAAACGAGGAATATGAGCTGGTCAGTAGGGCCAGAGTACACGATTCAAAAGTGGAAGAGAGGAAAATGAAACCGGAAAGGGGCCTGATAGCCATGTCATGGAGGCATTTAATGTTAGGCTAAGATATTTAAACTATTCAACAGCATTCAAGAGTTTAGACCGATACTTCGTGGAGAATAACCTAGAAAAATGTATAAGTACAACAGATTTGGGGGTAGGATGAAGAGAAAATGGAGGGATAAAGGCCAGGAAAAAGGCTACTTACAACAGACCAGGTTAAGAAATAATGAGATCATGCATTAGAATGGTGGCAATAGGAAGGGAAAGAAAGGGACAGATGTGAAATATGGGTGATCTCTTTGGCCACTACACCCATCATGTACCTTATTCCTCAGTCAAACCAAATCTTACCATCCTTCATAGAGGTCCTTTTATGCCTCCATAATTCTGTACCTAATATTTCCTCTGCCTAGCAAACTCCTATTCCATTCAGATGTAACATCCTCTAAAAACCTTCCCCAGATTCTACTCCCCACTTCATTAGACAGAGCTGCTATAGACTCTCAGTATTTACATATACTTCAATTATAGCAATTAACTAAACTATATTATAATTTTATTATAATTTTTGGTATGCCTATCTGGTTCCCCCTCAAGACTTGAGGGCAGGGCCCATGTATTATTAATATTTTGATCCAACATCTGTCTTTCATAATACCTAGTAAAGACCTTGGTACAGAACATGATTCAATAAGCGTGGAATAAAGGAAAAGGCAGAATGGGAGAAACTTGATATCTGAATGACTAGAAGCTGGGAAGCCATGGACCATGCCTCTAATTATGAGGCAGCATCGCAAACTTAATATATGATTATGAAATCAATACATTTACTGCAAAGTTTCTAGTGAAACAGCACTTGAATATCCTTTTGCAAGAGAAACTACCTTTTGAAATTTGTACAGTACTTCTGTTTGGGCTCCGCTTGGAGCACATTTTTTGTTGTTCTGAAAGAACCATTGATTTGCCGTAATACTTATGTAGAGGGAGAGTAGCTGGACAACTACAGTTGTGGGAAGAGGGCACAGTCAGATGCTTTTTGGCTTGGCAAGGAACTAGCACCTTGGCTCCCCAGGGTGCTGCAGTGAATTCATGAAGAATGTGCAGGATATTTTACATTTTTTGGAGAAATGTATTGATACTAACATCTGTTGGACACCACACAAACTATGAGCTTAAGGTAATTTACAGTTTCATTATTAGGTAGTTCTACATTCCTTTCCTTTGTGAAACTGGATTTTCGGCTATGATTTAAAAAAAAAAAGTGCTGTGTTTGACAAGAAGTGAGAAGGTTTGAGAAGTTGTGCGGTGCCCAACAGGCACACACATCCAATTAGTAAGTAACTGCATGGCTACTTAAGATACAAATATCGAAACAAAGCGAGTCACATGAGTTTTTTGGTTTCCTAGTGCATTTATAAAAGTTATGCTTACGCTATACTATAGACTATTAAGTATGCAATAGCATTATGTCTTTAAAAAGCAACGTACATACCCTTAATTAGAAAATACTTTATTGCTAAAAATGCTAACTATTACCTGACAACACAGGGTTGCCACAAACCTTCAATTTGTAAAAAACCACAATATTTGCAAAGTGCAATAAAAGGAGGTATGCCTGTATTATTTTTTCAAATGGCTACCAAGCTGTCAGGATATAAATACCTATTGTTTGGACCTAATTACTTAATAAATGGAACTATTAGGCATTTCTTTTGGCCTATGGCTGCTGTGAAAAAGTCACTGCAATAACTAAGGGCACCTTAAACTCAGAAAGTTTGGGAACCTCTGACCTAGGGGTTCTAGAGGCTGATGGAGTCCTGCCACTGCTCTCCCAAATACACCTGGCACACCATGCTTGAATGGGCTGGGAAGCTCCTTCTCTGAGGAAGGCAACTGAGATTCCTTTTGAAAGTTTACAGTTACTGAAACCTGTCACATGGGTTACTGTGGCTCTGATAAGAGGTAGCAGAAAAAGAATATAGTATAGTCCCCCCATCCAGTCACACCCCTCAACTGTAGGTTATCCTAAGGTCTCCCTCAATTAGCCACTCTGGTTCTGTGAGCTTGCCTGGGAAAGAGGCCAGGGAGATGATAATGAAACAACAGGGTCACTAGGTAGTCGGAACACCGGGCAATCGGGCCTCCTGTGTTATGGAGCGAGCCAGGTGAGTGAAATGCTGGGTAGAAAGGTGCCCTCCTCTTTTCCCAGCGCTGCTGGTAATTACTACCAGCCCAGAAAAGGCAACCTATGCCACAGTTCACAAAGTGACTCCTCTATTGTCCTTGGAATTGTCCTGGGTACCAGAAAGCCTGGTTTGAGTGCCCTGGTTTTAATGTAAGACTATACGCCGGCAACAACAGCAAGAACATGAAGAGCAAGAGAGAATGGGGACTTCCTACAAATGCACCTAGCATTCCATTATCTTTCTTCAGTGCAGGAGGCAGGGCATACTCCTCTATTTGTGGGAGAAGGTGAGCTTCATGTCCTACTACTCCGCCATCTTGATTGCTCCTCCCAGGGCGTACTCCTCTAGACCTAAGGTGCAAACCTAGAATTCTTCAATTTCCCATGAGAATAGGGTTGGTCAGGGAAGGAAGACAGACATTCTCATATTTCCAGGGGCTGTGGCTATTTAATCTGAGTAACGAATGTGATCTCATTGGTATTCCAAGCTTGTTAAATGGTACACATCAGTTACGCATTTAGAAAGTAAGAAAAAGTTGTTAAAGCAAACAGCTATGTGAGGAAAGCAAAAACCCTATGCTTCCCTTCCTCATCCGTAAAATTGGAATAACAGCACCGACGTCATAGTTATAAATGAGGTAATGGACATAAAGTGCTTTGCTCAGAGCTTGGCAAAAAATGGAGCTCAATAAACAAGAGTGTGATTTGTTGTCACCATGACAGCTGTCATGGTGGCAGTTATTCCATTAAAGGAAAAACAAGAGATTTACCAAGATGATAAAAAAAATACACTTAGAAAATAAAGAATAAATGATCAAGGATAGGGTTAAGTTTCAGTGAGTCTGTATGTTTAACTCCAAGGATGCCTAGAAGTTTGGTCCCCTTGGTCAAGATTGGGATGAAATGTACTAGCTTTATAAAGTGCTGTTTAAAGCCCTTGGAGGCACTCTGTACTAGCTTGTCTACACTGTTTATTGAAAATGTATAGATTGATGGTTTGCACTGATGGTATGCAGCCTAATTTCATCTGTATGACCACTGGGTATCAAAGATTCTCAGTAAACATGTGCCTTGGCTCCCCTGAGACCAAGGTTATCTTGCATGTATCTCGACTGTTCACAATTAGAAGAAAAAGCATGCCCCGTGTGACTAAAAATGGCCTTAGGAGCCATCTTTCTCCTGCTGCACCATACCTTTAGCCATTATTAAAGCCTTATGAGAGTCTCATAGGTCCTTTCAATTAGCTAATGTTGAGTAGTGCCTACTTTGATGCGTCATAAATATTTTGAGGATATCATGAGATTTAAAAATTTCAGAAGTTCTTCAGAATGTAAATTAAGGACTATTTCTGGTCCTTATTTAGAAGGACTTGATTTTGTAAGAAACTCACAAGCAAGTATCCTTTATTATACCTTATATGTTTACTTTTATTAACTTCAGTTTTGATTAAATGTATGCTGATATTCTATCTTCATGAGAATTTTAATAACAGATCACAAAGAAGCTCTTAAGAAGGACAGATTAAGAAATGAAAATCATACACATGACAGATATATATGTTCAGTGAATCATGAATGAGTAGCTACAACAAAATATACTAAATTATTTTCCATTGATACTTGGGTTATTTGATAGTTCAGGTAGCTATTCAATATTTGACATAATCACTGTGGATATTAAGGACAGTAAGACATTATTTATGCAGAAGTCACTCAAATAAATCCAGTCTCATAAACTTAGAAACAAAAGATGACCAAGATCATGCATTATAACTTATCTTATGTTTTACCTACAGGGGAGCCTCAGCTCCCTTAGACTAATCAAGGATCAATTTACTCAACCCTCATCCACGACCCTGGCTATAAGACTTGAAAGCCTCATTGCACATTAAAGCTGAGAAGTAGAAGGGACTAGGGATGGGCTGAACTAGATCAACACACTGACAGCAACAAGAAGTGAAAGCTCATGAATCTGAAGACAAGAGGAAAGATAGAAGGCCCTTTGAGGGTTATTTAGAGTAGGTCCTAACCCTACTCACACTAACAGCTCCCAAAGCTGTAGGCATCAATGATTATGTTTATGATGGTGAACCTGAGTCACCAAGAAAGGACCACATGATGTTCACGATATTGTTTAAGAAGGCAGTAAGGTATATGATCTATTTTAGAACTATTTCCATAAAAATAGTTTTTAAAAAGTTTTTTTTTAACTATTTGAAAAGGTGAGCATGAGCCATCTGCAAAATGTATTTATTCAAATGGAAAGTTCATTCCTAGACAGTGTTGTGTAAATGTTGGTGTGCCACAGACTGAAACTGTAATGAGTCCACATGCTAACCAGGAAGCTGTTTCTTTTCTGAATACATCTCGAATATCTTGTTTAGTTGTGAATTTCTCATAAAAGACTGCATAAGATGATAAGCTACCCACTTATCTGAGCCTTCCGTTAGTCATATGAAAACTGCCTTTTGAGGCTATCTTGTTGAAGTCTGAGAAAGCCAATATCCATTCACCACTTTCACTAACCCTTTATTGAAACAAATGAAACTGCAGGCAAAGAAAAGAGTATGGTAGGGTGAAAAGGTCCCGAATTTGTAGTCAGGTATGCGGATTCCTGTCCACCTCTGGCACTAACCTGGCTGCATGATTCTGCATTTGTTGCTTAATTTATCTGGGCCTGTCTCCTAATTTGTGAACCTAAGGTGTTGTATGTATATGATTTCTTAGGTCCCTTGAGTTGTAACTGTGAAGTTTTATACTCGGAAAGATTTCTGTTAAGTGGGAGTAGTGTATCACATCCAAATTCTTTGGGGATATGAACACACTATTTTTCAGCCAAGCAACCACCATCCCCCAAACCAACAAAAAAATCAAACAAACAAGAAGCAAAAATCAACAAGAAGCACACCAAATCCTGCGCTCAGATTTATATACTATAAAAGAAAATCTTATGAAGTGTCATACTCATAATTCTTTGTTTTCTTGCTTCTAAGCCATTTTGATACCATCATTTACTCAGCTGTGTGTGCATACGATGCCTTCGAGGTTTTTTTCCTGCTGAAATGGGTATTAAATAGGCATTTCTTATCACAGACTGATGGATATAACTTTCCCTAGAAAAACAAAGTCTCACTAGAATTCTAAAGTGACATTTCACCTCCTAAAAACCAATATTTTGCAAAATAAAAAGATCCTATTTGGATTATCTTCCTATTAGTTAGGGAGGTGGAAAAACCAGATTATTTCCCAATTGTATTTCACCACTGTAACCTATATGTGGAAATTAAAGGTTAATTTTTTCATAGCAGGTAGGTTTATAATTCAGAATTTGTTGTACAGTGGTGCTCATGTGCCCAAACAGGTTGTCACAAACTTACAGCTTAGTTAGGATGGCATGTAGTATATGTATTCACAGGAATTAGGAAGCTGAAACCCACTCAAGGACTGAGATATTTGAAAAATAATGTGAAGTTACAGGACTGAGCTAGTGAGAGTGGGGAGTGTCTCAGGGTTTGAGAGAAGAAGTAATTAATACCTTTAATATCCTGAACCTGCTTCTTAAGGACAATGTAGTGGTTATGATCACTACTAAAAAAAGATATCTTTGTGCTACTGGAGGTATGCAATGAAACGCCAAATGATAACAGGCAGGTTTCCTGGAATAAGTGTGGAGAAAATGTCAGAAATGGATTTCTATAAGAGAGAAGACAAAACAGGTAACATACATCTATAAAGTCAATATTTTTTAAAAACAAAACAAATATGGTTCCCCCCTGCCGAGTGAGTCTTGCTAACTCAATATGGTTTTCTTTTTTTTTTTTTTTTTTTGCAGTACACGGGCCTCCCACTGTTGTGGCCTCTCCCATTGCGGAGCACAGGCTCCGGACGCGCAGGCTCAGCGGCCATGGCTCACGGGTCCAGCCGCTCCGCGGCATGTGGGATCTTCCTGGACCGGGGCACGAACCCGTGGTCCCCTGCATCGGCAGGCGGACTCTCAACCACTGCACCACCAGGGAAGCCCCTATATGGTTTTCTTAAAAGCCAAATCTTACATCAAATATTCAGATGTCTCTTGTCTAACGATTTTATGCTTTGTAAGGAATAATGAAATACAAAGAAAAGATCTAATAGATTCTCCCACAAAGTAAGGTAAAAGGCCAAATTTTCTTTGAAGGAGTTTTACAGTTCATAACGCCTTATCAAAAAGAATTCTTCATGGAATAAGGATGACAGCAATCCAGTTACTAGCAATTGCAATAACTGGTTTAAATGTATGGTATGGTACTCTAACACATGATATTTATAGACTAGGGGCTGTGACGTACCCACAGGAAACAAACAAATATGGAATTAGAATGGTCTAATTTGCACAAAATTAAGCACACAATCAGGTGGAATCATGAAAACACGGGCATTCCAAAGACAGGTATTTCTCCTATCACTAGTGCCTCAACTATTATCAACAAGAATATCATTAGTCTTAGAGTTTATAGTTGTCATGACCATAAAACTTTGTTTTTAGCTTATGGATCTGATTTACACTGATTACAGTTCTGTCCCATATGAAAGAAAATGGAAACAACTATAACAATCACCATTTAATGGGGGGAAAGGCATGTAGAGAGACTCAGCAAACATGAAATATAGTTTTAAATACATAACTCAATGTTATAATGAATGCTTCACAATCTGTCAACATAGACAGTATGGTATTATCTATGTGATAGTTAGCTGTAATCTAGATGTTAGGAGTGAATAATTGTCCTAATAGAACACATACTACATTTAATCAAAAAGCCACATTTCAGAGGTGGTTGTTCAGACAGCATTCAAAGATAGTATTCAACTATCTTTCTCTTCTGTGCACAAACAGCAGAGCATGATGGATTTCAGAAATGGAGTCTCATTGACAAATTAGTTCCGTTGTTAATTAGCACATGGATTTCAGAAATGACTTTTTGCTGGTGAAATCAATGTTATTTATATGTGAATTTGCTCTAGAAATGATAGAATTCAAACTTTTGCTTGCTCTGTCTGAAGGGGAGGTACTACATAACCAGGAGTGCTCTCTTTTCCTCCCCTTCTCTCATAGTGGCTTCTCAGAGACCCCTTTAGAAAACCTGGCGCTTCACTGAGCAACACTGGAAACCACTGATCCATCTCAATCCCTTCATTTCACTGACAAGAAAACTGAAATCCAGAGGTTAAGTGACTTATCCAAGGACACAGCTGCTTGATTGTAGGACCAGGACTACACCTTGGTTTCTAGAACCATAATGGAAGAAAGTGTCACATACTGCGGTATGGGAAAGTCATTCTGGCTTATATATGATTTAACTCGAACTTTATGCTAACTAAAACAGCCTGTTTGTGGCCTATCAAACATGCATTGTACATGTGCCTTAATCCTTAAAGAAAAGGGTGCAGTGGCCAGAAGTAAAAAATGTCCATGTTAAAAATAAAGATGAGGGGCTTCCCTGGTGGCGCAGTGGTTGAGAGTCCGCCTGCCGATGCAGGGGATACGGGGTCGTGCCCCGGTCCGGGAGGATCCCACATGCCGCGGAGAGGCTGGGCCCGTGGGCCATGGCCGCTGAGCCTGTGCGTCCGGAGCCTGTGCTCCGCAAGGGGAGAGGCCACAACGGTGAGAGGCCCACATACCGCAAAAAAAAAAAAAAAATTTTTTAATTAAAAAAAAAAAAAAAAAAAAGATGAAATGCCTCCCTTCCTGGGTCGCCAATGCTGGTATGCCTTCATTGATAAGACTCCCTTCCCAGGTGCCAAGGCCATACTGAGTCCCTGTGTATACGCTGATTTGTTGTGGCTGTTGTTTTGAAATCTTGAAGGAATGGATCCCTGACTTCTTTGATGTTCTTTGTTCTGACAAGATATAAAACTGTGCTGAAAACCATGCTTCTTCAGACTCATTCCTCAGAGTTATCTGAGCTGCTGTCTACTGGGCTACAGTTCTTAGTTTGGCTCAAATAAAACTTCTTTCTATTCCTATCATAAATCAGTTTATTGATTATTTCTGTTGACAACCATATACATTTGTCCCTCGGTAGTCATGGGGGATTCATTCCAGGACCCCCTATGGATACCAAATTCTGCAGATGCTCAAGTCCCTTATGTGAAATGGCATAGTATTTGCATATAACCTATGCACATCCTCTCATATACTAAAAATCATCTCTACATTACTTATAATAACTAATACAATGTAAGTGATACATAAATAGTTGGAAACACAATGTAAATTCTATGTAAATAGTTGCTGGCATGCAGCAAATTCAAGTTTTACTTTTTTGAACTTTCTGGAATTTTTACTTTTTTCCAATATTTTTGATCCATGGTTGGTTCAATCCATGGATGTGGAACCGTGGATACCTGCAGACACAGAGGGCCAACTCTAGTGCTCTCCTTTAGACTTGAATTACTTCTATGAAAATCATAATATGCTAATTATGGCTTATCTCTAAAGATTTCCTTCCCTTTATTCTAAATCAGTGGTTTTCAATCTTGGGAGACATTGCACCCCAGGGAACATTTGGCAGTGTCTGGATACGTTTTTGATTCTCACAACGTGGGGGGGTAGGTGCCACTGGCATGTAGTGGGGAGAGGCCCCATGACAAAGACTTACTTGGCCCCAAATGTCAATAGTCACTCCTACATGTATGCCCCAAAGAACTGAGAACAGATACTCAAACAAAAACTTGTACATCGAGGTTCACAGTAGCACTATTTAGAATAGCCAAAGGGTGGAAACAACACAAATGTCCACCAACTGATGAATGACTAATCAATCACACTGTAGTATATTCATACAATGGGATATTATTCAGCCATAAAAAGGAATAAGGTACTAATACAACATGGATAAACCTAAAAACCATTATGCTAAGTGAAAAAGCCAGATACAATAAAAGGGCACATATTTATTATTCCATTTAAATGAAATATCCAAGATAGGTAAATCCATAGAGCTAGAAATCAGATCACAGGTTGCCAGGGCCTGGGAAGGGAGAAATAGAGACTGACTGTTTAATGGGTAGAGGGTCTCCCTTGGAGGTGATGGAAATGTTTTGGTACAAGATAGTTGTACAACGTTGTGACTGTACAAATGCCACTAATCTGAACAATTTAAAATGGTCAATTCTATGTTATGTGAATTGTTTTGCCTACATTATGTGTTTTGCCTCAATTTTTTAAAAAAATGTCAATAGTGCTAAGGTTGAGAAGCCATTCTAAACTTACGTACCAAAGTTAATTTCTTCTTGAATAGGTAAAAGGCAAAGAGGATTGCATCAAAGACAAAAAGCATCAAGCACTATAATGAGTTAAAAAAAAAAAAAAGCAGCCTGACCCTTAAATAGTAAGCTCATTTTTTTTCTGATGGGAAAAACTTGCCAGGAAAAAATAATGGCTGTTGTCAGCCCCAAGCAGATTTGTTTTACTGTTATAAAATTATGAAGCTAGACAAGGGTTTACGATAATTTGGTGACATCATCTGAACTGCAGGGGCATGAATATGCTACCATAATAGAGAGACTCTCAGATTTAATATAGGCCAGAAAATGAAATAATTGTCTTTAAATGTGTGCCGTCACTTGAACTGTAAACCTGGGAGCTGTCAAATAAAATTAGGTACTACATTACGAGACAGTCACTTTACAAGGCTTGTCAGTTTGAACACACATTCCCTGTTTGAAAACATGGAGCTATATGCTCAGAATGAAAGTTTAGGATTGGCCTCAACTGAACAGTAGTTCAGCAGTGACTCAAAGAGCTTAGAAATTTACTGTGGTAGCTATAAACCATCTTTCCTTCCATTAAGTCTTAGTAAGTGGAGGGGACATGTTTGGGTTCTTTGAACTAAAGGAGCCAAGTACATCCAGTGACCCAAAGGAATGATGCTGCTATGTTTTAATAATAATAAAAAAAGAGTGTAACTGGTAGCACTGTCTCTGCTTCTCTACAGCACAACAATATGTTCATGTATACTAGGACATCAAGGGCATGTTACCATTAAGCATGGAAAATGAAGATGGAAACTGACTGCAGATTAAGAATTTATAGACCTACTAGGCTAGGTAAAAGCTATCTCCAAAGATTAAATACTGAAAGAGGAGAAACAGAAAAAATGCTAAGGTATCTTTATATTTTTATGTTAATTATTCTTCACAAATAAGACCTGTATGCCTGCTATCATTCAGCTATTCCAGATATTGTTTTCTATACAACAAAGCAAAATTAATCAGTTTGAAGATTCATGGCTAAATATTCCTATTTTGTAAAAGATGAGTAGGAACATCTTGTGGTTTGCTATTATTGAGGAAACATGATGAATTTCTTCCAGAAGCTTTGTTATTAAGGTAAAGACAGTGAAATTAGCCATCATAACTGCATATTAGAGTAATAAATACCATAAATTGCTGCTATAGCACTTAAAATATGCAGTAAGAGAAGTGTGTTCTGACAGAAAAATATCAGATGGAAAAGAGGTGTGATTCAAAGTCAAATTCTACTCAAACACTGTAACAAAAACAACAACCTCCAAATTTTTTAGCAAGACAACTCCCAAGAAATTGCTTTGTGGAATACTGAGACTTTTGTCATTTTATCGTGAACGTACCAGTTATTCGGGGGGGGGGTGTAGGGGGAGGGGCGGGGATGAAAAGGTAGGATAAAGTTTTACTTTCCATCTGAAGATGATTACTGATAAACACTCTCTAGTATTATGTACATAATATTTGGTAAGCCTATATATACATATTTGCAAAATCCTTATATTCTCTTCTTTGTGAGAATGTTAATTCTCTACTAAAATCTTACACATAATTTTATTTATACATGCTGTTGTTTTTTTGTAACAGCATCTCCCCTTGTCGTCTACATGCTGTTCTGGTATTCCATACTGTATTTTATTCTTTGTGTTATGAAGAACCACAAATATAAAAACCTATAAATCAAGAAGGGTGACTTTCACCACAGAAGTGGTGTCTTAGGCCCCTTACTTTGGGCACCTCCCACTGTGGGCTGTGTACAGCAAGCTTCTGAGTTGAATTATCTTGTTATCTAGCTTGGTGACTGCCAATTACTGCTGCTGCCTTTGAATTACTGCAGCCATGGACCACCGCTGCTCAGAGGATTTTTATATTTGAGGCACTCCACTATCTGACACACGTGTTTTAGCTGTTACCATAAATGTTGATGAACACTGAGCCATTTCTCTTTTCCTATCTGCCCACTCCCCCATGCTGTGAGAAACATATGAATATCATCGTAGTTCTAAGAAAATATTTTCTTCCATACCTTTCACGGCATCAGATAGCTCCTAAGTTTTTAATCAACTTTATACACTGCTGATGACTAGGGTGTTCAGAATACAATTTGTTGGAAGAAAATAAAAACTGGATATGACATAAGGAGACCTAGGTTTGTCTTCCGATTCTTCATTTATAAACTGTGGACTTTATTTTATTTTATTTTTTTTTGTGGTACGCGGGCCTCTCACTGTTGTGGCCTCTCCCGTTGCGGAGCGCAGGCTCCGGACGCGCAGGCCCAGCGGCCATGGCTCATGGGCCCAGCCTCTCCGTGGCATGTGGGATCCTCCTGGACCGGGGCATGAACCCATGTCCCCTGCATCGGCAGGCGGACTCTCAACCACTGCACCACCAGGGAACCCCTTAAACTGTGGACTTTAGATAAGACTTTCTCTCATGACCCTCAGTTTTATAATACATAAAATGAAGATAATAATCCCTATTTACATTATAGGGTTCTCTTACAACTCAAATAAGATAATGAAGGAGAAATATGTACGAGTTATGAAATGCTCTACAGATACTTGTTAATATCAAAATAATTATATATTCATAAAAGTCCTAAATAGTAAATTCTAGCTAAATACTAAATCCCTATATAGTAAATGGGATTTCAATGCCACATACAATGGACACAATTTGTAAGAATTTGTTTATGAATTTTTTCATATCACATAAATAAAAGAATGATTCCTCTAACACATATTTATAAATAATTTCTTCATCCAGTATCAAAGAATACTAAAAGAAATTCACCTCAATTTCACTTTAATTTTTCATCTATACGGTATGGTTTCCCAGCTGTGTTCTTTGTTTTCATGGCTCCTTAATTAAGGAGGCTAGTGCCATGTCTTTGTGATATTTTCCTCTGCTGTCCCTTTGTATGACACATTGAGCTATGTTTGTGAGAATCTTTGCCAAATCCACTAAAAACTCCATTGTACACTACCAGAAAAGGAAAAAAAGAGCCCACAGAAGCACCTTTTTTTTCACTAAGCATGCTTTTTCTCTGCAATTAACAAGTATAATCAGACAAACTAAGTAAAGCTTAGAGTGTAAAGGATAGATTTTTTGAGATTCAGGATTTTAAGGAGGTTTTTAAAGTGCTTAACACAGTCAAAATGCTGCTATTACACGCTTCCATGTGTTTGTAAAAGTAGTATTTCTTTTGAAGCACTTCTCTTATCTCATCTCCAGGATGGAAACATGCCCATCTTTGCAGATTATAGTACCATGCTCTGTCCTTTAGCAAGAACTCTATTAATTATCTGACCATTTAAACAAATACTTGGTGGAGCACCTTTTAAAGCAAGCACCGAATGATCTCCCTGCTAATAACCTGATGACCATTCTGAAAAGGAAGAATGAAAACAAGAAGGAATATGTTGCCCTGTCTCAGTGCAGCTTTCTTCGCCATATGGCCATGATGAAATCCAATCATCACAACATTCTCCAAATTCACTTGAAGCTTGGAGAAAGTGAGGATCAAACCATGATGAGTCACTCTGGAAGGTTCTGTTGACAGCTGACTTAGAGTTAGGACGTGGTATGGATTAGTCCCAGAACTTTGACCAGTTTTTTTTATTTAGTCATTTTAAAAAAATTTCTAAACTATCAGAGATTGGTATCTTTTGTGAAGGTTGGGAAAGAACCAGAATACCCAGGGAAGCACTGGAGAAAACACACAAAAGCTGGCTCATCAAGGTTCAGGAAGATATTTTCTATCTATAATCCTTGGGGCTGCCTACCAGGGCCCATACTGACATGGGGCGAGAAAGATGCCTAGAGCATAAACATAAGGAAGCACTCTCTGTCACTTGCACAACCCTAGTCCCAGCCCTGCTGCCTACAGAGGCATCTGATCAAATAACTTCATTTTAACTACTGAAAGACATAACCAATGAAGATATACTTATTCAGTAAGGATGGCAATTAGCATACCACTGCACTCTTCCATTATACTTCAGAGTTCTCAACACGCTTTCATATATATTATTACATTATGACAACCACAATCTCCTGAGGCTAATAGTGCAGAATGTTATTAATCCCACCTCAGAGATAAACAAACAAGTTTAGGGGAACGGTAGGATTTGATCAAGATAGTAGAGGTAGAACTTGAATTCAGGTCTTTGACCTATGTCCAGTACTCTTCTCATTATACTTACCCAACACCAAGTCTTCCTCTGAGGTCCTTTATAGCATCAGATTTTTATGGTCTGCATTGATTAGAATTATTTATGAAGTCACTGCAGTGGCTGGTTATTAACAACTTAACAAAGAAATGACCTTAAATTTGTCTATTGTTCACTGCCCATATAATAGCCTTATGAGAAAGGAAAAATAAAAAGAATTCATCTAATGCTTCTTAATGCCAGGCTTAAACATTTTAGGGGCAACCAAAGCCATTTATAAGTCAACCTCACAGATGAATTTTTTACTACTATCATTGGTTGCATAGTACAATCATATTTTTGTTTATGTTATTATCAGCAAGGCTCAGAAACCATTAGCAGCATATGGATTACTTTGCTAAGAGTTGTAAAGAAGCTGGGATTAGGGCAGGTTTATATAATATCAAGTTTGAGCCTTCTCTCCCTGTACTGGAAGATGTCCAGAAAAGAGCAGGGGAAACAAAAGACCCTTTCCAGTCAGCAACATGTGATCTGTTGGTCTTTTTCTGCACAGCCCTGCTTCAAATGAAACCTTTCTAACACTAACCAGAAATATGATTTAGGTGTCCACAAAAAAAACACCAAAAAACCAAAAAAAAAACCAAATACAAGCTTTGAGTTGCAAATCTAATTTCCTGGATATAGTGGATTAATGTGGAGAGAATCTAAGTTATTTAAAAGTAAAGAGAAACTTACTTCTCCCCATGTTTTCTTGTGGTCTCTGGTAGGTCCTTGGATGATGATTCCCTATAAAATTCCCTATAAAAAACACAGCACACACACACAGTCAGATTCAAGTTCCATTAAAACTTATGTTGTCAACATGAGCATTTCATTTCAGTACATTCCAATTTTGCCCCCTTACCTAAATAAAACAGATATCTAACCTCAGAGGACAGAAACACAGTATTCTGGAAGCATGGGCTCTACATCAGCTTACTATGACCTTGTTTATCTGGCATTAGTTTCTGCCCTTGCCAAATAAAAGTCATCAAATTGGTCACATAGCTTATCTCTTAGGAAGGCAGTGGATATCAACAAAAAATGGTGGACAAAGAGGCCAAATGGCCCAATTTTAATAACAAGGCTAGCATGTTATTAGTTTGCCTATCCCTGGTTTCTCTTCAATGTCACTCTGTGACAAATCCAATACCATTTATAGTGTAACATTTTCCTGAATGGTGTCAAACAGCAGTACCTCTAATCAAATTATCCCTGCATCAAAGCAGCCCACAGAGTTAATACCAATAAACAGTATGAATCAATAACTATGAGCTACTGACAACAGAAACTCTGGAGGAAAAAAATACATATTGCAAATGCAGGTGTGCATGGAGGAGCAGCAATTCTGGTTCTTTATGAAAATACATACACCAAAGCTAATTTATACTATAATGCTTTATTTTCTCACAGGGTTTAATCACAGAACTACCACACATCTATTGTTCACCTGCCACATTCCCAGCATGGAGCTAAGCACCAGAGGGGCAAAATTATAAGATATAATTTATCACTACGTTAAGGAATATATAATCTACTTGAAGTCAAGCATATAGAGGAGAGTGATGTCATCAAGATGGTCACATAGATCATTCCCAACTTCAGTCCCCCTCACAAGAAGACCACCTAGCAACTACGCATAAAAAAGACTCCATTGTGAAGATGTTAGAACCTGAGGGTAAGGCTGAAGCGCCCTGCTGGACAACGGAGACTGAGAAGGAGCACATTAGAAGGGTGAGAGGACTGGATATACCCTGACCACATCACCCTCCTCCCTGTGGGCAGAAGTGGGAATATGGATTCCATAATGGGAAAAGAGAGCCTGAGGTGGACATCCAGCTCCCCCAGCATATGGGACACTTCCCAGGAGGCCCACTCAGGTCTTGCCTCATGGAGATCACCAGAGGAATCTGCAGGGCTTGACTACTGGGGATCAGAGAGAGAAGGAGAAGGGGGGTGGGGCTTACAGCAAACAGTGCCCAGGCCCTGGCAAACAGCATTCCTGCTCATATCAGTGCCTGAGCAAAGATCCCAGCCAGCAACTCTGGCCATCTGCAGAGCTGATCCAGTGGCCCCTTCTGGCTAGGGAGCTCAGTTGGTAGTTCTACCTGATTTGGACCCACAATCAATGGGCCAGACTGGAAATGGAGGCTGTTCTACCATCCAGCCCATGAAGGCAAGCAAATACTCAGCTTCGCCCAAGTGCTGAGCATAGCCTCCAGTCTCTCCTTCCAGGAAGGAGAGCCTGGCCAGGGAACTAAAGCAGCCACAAGTCCATCATATAGCCCCACTTGGTCAGGCAGCCAAGCCAGCAGCCCTGCCCAACTGCTGAGCATAGCCACTGGCCCTGCAAAACCAGAGAGCTGGAACAGTGACCCTGGGTGACAAGGGAACCCAGCCTATGGGACTGCTAGAGAGGGAGAGCCCAGCCTACAATCCCACTCAGCCATGGATCCCAGCCTTACAACCCTGATAAGCAGAGGAGCCCAGTCTATGGCCCTGCCCAATTGCTGAACACAGTCTGCGGCCTTGCCCAGGCAGGAAGCCCAGCCAGTAATCCTGCCCAACCAAGAAGCACAGCCTGTGATCCCATCCAACAAGGAAGCTCAGCCTAGCAGCAGAGCACAGTCTACTGATCAGGAACACCAGAATGCAGCCCTGCTCAACTTCAGGGCACAGTCTGCGGCCCCACCTAATCGCAGAGCACAGCCTGAGGCCACGTCAAACCAATACATCCTGCCTGGGGCCCTACTTAAACATAAAATCCAGCCAGCGGTACCACTTGGTGGTGGAGCACAGTCTGAGACTCCACACAACAAGGGGTGATTGCTAAACCCAACCCAGCCCTGCTCAATCATGGAATCCAACCAGTGGCACCACCCTACCAGTGAACACAGCCTGGGACTTTACCAACTGGAGGTGACTGCAGAAGCCAGCTAGTGGCCCCATCTGACTGCTGAGCAAAACCAGTAGCCCCACACAAACAGGGAGATGGTCACCCAGTGGTCCTGCTTGAACACAGAGCCCAGCCAACAGGCCTACCCAACTGTGGAGCCCAGCCAGTGGCATCCCCCCAACCTCAGAGCACAAGCAGTGGCCTCATCCAACTAGAGACCCCAACAGCAAGCCCTGCTGACTGTGAAGGCTACCAGCTGACCTGTCCAGTAGCCTCAAGCTATCATGACTGGTGAAGGTCTTTCTCTACAGAAGTGAGCCTGTAAAGTCTGGAGGAGGAGACTGTTTAAACAATGCAAAGAAACAAGGATCATGAAGAAAAGAGGTAAACATAACATAACACCACCAAAAGAAACTAATAAAGCTCCAATAACGGACCCTAATGTAACAAAGGTCTATAAGCTGTCTGAGAAAGAATTCAGAATAATCCTCTTAAAGAATTTCAGTGAACTACAAGAACACACAGACATCTAAAGAAAATTAGGAAACCAGTACACAAACAAAACAAAAAGTTCAAGAAAGAAATGGAAACTATATAAAAGAAAAAAAACAGAAATCTTAGAGCTGAAGAATACAATGGCTGAAGAATTCAACAGAACAAAATGGCAATACCTCTCAAAAATTACTTTAAACATAAATGGATTAAATTCTCCAATCAAAAGACAGAATGGCTGAATGGATAAAAAACAAGATCCCAATGATATGCTACCTACAAGAGACTCAACTTTAGTTTAAAGGACACATATAGGATGAAATGATAGATATTCCAAGCAACTGGTAACCGAAAGAAAGCAGGGATAGCTATATTAATATCAGACAAGGTAGACTTTAAGCTAAATATAGTCATGAGAGACAAAGAAGGTCATTAAATAATGAAAATGGGGTCAACTCATCATGAAGATATAACAGTTGTAAATGGTTTTGCACCCAACACTGGAGCACCTAAATATATAAAGCAAATTCTAACACAAATAAAGTGAGAAACAGCAATACAATAACACCTGTTAACTTTAATATCCCACTCTCAGCAATGGATAGATCATCCAGACAGAGAATCAATCAGGAAACAGTGGGTTTAAAAAACACTATAGACTAAATGGATCAAACAGACATATACAGAACATTCCACCAACAGCAACAGAATACACATTCTTCTCAAGCACAGAGAAAATTTTTCTAGGATTGATCATATGGTAGGCCACAAAATAAGCCTCAAAAAATTCAAGAAGACAGAAATTTTATCAAGCATCTTTTACAAACACTTTGTAGTGAAGGCAGAAATCAATAAGTGGAAGAAAACCAGAAAAATTTCAAATACATGGAAATTAAACAACACACTCCTAACCAACCAATGGACCAAAGAAGAAATCAAAAGGTAAATAAAACAAATTTTGAGACATACAAAAATAGAGAAAAGCTTCAAGATAGCACAAGAGTAAGAAGTGGAGATCACCTTCCTCCCCACAGATACATCAGAAATACATCTACATGTGGAACAACTCCGACAGAACACCTACTGAATGCTGGCAGAAGACCTCAGACCTCCCAAAAAGCCCCACATACCCGGGTAGGGGAAAAGAAAAAAGAAAAAACAGAGACAAAACAACAGGGACGAGACCTGCACCAGTGGGAGGGAGCTGTGAAGGAGGAAGGGTTCCCACACACTAGGAAGCCCCTTCACTGGCGGAGACAGGAGATGGCGGGGAGGTGGGGAGGAGCGTCAGAGCCAGGAGGACAGTGCAGCAACAGGGGTGCAGAGGGCAAAGTGGAGAGGTTCCCACACAGAGGATCAGTGCCGACCAGCACTCACCAGCCCGAGAGGGTTGTCTGCTCACCCGCCGGGACGGGTGTGGGCTGGGAGCTAAGGCTCTGGCTTTGAAGGTTGGGCCCCAGGGAGAAGACTGGGGTTGGCTGTGTAAACGCAGCCTGAAGGGGGCTAGTGCCCCACAGCTAGCTGGGAGGGAGTCCGGGAAAAACACTGGACCTGCGAAGAAGCAAGGGACATTTTCTTGCCTATATGTTTCATGGTGCGTGAGGAGAAGGGATTCAGAGAGCCGCTTAAAGGAGCTCCAGAGACAAGCGCAAGCTGCGGCTATCAGTGCAGACACCAGAGATGGGCATGAAATGCTAAGGCTGCTGCTGCAGCTACCAGGAAACCTGTGTGCAAGCACAGCTCACTCTCCACACCTCCCCTCCCGGGAGCCTGTGCAGCCCACCACTGCCAGGGTCCCGTGATCCAGGGACAATTTCCCCAGGAGAATGCACGGCGCGTCTCAAGCTGGTGCAATGTCAATGCTGGTCTCTGCCGCCGCAGGCTCGCCCAGCACTCCGTACCCCTCCCTCCCCCTGGCCTGAGTGAGACAGAGCCCGCGAATCAGCTGCCCCTTTAACCCCGTCCTGTCTGAGCAAAGAACACAGATGCCCTTAGGCGACCTACACGAAGAGGGGCCAAATCCAAAGCTAACCCCCAGGAGCTGTGTGAACAAAGAAGAGAAAGAGAAATCTCTCCCAGCAGCCTCAGGAGCAGCAGATTCAATCTCCACAATCAACTTGATGTGCCCTGCATCTGTGGAATACCTGAAGAGACAACAAATCATCCCAAATTGAGACAGTGGACTTTGGAAGCAACGATATATATATTTTTTTCCTTTTTCTCTTTCTGTGAGTATGTATGTGTATGCCTCTGTGTGTGATTTTGTCTGTATAGCTTTGCTCTTACCATTTGTCCTAGGGTACTGTCTGTCCGTTTTTCTTTAATTTTCTTTTTAGTATAGTTTTTAGCACTTGTTATCATTGGTGGGTATGTTTTTTGGTTTGGTTGCTATCTCCTTCCTTCCTTCCTTCCTTCCTTCCTCCCTCCCTCCCTCTTTCCTCCCTCCCTCCCTCTCTCTCTCTTTTATTCTGAGCCATGTGGATGACAGAGTCTTGGTGCTCTGGCTGGGCTCCAGGCCTGTGCCTCTGAGGTGGCAGAGCCGAGTTCAGGACATTGGTCCACCAGAAACTTCCCGGCTCCACGTAATATCAAACAGCGAAAATCTCCCAGAGATCTCCATCTCAATGCCAAGACCCACCTCCACTCAACGACCAGCAAGCTCCAGTGCTGGACACCCTAAGCCAAACAACTGGCAAGACAGGAACACGACCCCACCCATTAGCAGAGAGGCTACCTAAAATCATAATAAGGTCACAGACACCCCAAAACACACCATTGGACGCGGACCTGCCCACGAGAAAGACAAGATCCAGTCTCATCCACCAGAACACAGGCACTAGTCCCCTCCACCAGGAAGCTTAAACAACCCACTGAACCAACCTTACGCACTGGGAGCAGACACCAAAAACAACAGGAACTACGAACCTGCAGCCTGCAAAAAGGACACCCCAAACACAGTAAGTTAAGCAAAATGAGAAGACAAAGAAACACACAGCAGATGAAGGAGCAAGGTAAAAACCCACCAGACCAAACAAATGAAGAGGAAATAGGCAGTCTATGTGAAAAAGAATTCAGAGTAATGATAGTAAAGATGATCCAAAATCTTGGAAATAGAATGAAGAAAATACAAGAAACGTTTAACAAGGAACTAGAAGAACTAAAGAGCAAACAAACAATGATGAACAACACAATAAATGAAATTTAAAATTCTCTAGAAGGAATCAATAGCAGGATAACAGAGGCAGAAGAATGGATAAGTGACCTGGAAGATAAAATAGTGGAAATAACTACTGCAGAGCAGAATAAAGGAAAAAGAATGAAGAGAATTGAGGACAGTCTCAGAGAACTCTAGAACAACATTAAACGCACCAACATTCGAATTATAGGGGTCCCAGAAGAAGAAGAGAAAAAGGGACTGAGAAAATATTTGAAGACATTATAGTTGAAAACTTCCCTAATACGGGAAATGAAATAGTTAATCAAGTCCAGGAAACACAGAGAGTCCCAAACAGGATAAACCCAAGGAGAAACATGACAAAACATGTATTAATCAAACTATCGAAAATTAAATACAAAGAAAAAATATTAAAAGCAGTAAGGGAAAAACAACAAATGACACACAAGGGAATCCCCATAAGGTTAACAGCTTATCTTTCACCAGAAACTCTGCAAGCCAGAAGGGAGTGGCAGGACATATGTAAAGGGATCAAAGGGAAAAACCTACAACCAAGATTACTCTACCCAGCAAGGATCTCATTCAGATTTGATAGAGAAATTAAAACCTTTACAGACAAGCAAAAGCTGAGAGAGTTCAGCACTACCAAACCAGCTTTACAACAAATGCTAAAGGAACTTCTCTAGGCAGGAAATACAAGAGAGGGAAAAGACCTACAAGAACAACCTGAAACAATTAAGAAAATGGGAAAAGGAGCATACATATCGATCACTACCTAAAATGTAAATGGATTAAATGCTCCCACCAAAAGACACAGACTGGCTGAATGGATACAAAAACAAGACCCATATATATGCTGTCTACAAGAGACCCACTTCAGACCTAGGGACACATACAGACTGAAAGTGAGGGGATGGAAAAAGATATTCCATGCAAATGGAAATCAAAAGAAAGCTGGAGTAGCAATTCTCATATCAGACAAAATAGACTTTAAAATAAAGACTATTACAAGAGACAAAGAAGGACACTACATAATGATCAAGGGGTCAATCCAAGAAGAAGATATAACAATTGTAAATATTTATGCACCCAACGTAGAAGCACCTCAATACATAAGGCAAATGCTAACAGCCATAAAAGGGGAAATCGACAGTAACACAATCCTAGTAGGGGACTTTAAGACCCCACTTTCACCAATGGACAGATCATCCAAAGGAAAATAAATAAGGAAACACAAGCTTTAAATGATACATTGAACAAGATGGATTTAATTGCTCTTTATAGCAATTACAACCAAAAACAACAGAATACACTTTCTTCTCAAGTGCTCATGGAACATTCTCCAGGACAGATCATATCTTGGGTCACAAATCAAGCCTTGATAAATTTAAGAAAATTGAAATCGTATCAAGTATGTTTTTCAACCACAATGCTATGAGACTAAATATCAAGTACAAGAAAAAAATCTGTAAAAAATACAAACACATGGAGGCTAAACAATACACTACATAATAACCAAGAGATCACTGAAGAAATCAAAGGGGAAATAAAAAAATACCTAGAAACAAATGACAATGAAAACACGATGACCCAAAACCTATGGAATGCAGCAAAAGCAGTTCTAAGAGGGAAGTTCGCAGCAATACAATCCTACCTCAAGAAACAAGAAACATCTTGACTAAACAACCTAACCTTACACCTAAAGCAATTAGAGAAAGAAGAACAAAAAAACCCCAAAGTTAGCAGAAGAAAAGAAATCATAAAGATCAGATCAGAAATAAATGAAAAAGAAATGAAGGAAACAATAGCAAAGATCAATAAAACTAAAGCTGGTTCTTTGAGAAGATAAACAAAATTGATAAACCATTAGCCAGACTCAACAAGAGAAAAAGGGAGAAGACTCAAAACAATAGAATTAGAAATGAAAAACGAGAAAAGAGAAGTAGAAATGAAAAACGAGAAGTAAAAACTGACACTGCAGAAATACAAAGGATCATGAGAGATTACTACAAGCAACTCTATGCCAATAAAATGGACAACCTGGAAGAAATGGATGAATTCTTAGAAAAAGACAACCTTCTGAGACTGAACCAGGAAGAAACAGAAAATATAAACAGACCAATCACAAGCACTGACATTGAAACTGTGATTAAAAACCTTGCAAAAAACAAAAGCCCAGGACAAGATGGCTTCACATGCGAATTCTATCAAACATTTAGAAAAGAGCTAACACCGATCCTTCTCAAACTCTTCCAAAATATAGCAGAGGGAGGAACATGCCCAAACTCATTCTACGAGGCCACCATCACCCTGATACCAAAACCAGACAAAGATGTCACAAAGAAAGAAAAATACAGGCCAATATCACTGATGAACACAGATGCAAAAATTCTCAACAAAATACTAGCAAACAGAATCCAACAGCACATTAAAAGGATCATACACCATGATCAAGTGGGGTTTATTCCAGGAATGCAAGGATTCTTCAATATA
>NC_041234.1:20594618-20595275 GCF_002837175.3 Physeter macrocephalus | reverse complement strand
TCATCAATGGTGAAAAACTGAAACCATTTCCACTAAGATCAGGAACAAGACAAGGTTGCCCACTCTCACCACTCTTATTCAACATAGTTTTGCAAGTTCTAGCCACAGCATTCAGAGAAGAAAAAGAAATAAAAGGAATCCGAATAGGAAAAGAAGAAGTAAAACTGTCACTGGTTGCAGATGACATGATACTATACCTAGAGAATCCTAAAGATGCTACCAGAAAACTACTAGAGCTAATCAGGGAATACGGTCAAGTAGCAGGATACAAAATTAACTACCAATGCCATTTTTCACAGAACTAGAACAAAATATTTCACAATTTGTATGGAAACACAAAAGACCCCGAATAGCCAAAGCAATCTTGAGAAAGAAAAACGGAGCTGGAGGGATCAGGCTCCCCGACTTCAGACTATACTACAAATCTACAGTAATCAAGACAGTATGGTACTGGCACAAAAACAGAAATATAGATCAATGGAAGAGGACAGAAAGCCCAGAGAGAAACCCACGCACACATGGTCATCTTATTTTGATAAAGGAGGCAAGAATATACAATGGAGAAAAGACAGCCTCTTCAATAAGTGGTGCTGGGAAAACTGGACAGCTACATGTTAAAGAATTGAAATTAGAACACTCCCTAACACCACATATAAA
>NC_041234.1:20578572-20593572 GCF_002837175.3 Physeter macrocephalus | reverse complement strand
CATGGACTTGAGGATATGGGGAGGGGGAAGGGTAAGCTGTGACAAAGTGAGAGAGTGGCATGGACATATATACACTACCAAACGTAGGGTGGATAGCTAGTGGGAAGCAGCCGCATGGCACAGGGAGATCCGCTAGGTGGTTTCTGACCACCTAGAGGGGTGGGATAGGAAGGGTGGGAGGGAGGGAGATGCAAGAGGGGAGAGATATGGGAACATGTGTATATGTAGAACTGATTCACTTTGTTGTAAAGCAGAAACTAACACACCATTGTAAAGCAATTATACTCCAGTAAAGATGTTAAAAAAAAAAGATGTGGCAAATATGTACAATGGAATATTACTCAGCCATAAAAAGAATCAAAATTGAGTTATTTGTAGTGAGGTGGATGGACCTAGAGTCTGTCATACAGAGTGAAGTAAGTCAGAAAGAGAAAAACAAATACTGTATGCTAACATATATATATGGAATTTAAAAAAGAAAAAAAATGGTCATGAAAAACCTAGGGAGGAATGGAATAAAGATGCACACCTACTAGAGAATGGACTTGAGGACACGGGGAGGGGGAAGGGTAAGCTGGGACAAAGTGAGAGAGTGGCATGTACATATATACACTACCAAAAACACACCATTGTAAAGCAATTATACTCCAATAAAGATGTTTTTAAAAAGGTACTAAAAATAAATGAAACCAGAAAAAAAAAACAAGAAAAAAGAAAACAAAAATAGAAACACAACACAAGAAAACCAATGTGATGCAGCAAAGCATCTCATTGCTTTTTGAGAGGAATGAGTTCTAAGAGGTAGTTTATAGCAGTAAACTTTTAAGAGAAAAGAAGGATCTCAAAAGAACAACTGAACTTTACCCCTCAAGGAATCAGTAAAAGAAGAACAAACTAAGCCCAAAGTTAGTAGAGGAAGGAAATACTAAATATCAGAGCAGAAATAAATGAAATAAAGAATAGGAAAACAATAGAAAAGATTAACGAAACCAAAAGTTGTTTCATTGAAAAGATGAACAAAATTTACAAATTTTTAGCTAGACCAAGAAAGAAAAAGGACCCAAATAAATCAGATCGGAAATGAAAGAGGAGACATTACAACTAATACCACAAAAACAGAAAGGATCATAATACTACTATGAACAATTATACACCAACAAATTAAACAACCTAGAAGTACTAGCATATGAAAAAAACAAAACAAAACAGATAGACCAAAAGAACAGAATCCAGAATCCAGAAATAAAGCCAAGCATATAAGGTCAACTAATATTTGACAAGGGAGCCAAGGGAGCCACTCAATGGGGAAAAGACAGTCTCTTCAATAAACGATTCTGGGAACACTTGATATTCACATGCAAAAAAATGAAAGTGGACCACCTACCTTATGCCATCGACAAAAATTAACTTGAAATGAATTAAAGACTTAAATGTAAGACTTGAACTCATAAAAGTCCTAGAAGAAAACAAAGGGAAACAACACAGGCAAGAAAAAGCAGAAATAAATGAGACTACACCAAACTAAAACGCTTCTGCATAGCAAAAGAAATGATCAAGAAAATGAAGAGGTAACCAAAAGAATGGGAGAGTTTATTTGCAAACCACATATCCAATAAAGGGTTAATATCCAAAATATACAATGAACTTACACAACTCAGCAGCCAAAAAACAACCAAATTTAAAAATGGGCAATGAATCTAAGTAGACATTTTTCAAAAGAAAACATACAAATGGCCAACAGGTATATGAAAAGGTGCTCAACATCACTAATCATGAGAGAAATGCAAATCAAAACCACAACGATACATCACACCTCACACCTGTTACTATGTCTATTATCAAAGACAAGAGATAATAAATGCTAGTGAGAACATGGAGAAAGGGGAACCCTTGGACACTGCTGGTGGGAATGTAACCTAGTACAGCCACTGTGGAAAGGAGTATGGAAGTTCCTCAAGAAAATAAAAAAACAGAAATACCATGTGATCCAGCAATTCCTCTTTGGGGTATATACCTGAAGGAAATGAAATCACTATCTGGAAGAGATTTCTGTACCACTATGTTCACTGCAGCATCATTTACAATAGTCAAGACATGGAAACACCTAAATGCCTACCAACAGATGAATGGATAAACACACACACAAACACACACAAACACATTGGAATATTATTCAGCCATAAAACAGGAAATTCTGCCACTTGTGACAAGATGGATGAATCTTAATGCATTAGGCTAAGTGAAATAAGTCAGATACTGAAAGACAAATACTGTATAATCTCACTTATATGTGGAATCTGAAGAGAACCAGACTCATAAAAATATAGAGTAGCCTGGTGGTTGCCAGGAGTGGGGGCAGGGAGTGGTGGTGAGAATGGGTGAAGATGGTCAAAAGGTACAAACTTCCGATTTTAAGATAAGTTCTGGGGATGTTATATAGAGCATGATGATTACAGTTATCAATACTTACTGTATATTTGAAAGATGCTAAGCAAGTAGACCTTAAAAGTTCTCAACATCTCAACACACCACACAAAAAATTATAACTATGTGAGGTGATGGATCTGCTAACTAACCTTATTGTGGTGGTGGATATGTTAAGTAACATTATTGTGGCAATCATTTCACAATATATCTATGTATCAAATCATCACATTGTACACTTTAAACTTATACAATGTTATATATCAATTATATCTCAAATAAAGCTGGGAAAGAAAGAAATTAAGCATATATGAAATAGAGACAATCAGGGAATAAATATGCGACTGAAACCTGAGAACTACTTGTGTAAAACTGGAAAATTTTCTATCTCAAGTTCTTTGCAAAAGGAGGGAGCAGAACTAGATGAGTGTTTCCCAAATTGTGTCCACAGGATGTTAAAAGGTGCATTATTCAGAAATAGGGCTCTGATCAAATAAATGTAAGACATGCTGTCTTAAGGTTAAACAGGTTTCTTTATTATAAAACTTTTCAGAGCCTTAAAAATGCTAATAAGCAATGAGACAAATATAGTCTCTCAATGTATTTGGCTATACAATCCTTTTTGTGAGCAATCAGTATTTCTTAGGAGTTCTATTCTTGGGAGCTCAGTTTGGGAAACTGGACAAGATAACTGCTAAAACCTCTTGCAGCTCTGAAATTTCATTACTTTCTAACAAGGCATTAATTGTATGGAACAAAATTAACATAAGGTAAATCAACAAAGAAGTCAAAGGGGCTTGATTCTCAGAGAATTTTGGAGCCAAAAGGAACTTGAGAAATCATCTAATGATTTCTCATCACCTCACCTTTTATTTAAAGCAGCAGACCCACTCTCAAAAAATCTTATGCAGAACACTAATGTATAAAATGGGTTAGGGCCAAAGTTTTCAGGTTGAATTGAAGTGGAGGGCTGTAGTCCCACTCACTGGGATTTCCCCTTGAGGTGCCCTAGAAACACCTCGTCGGAAAGCAAGAGTTTAGTGAGCCCTGACCCTTCAGATGAAGCTATTCTGGGAAGGCTTTAGGAAAGAGCTGGAACTCTCATACATATTCACAGGAAGGTCCTTCACCCTTCCCAGTATCATCTCAATTTTCACTGTCACCCCTCCAAATCAGATAAGTAAAATAAGCATTATGTAAAGAGAATTATAAAACCTTTTTGGCTCCAAGAAAAACCATAAGAAAGTCAATACACTAAAATGCAATCCCTACACAAACAAGATGCTATGGAAGAGTTAAGCCAGGGAGTCACATGGCTAAATTTGGATTTTAAGAAGTTCTCTGTGGTGGCAGCAGGGAAAGGAGATTTGGCTGGCAAGGCTTCTTGTATTTTATTTCTTGTTTATTCTTTAATATTTAATAGTCTTTTTGAAAAGAATCAAGCCATTCTCAGTTGTGTTAGGGGAACCACTAAGGAAAGGGTTGTCAGGCATAGGCCAGGATTTTCAAGAGGACTTGCCTCTCCAGAGGTCAACATGGTGGAAAGAACAGGCTTCAGAGGAAGCTCTCTTCCAGGCGAAGACAAAACCAAGGAGGTAAAGATCAATATTACCCGTCAGGTGACTCACCTAGTGTTCCAGTAGTAAACTTGCAAAGATCCGAATCTTGTTTTAAAGAAGACAGTTTCCTTACAGAGGTATGGAGCTTAAGGCCTACTGCCAATATTGCCCCCAAAACCCTGTATTCCCCCAGTCCCAGGTTACTACCCTGCTTCTTCTCCTGTTGCCAGGGTTTAGCTTTTTCTTTCTACTCTGATCCCCTCTTGCTTTATTCTCTTCTTTCGGCTGCTGTGTGTGTGTGTGTGTGTGTGTGTATGTATGTATGTATCTAAGTCTGTATACCTCGCTAAGCAGCAGTATTCATGAATCTTGACTCTTAGTCAGATCCTCATCCCAAACTAAATATCACTTCTAAAGTAATGGCAACACACTTAAAAACAACAACAAAGCAGCTTTTAGCCAGACATTAGGAAATCTAAATATAAATCACTGTTCCATGGACTTACCCAGCCTGGCATTAAACATTCTCGACAAGCAGGTTCCACCTTCATCAGCAGTCACCCTACATTGCAGCCAAAGTGGCCTCTACTCATCCCTTAAGTATGCTTTAAACTGTTCCAGCTCTATTCCTCTGCGCTTTTTCTCTGCAATGTCCATACCTACTAAGATTCCATTCGTCCTTCACTATCAGTAGTGTGGCCTTTCCTCATCACATGGACAGGAAGTAATCTTTGTTTCCTGTGAACTCTCATACAATATGGAACTTAGGTGCTATGTCATAGAGATGTGCATACCTTACAGTATCCATCAGACTGTCCAGTTTTCAGAGGGTAAGCAATTTGTCTTCAACATCTGTGTCTAGGTTGTACAGGACACCAGATCATTCCCAATGAGGGCTCTAGGGGCCAGACTTAGAGGAGGCTCTCATACCTGGTATACTCAGGACACACTGTTTGCCTAAGTTTCCCTTAGTATAGAGCAATGCATCAAACTCCAGTCATTTACATACCACCTTAATCAATTTTATGATTTTTGCTAAATGCATTTATTGTCTACACTTAATGTTTCCTTCAATTAAGCCATTTTTTTTTAACTTCAGTATCCACTGTAGCCTTGTCCTATAAAATACTATGTGAAATCATGGGTTCAAACGTTATCTTTTTCTAATGCATATAAAAATGCATAACTATTAAAGTTCTAATCTTGCATATCACAAGCAGTATACTTTGTGGAACACCGTTCACTCCTGTCTTCAATCAATTAAAAAAATACTGGGGGTCTTTTACTTGCCAGGCACTGTTCTATTCTTTAAAAGGGCATTTGTTCTCAACTGGAGGCAATTTTCTCCCCAAAAGACGTTTAGCAATGTCTAGAGATATTTTTGCTTGTCACAACTGAGGAGGGGTGTTACTAACCTCTAGTGGGTTGAGGCCAGGGATACTGGTAAACATCCTTCAGCTCACAGAACAGTCCCCCACAACAAAGAATTACCTGGTCCAAAATGTCAACAGTGTCAAAGTTAAGAAACCCTGCAAACAAAAGAGACAAATTCTCTGCTTTTTTGGAGCTTACAATCCAGTAACAACGTTACGGATGCTACTGTCTTCCAGTACATTCAAGTAACATTCATCAGTCTACAGTTTTTAGGATTTCTTCTCTGTGGTGTGAATTTCTTATATACGGAAGGCATGCTGGTACTGAGCAAATTTCCAGAACTGTGGCCTCTTAAATAATGGCAGGTTACGTATATCCCGACAAGAGTTCCCCCACCAGGTCAGAGTGTGGGCTTTGCCACCACATGTACCAGGGTTTGAGGCCCGCCTTGCCAACCACTAGCTATGTGGCCTTGCGCAAGTTATTTAACTCTCTAAGTCTCAGTTTCTCCATCCATAATGGAGTTATTATTGGTAGCCCTGATTTCACAGACTTTGAAGGAAGATTAAATGAGAACAGCTAGAACAGTTATTGATAACAATAAACAAACAGTGAGCAGGACCTGTGAGGATCATAACAAAGACTTCCTTTTCCCAAAATGTCTTGGTTCAATGTAGTTCTGGTGGTCAATCTGGTTCACTACATTAAGTGTAAATATTACTACTTAAGACAGAGGGTAGAATAATATATATTTTATGACCTGAATTTTTAAAAATAAAATTTGATTTTAAAGTTTTAGCTTCAGTTGCATGTCCTATTTAAGTTTGAAATGTGTGCCCTCAGTTCTTTAAGAGCCTCCTTTGCCGTTTTTGATGTCCTTATACACGCTTGCCTCTCTCTTCCCAGCCTTCCAGTGACAATCACAGCCTGGAAACTCCTAATCCCAGTAGTGATTCTTCTTCCAGTAATCCTCTGAGATTCAATTTTATCTAGCTCTTTATTAGTTCTGAAACACTGCAGGGTACATTTTAATTTGTAGAGAAGCACTTCAATGATGGTTTTATTTTTTAGCCACATGGCTCTCTCATGGTTGATTAGGTAGGTCAATCACTTCAATGTCCTCCACTGTGGAGGACACAAATATGCACTTGCATTAATTTCTGGCCACCTTACTAAAGGCTTTGTCAGTTCTAGTCTCCTGCTCTTCCCCAAGCCCCAAAGTCCTTCCAATTTTTAAGAGTAAGAGGGCCTAAGGGCCCTGTGGCATACTCCAGAGACAGATGAAGTCCATTGTCTCCTAATGGTGTCTCTTAAAGCCCCAGCTCTCTTCAGCTGCCAAAGGGCCCTTCTGTAAGAGATGGGTTTATTCTACTAGGTTTCTCAGAGCTCCCTCTCTGTACCTTCTCCACTTCCACATCCTTCAAATAATAAAGATTCAACTGGTATATGATGAATATCTACAACAGTAAGACCGTTTCACATACATCATCTTATCAGTGCTCACAACAACCTTATGAGATAGGTACAACAATACATCTTGATAACTGATAAAACTAAGTTTCAAAGAAACTGACTCACTCATGTTCACATCATCAGTAAGCAGGGGCATCCCAGGATTGTTGTTTTTAACTCATCAAAACATCTGCATCAAAACTGCTTGTAAGTGTACACAGCTCAATGACTTCACAAACACACCTGTCTAACTGGCATCCAGATTAAGATTCAGAACACATTCCACAGGATTTTAACCTAGGGGTTCTGACACCAAGTCTAGCACTCTTTAAATCATGTATGTAGTCATTCAACAAATATTTACTTACTGCTTACTAAACGTCAGAAATTTGGTAAGCACTGGGGACTTGATGGTGAATAAGACAGACTTGATCCCTGCCTTAATAGAGCTTAGAGTCTATAGGGGGCCATAATAATTAAAAAACAAAACAAACAAAAAAAACCCCATACATCGGGACTTCCCTGGTGGCACAGTGGATAAGAGTTCACATGCCACAACTAAGGAGCCCTCGAGCCACAAATAAGGAGCCCACCTGCTGCAACTAAGACCCAGCACAACCAAATAATAATAAAATAAATATTACAAAAAAACTATACATAAAGGAACTTATGTTATTAAAGGAATTTAAAGAAGCTCAGTATGGCTTCAGCATGGCAAGTGGGAGAGAAGAGAGGTTGGAGAAAGAGATAAACAGTCAAATCATACAAGGATTTACTGGTTGAAAAATAGTTTGGATTCTAAATGTAGTGGAAGACCGCTAAACAATACCCCTGCATTCATAAAACAACCTATTCCTAAAGAGCTTGCTTAATTCTTCAATTATTCTAACTTTTGGGTACTTACTCCACGCCATTCACTTCACTAGGCCCGTCAACCTCAATGTATAAATATAATAACTGACATAAAGGCTTTGTTTCGGTCTGTTCTCCAGTTATCCTCAGATTTGGGTAGAGTAATACGTAGCCAATTCAGCACAACCATTTCTTCAATTCAGCAAATATATCCTATGTGACTACTCAAATACATATTGTGTTTCTACCACATGCCTAGGTACTGGGGAGACAGCAGTAAATAAAAAAGACAAAAATCCCTGCCCTCATGAAAGTTACAACCTAGATGGGAACCTGTGCTTGTTTATTGAAACAAGCAAAACATATAGCATACTAAATCGTGATAAACAGTGGTGCATACAAAGGATAAAAAAATAAAGCAGGAAAGGAAGACGGGGATTATTAAAATGACTATCTGTGTAAACAAGCACTTCTTTTTGAATACTTGTCTTTTAGTAGTTTATCAATGACACAACTGTTGGTGGTGTATACCAGGGGTCAGCAAACTTTTTCCATAAAGGGCCAGAGAGTAAATATTTCGAGCTTTGCGGGCCAAGTGGTCTCTGCTACAACGATTCGACTTTGTTGTAGCACAAAAGCAAGCACAGAAATGCATCTGTGTGTGTCTGTGTTCTAGTAAAACTTTATTTATGGATACTGAAATTAGAACTCTATATCATTGTCATGTTTCACGAAATTTCCTTTTAAAATTTTTCAACTGTTTAAAAATGTAAAAATGATTCTCAGTTCACGGGCCACACAAAACAGGAAGCAAGCCATTATTTGCCAACCCCAGGAGTATACTGTGAAATGGCTTACTGAATTTCCATAAATCAACAAGTCAAAAGAAATACAAGTAGGCCCAGGATAAATATTGTTGAAATATAAAGATCTAGCACTATCAATAACAACAGTTAGAAAATTCTCTAATAACTTTTAAGTTAGAGATATTAATTTTATATGATAGTGGGACTTATATTTCAAGTACAGAATAAAATATTAAAGACAATGGTGTAACTATCTAAATAAATCATGCTAATGCTATAGAAGTACCTCAGTGAATAAAAAGAAGTCATCACAACTTACATCAAATAATCTAGATGCCCTATAAATCACTTGAAGTCATCGGTATTTCCTAACAGAAACCATTTATTTCATCCACAGTAATGTTTCAATTATCACTTCCACCCCAATAAAATACAAAGCCATATATCCAGCCTTGACCTTTCCCCTAACTTCCATAATTCCAAATGCCTCAGAGAAATCTACACCTGGATATTGTGCCACCACCTGAAACATCACGGATCTAAAACCAAGTATTTTCTCCACCACATACATAAAGTAGCTTCCCCTCTAAATTCCATAACTATAATATTGATATCGTCATTATCTCATTCAACCCAAGTGTTGTGGGATTGACATTTTAAGATATTTAAAGTTTTATTTCTCCCAAGAGTTCATTTTTTTCCTTTTCTTTCACCCTTACCTACTACTGCCTCCACAAGTAGCTAAGCCAATCTGTGCTCACTGCTTCAAATGAAAGATAAGCTTGGGTCAGAAAAAGAGAAAAAAAAAAAATTCCTAACTTTGTCTTCCAAGGTACAGCAGAGACAATATGACTGAAGAATGTAACGAGAGCGTGGGTTCCCCCTTCAATCCCATCCATTCATTCCCCCATCCCAGGCTAGAAAGGCTCCCTTAGGTTAAAGGGAGGAGAGAAGTCAGTGGGCCATAGGACAGAAAGGCCAGATCTGCAAGGACCAAACAGGTGAGTAACGCTGGGCCATTTTAGTGAGGGGCATTACTTGAATGCCCAAGAGTCTCTTAGGAGTGGTTTTAGCATCAACAGACCACAAGTGCAAGCACATGGACAGAATCTTTCCTGGTGGTGCATGTTGAGGGCTTCTCTCGGATGGTGCTCATCCCCTTGCTGATGACCTCCCTGCTAGAAGGATGCCTGCCTATGCCTGAGGCTTTATTCAGTCCCCATCCAATCTGCCATGTAGATAGCCCACTCTGCAACTTCCCTGGACCATAAATCCTGAAGAAGAACAGACCACCGATCACTCCTTGGTGGCGATGGTGGTTACGGTGATCAGGGCAAGCCCTGTACTCTGAATTAGCAAGGTGAGGAAAGTGGGGGTGGAGGGGTAGGCACCTGTAACTGCTAACCTGATTTCTTACACCATAAATGAGTTTTGCGTGTTTTTTGATCTTCATTTAAATGGAATCATAGTGTATGCTTTGGGAGTTAGCTTCTTCCACTCAACTTCATGTTTGTGAACATCTATACTGTTGCATGTGGTTGTAGTACATTTATCCTCACTACCCACCCCCTATTAGTTATACATTCCTATTTATTTATTCATTCTATCACTGACGGAAATTTGGGTTGTTTCCAGTTTAGGGGAAGTTGTAAAACACACCCCTGTTTCATGGTTTACAGCAGTGGCAGTATCCTTGGCTCAATCTAACATAAACAATCAGTAAGACCTACTCACTCTTCCTTTGCTGTATCTCTAATACCTGATCCCAGTCTTTCCACACTCACTACTTCAAAATGTAATCTTATTTCTTCAAGTTGATAGTAAGCTTTCCAAGGACAAAAAATATCTTAATTCTTTGGATCTTTCACAGGATATATACTTAGTATATATTCAAGGAATAATTATTGTACATGTATAACCACTACTGTCAAAGTGACCACTAACAACTTTTAATGTAGAAATGCAAGTGGCATTCTGACATCTTGACTCATAAGGTCTTGGGATTTTTAAAGCATCCTATTTTGTGTATCTCTCAGCAAATTAAATGTCCCTAAGACATCACCTAAATACCAAAAGAGCGTGGCATTAAATACATACCTTTCCTCATCTTTAGTAAGGAGCTCAGAGGGAGGTGATAACAGAAGAAATAGGAGTGAAAGGAAGAAACAGGTGCCAGTAATATATTTGAAGGTAGGACACTATCAACTCACAACTTTAGTATCATCAGGAGAAACTGAGAACCCAGGCTTTTAGCATAGCAACCCACGAGAACAATAACAACAGGAGACAATAAAACAGTGCTTTGTCATCAGATCATTATGTATATTCCTTTAATCTTTGTAATCTTATGAGTTAGGTATAGTACTAGCATTAGCACGAGAGGTACAGATAAGGAATCTGATGCAGAATAATTAGGCAATTTGTCCAAGGTCATACAGTGTGCAAAGTGGCAGAGCTCAAACTCTAACCCAGGCAATCTGGCTTACATGTTCTTGACTGGGAGAGGGGGATTTCTTCCTCCAAATGGGGTGAGAGTTCTACAATTTAAACAAAAAATCAGATTGAGCTACCTGTGAGCATACCTAAGTGTGGATTTTAAAGATGCTTTTTACATATGTAAATAAAACTTTTCAGCCATTAAAAAGAATGAGAGGAGGAATTATGATAAAGAGACAGGAGGAAACTTTTTGGGGTGAGAAGTTATTCATTATCTTGATTGTGATGACAATTTCATGGGTGTATACATGCACAAAAAATTATCCAGTTGTACACTTTAATTATGTGCATGTATGTCAACTGTATGTCAATTATACCTCAGTAAAACTATATGCAAAAATGATGAAATAGATCTATAGATGAGCCAGTCATAAAAAAATGGATGCCCACAATGTATTGAGTGGAGAAAAAAATTATGACAGTATTCATTATAATTCATTAAATACATTTAAACGTGTAAAAACATTATACACACATATATGTATATAAATAAATAAATGAGAAAATAAATGTTACCTGTGGGGTTTTTCTTTTTTCTAGTCTGTGGTAATATAAGGAGCTTTCAGTGAGGCCTCTGTCAACAGGTAGGTGACTGAGCCACCTTGAAGCAGATCCTCCAGCCCCATTCGAGCTGTCACATGATTGCAGGCCCCAGCTGACATGTTGTTAGCAACCCTGTGAGAGACCCTGAGCTAAAACTGCCCAGCTTAGCTACTGCTGGATCACTAACTCTCAGAAACTGTGGGAGATAATTATTATTTTAAACTTCTAAGTTTTGGGGTAATTTGTAATGTAGCAGTAGATAAATAATACAGTACTTATTATTCATTTATATAAAATATTATTAAAGCATAAATACATAAAAGTGTATAAATCATAAGTATATTCCTTGTTGAATTTTCATAAAGTGAGCACAACCTATGTAACCAGTACCCAGATCAGAACACCGAACAGAATACTGGCACCCCAGAAGCCCCCCCAACCCCCCCTCCTGTCTAGTCACTACCTCACAGCAAGGGTAGCCACCAGCCTGATTTCTTACATCATAGATGAAGTTTGAGTGTTTTTGAACTTCATATAAGTAGAATCACAGTGTATACTCTTCTGGATCTAGCTTCTTCTGCTCAACATGTTTATAAGATTCATCCATATTGTTCTATGTAGTTATGGTTCGTTCGTTCTCACTACCAATTCCCTGTTAGGTATATATCCCCGTTAATGTATTCATTTTACTACTGATGGACATTTGGGTTTTCTCAAGTTTAGGTCTACTACAAATAGTGCCATGAACATTCTTATACATGTTTTTGTATGAATGTACGTAACTGTTTTTGCATCTATGCCTTAAAATGGAATTAATGGGTTCACAGGCATGCCTATATTCAGCTCTACTCATTACTTGACCAACACTTTTCCAGTGTGGTTGGACCAATACACATTATCAGCAGCACTAGAGCAGAGTTCCTGTTGCTCCACATTTTCACAGTCTTTTTCATCTTTCCTACTCTGGTGGGTGTTAATGGTATCATATCATATATTTTCCTGATGAGTGATGAAGCTGAACACCTTTTTGAACATTAATTGGCCATTTGGACATCTTATATGAAGTGCCTGATTCAAATATTTTGCCCATTTAAGCAAATATTACTTTTAAGATGAGCAAAATGCCATAATTTTCTAAACTAATAGATTCTCTGTGGTATTGTAAAAACAAGTACCTTTGAGCAGAAGAGAGCCATCAAAAATAAAAGGAAAGTTAGAACTAACAGCAGGAATATGGTTAGGTACCTCTTCTAAATCTAGAAATGTTCTGAAAAGAGAAACAAGAAAAGCAGTAAGTCAGAAAGAACCTTCAACGTGGAAATGAGACAAAAAGGGAGAGGCTATTATGAAGATGATGCATGTGGGTAGGATTTGCATGTGGGTAGGATTTGCATGTGGGTAGGATTTGCATGTGGGTAGGATGGGAAGTGCAGCACACACAGGACGTAACTCAAGAACCATGTTAGCCATAGTCACTGTCCAGAAAAGCTTTTCTGAGGAAAACAAGGGGCAGAGATGGGCGTTACCCCTACTATATAGTACTATATAATTCAGAGCAGTTCAGTGCTAGTAGGGAAAACAGTAAATATCTGCAAGTGGAAAAGTGTATCACCTACAAGTGTGGTCCCATTACATCACACTTCTCAGAGAGAAAAAATGGTAATTTATATATATCCTTGAATAGCCAATAAATACATATCACCTTCTTTTAACCTCACAAGCCACGTTAGGTTTTACTTTCTTTTTCTCTTTTATGTGTTACCAGAATGCACTATGGCATTAGCTGCTTATTTTTAGTTTACTGATTAAATTTTAATATGACTCTTCAGATAGCAGAACAATCGGTTAAAGAAAGTTAATACTGCTGGACAAGATCAATGCATAATGGACACCATGTGTGAGTGAAAAAGTAGAAGAATAAACAATGTGGCTTTGGTTGTATTACCTTAGGCAAACCACAGCACAAAATCTTAGCCCTAAACGCAACAATACTGGTGCTTTAAATGTGATCATATAAGTAATTCAGGTTTATAATTTTTTTAAATAAATGAGGTCAAATATACTAAATAACTTCAAGAGCTCAACATTTACAATTCAACCAGAAAAAAAACCTTTCTCACATTCTTAACAGTCCCACTATCCTACTGTGTATGCACATGACAAAAATGGCATTGAACTATCATAACAAATAGTATATCGAACAAATCTGATATACCTCTAAGGCTTTAGAAGGAAGACCTCTTTCTATGACATGTAATAAGTTGCATCACTATTTAACAAAGCATATCATTGTAGTGAATATGTTCAAGGATATTACAGTAAAGCTACTGGGAGAACCAAAATTTAATGGTTTGACACAGATCATTAAACATTAAATTAAAACATTAACCTCAATTCTAAAGAAGGTTTATTTCGCAGGATGACTTTCCTAATAAGATTTATAGCTTCTTCAGTAAAAACTATTTCTGAGTAAAGGTCCATTTCCTATAAGTATCATTCAAATGTTTTTAAAGGAAATTTGTCTCAAGAACAAAATTAAGTTCATAATGCTACCCAACAATAAGAAACACATTCTATAAAGGCTCGTGTCAGGTAAAACTAAAAAAATGTTTTTTTCCTTTGCAAACTAGTATCTTGTCCTGCAGAAGTAGCCCACACAAACTCACAAGGATAGATTTCTAGGAGAAGCTATTATACTGATGTCATTGGGCAACATTGACCACATAGGTTAAAAAAAATAAAAATCTCAAGATGATGGGGAATGTTAGGTTTGAATTGTCTGTTGCTATTATTTTTAAATTCTACCACTCAATCTAATTGAACTGGAGAGCTATGAATTCCCAGACAAAAAGCAGAAGAGAAATGAAACCAAGGTCCTGGAGAATCCACAAACTAGAAAATGAGCTTAATCACATTTGACTACAAATCACCAATCCCCAAAGGGAGATTTAATTTCATAATCATGCCCTATTTTGTTTAATGCTGGCAGGGATCATGCAGATCTTGTTTGATTCTATATCCTCACACTCATCACTCTACTTGACACACACTAGACATGCAAAATTTATTGAATAAAAAATTTATTGAATAAATAAAATATTGTATTTTAACAAGTTGAGCTCATGATACTCCATTTTGTGTCCAACTTTTTTCATTCATACATCATAATAATCTTCCTATGAAATTAAATATTTCATAAACATGATTCTTGATGGCTACATTATATTCATGTACCATAATTTAATCATTCCCTAAATGTTCTACCATTCAGAAATAAACTTTGTCCCAGAGATAAACCCACGCACATATGGTCACCTTATCTTTGATAAAGGAGGCAAGAATATACAGTGGAGAAAAGACAGCCTCTTCAATAAGTGGTGCTGGGAAAACTGGACAGCTACATGTAAAAGGATGAGATTAGAACACTCCCTAACACCATACACAAAAATAAACTCAAAATGGATTAAAGACCTAAATGTAAGGCCAGACACTAT
>NC_041234.1:20563970-20577560 GCF_002837175.3 Physeter macrocephalus | reverse complement strand
GGGGACACATGTATATGTATAACTGATTCACTTTGTTATAAAACAGAAACTAACACACCATTGTAAAGCAATTATACTCCAATAAAGATGTTAAAAAAAAAAGACAAGAAATAACAAGCAAAAAAAAAAAGAAACTTTGTTACATTCATACAATAAAAATTTATGCAGCCATTGAGAACTGAATCTATTTTTTGCTGTCATAAATAATGTAGCAGTGTATATTTTTAAATATAAACTGTTATTCTCATTTCTTTTTTTTTTTTTTTTCCTTCGGTACGCGGGCCTCTCACTGTTGTGGCCTCTCCCGTTGCGGAGCACAGGCTCCGGACACGCAGGCCCAGCGGCCATGGCTCACGGGCCCAGCCGCTCCGCGGCATGTGGGATCCTCCCGGACCGGGGCACGAACCCGTGTCCCCTGCATCGGCAGGCGGACTCTCCAACCACTGCGCCACCAGGGAAGCCCTCCCTCATTTCTGATTATTGCCTTGGGACAGATAAATGGGAGAACCTGGATTTAGATATCTAGAGATAGAGCTATCTTATCCTTTGGGGCAAACCAGCATATATTACTAGGAAAATCAGAGGGAGTTATCAACTCTTCACACATTTGTAAATTAATTTAATCAGCTTGCCTCTTAATACCTAGCTGAAATAGACTACAAAAATTGGAGTTTTCCCATGGTAAAACAGAGGTAGATGGTACGGCAATGAAAGAGTTGGATCATATAGGGTGGGCATGGGAGAACTGATACTGATCAAGGAACGTGCACTGTGCTAGTCCTTTGTTCTTGTTACTTAGTGAGTTGTGAAAAATATCTGGGACTCGGTTTCCTCTTCTATAAAAGGCTTCCTGGTGAAATGAACTGAGACTTGAGAAGCTTGACAGGAAAGGGCAGATATAACTTGTGCATACCTTGAGGTAATCACTGCAGGGGTTATTGTAGGCATATGATCATTTGTTGCTTTACCTCTCATACTATCTTATCTAAAAGTTCAATTGTTATATACTTCAGTAGATCACCTACGCTGGCATCATACATCACCACCAAGTCATAATAAATAACAAAAGCATAACAGACACCATTTTAACACATTAAACTTAACATTTCAGTATCAAATTAATTTTATTTACTCATACCCTACCTAGTTCTGGAAAGAATTAAAGATGATCTATATAAAATCAGATAATAAAAGAAGATAAAATAAAATTTAAAAACAAAAAGCATTGGAGGTAAATGTGACAAAGGGAAAAATCAAGAATAGAAGAGTTTCAGGATAATATAGCCTCAAGAGAGAGAACTGAGATCTGTATACAAAAAACTTGCTGAAAGGTTCTGTATCTTTGTTAAAGAAAGAGATAAACCTCTTAGTAGCCAATGCCAAGAGAAAAACACTATTAGTTACATAAGCCATGGCATCCCTATGATAAAAACAAACCAATTGCCTAGAAGCCTTATCACTTATGATTTTGAGATTAGAGAGAAAAATTATCCCTAGTGTCATACTGTAATGAACAATATCTTCAACATCCATATAGTAAATACTATAAGGTGCTTTTTTTTTTTTTTAAACTTTTTGGCTGTACCACACGGCATGTGGGATCTTAGTTTCCCGACCAGGGATTGAACCAGTGCCCCCTTGCAACAGAAGCGCAGCATCTCAACTGCTGGAGCGCCAGGGAAGTCCCTACTATAAGGCATTTTACAACACAATTTCAATAGTTTCTTTGTTATAAGTAGGCCAATGGCAAGATAGCACAGAAGCAGTGTACTCTACATTTGGAGAATATATTTAGAAATGGACCCACTCAAATGGCTTCCTAAAACTTCCTAGATACAATCAAAAACACACCAGGCCCAGAGGAATGCCCATGCCAAAGGAAACTCACTGCACCTGGCTGATTCTGACAAATATCCTGATGGCCACTCTATAAACAAATCCTAAATGATCTCACTCTGCTGGCCCTTAGCCAAAAAAGAGTGGCAGCCCTGAAAAAAATGCCCATAAGCAAACCCATGGGCCAAGAGAATTCAGAATATCATTCTACACTAAATAATTAAGGATGAGGGACTATAGTTCATCTGGGGGTAGCATTGGGTTCCTAAGAATTACTACACCTCGGAAATACATTGTGAATGCCTGTCAAGTGAGTTTACCAAATCAGTACAGCCCTGGGATCAACTGGCCAAAACAAAAGAGGATGTTTGTTACAATATAATCATGGCTAAAAAGCAACCCCCAAATCTATACTGGAGTCCAACTGCCTGGGGACAACGCACTAAAGATTCTGGTATTGGGTGGGGGAACATTTTTCTGGACTATTGTCATGTCAGTACTCAATTTTCAGGTGGGTTCAAATTTCTCTATAAATCCTTTATTTCCCTTAGTTACATACCTTTTCATTAGAGTTGAGGTTGAGGGAGCAGAGGGTACAGAGGGGGTTCTGTCTGAAGATTTTTTTTGCCCCGCCAACACTGTGTCAAGAAGAATCTTTATATCATTTTACTTGATCTGCACATTAGAAACCCTATGAATTCAGTAAGGCGAATAATATCATACTTGTCTTACAGATGAGAAAACCAAAGCTTGGTTTGGTTGTAACCAAACTCTGCAGAGTTGCTGCTTGGTAGACCCTGTAGCACATCCTAGATCTGCTTCTCACTCTAATGCTGTCCCCACTATAGTAGTGAACCAAGAATGGAAAATTTTCAGCTCTCAGCTTAATTTCATATGTCCTACAGTGGATTTTCTAATACTAAAATAGACATTTTTGTGACTTGCAATTAAAAGCAACAAACACAACTACATGCAAAGCTGCATCAGAGGTCTGAAGACAAGGGTGACATTCTAGGCTGAGTACTGGTCCCTGTTGTTTTTCCACTCCAACAAGAATCTCCTACAAATCAAGTCAAGCCAGCTCTCTACAAATGCTATATACTTTCCCACTTCCAAGCCTTTGTTCATACCATTCCCCTTCATTTAAATATGATGTCCCTTCCTTTTGGCATATTTGAATCCAAAAGCCATTATTAATGACAGTATAATTTCCTGCCTCCTTAGAAATGCATCTCTATCAGCCCAGCAGGACATAATCTCTCTGTCCTCCGAATTTCTATAGCATTCAAATCTGTAGTACTCATTTGTCAAATATTACTCTCTCGTTTGTTCACCAATTTTCTGTGTATTATCTCCCCCAGATCACAAGCTGCTTGAGGGATGAGGCCATCCCTTGGCCTTTCTGCACCCAGGTGACACAGAGAAAAAACACTCAATAACTGATGGCTAAGACACCAAGTCCCCTGAACAGCCTAAACAAACCAGCTGCTGACTTCACTTTCTTTCATTATAAACTCAACCGATCTTTTAATTTTCCATTTTCCCCTTTACCTTTCTTTTTCTACTTTAACTGTTCATAACACAAAACCAAATTATATGTTTTACCATTGCACTGACTACCAATTCTTGCATGACATGTATGGGAAATATTTTATATTCAATGATATATACATAGGGCAGACAACTTGGAACACACATAAATTTTCATCACTACTTCATAATCCATTATATGAATAGTTATCATATATGTAACCAGTGCTTTAGTGGTGTTCATTTAGGATGGTTCTGTTTCTTTATTATAAATAATGTTGATATGTACCCACCTATATTTTTATGCACATCTTATTGTTTTCTGAGATTAAATTCCTAGGTTGGTTGATACATATTGCTAACTTGCCCTCCAGAAAGTTTGAAGCAATTTCATTTTTACCACCAGTATACAAGGATGCTTGTTTACAGAAAGTGGCTGCCTCAGGTTGGCTTTAGGGATGTTGACAGTGAAGGAAGGAGGGAGGAAGAAAGGGAACTAGATTAGGGAGGATTAGGCCTTTAATAAAAGATCCGAAATAAATAAAATAGTAGACATAGAAGTTTTCATCATACTGGCTTCTCTACTTTTCAGTATGCTTAACCTTTTATGATTTAAAAAAAAAAACTTTTAAAGACTATTTCTCACACCTGTCAACAATGAGTATGAGCATTTTGTTTTTCAAATTTGTGAATTCGATAGATTAAAAATGGTATCTCATTGCTTTAGTTTACAATTCCTTGATCACAATCAGGTTGAACGGATTATATATAATGTATATATGAGCTAGCTGTATTTCTTCATTTATAAACCTATAGTTTTTGGTTAAAATTTTGTGCTCTCTGCTCTTTGGGGGCATTTACGCTCTGTTTTTAATTGCAAAAGCATGGATGAAGAACATTTTCTCTCAAAAATAAAACTTCTACCCAAAAGAACTACCTTCTAAGTAGGATCTTTACATGTGTGGCCCTTATTTGATCTCTTCCTCCTTATATATGTGGCCTTCGAAGGAAAAAAATTTGTCCACTACCAAAATGGATATAAATTTCCTAGAAGCAACTTAACTGCTTCAGAAAACCTCCTGCCTTTCCTAGAACAACTAAAGGGAAGGACTGTGGAGGAAAGCTTGGTCTCTGAGGAAAGGGATTTGTCTAATAGATATGACTGTAGTGTTTCCCTGTTGCTGCCGTAAGGAAGGACAAGGGAATTTATGGCTGAAAAAAACATGTATTTGGATAAAGAAAGAGACATTACAATTCACAACTATCTAGAGAACACAGTAAGGAATGCAAATAAAGTCACAAATCACAGGAAGGAGTGCCCTAAGAAGGCAGTAGAGAACAGGAGTGGGGGCAGCAGCAGCAAGGAGTAGAGGGTCCTAAGGGTTCCCAGATGCCCTCAGCTTCATTCCAACCAGTTTAAAGAAGAGGACACCCAGAAACTATTTGTTGATACAGAAATTAAATATACTCACACTACAAATAAGGGGACCCATCAAGTGCTGCAGCCCCTCCCTCTGTCAAATGCAATTCATAAAAGGAGAAAGGAATTGAAGGACATTTAGAAATCACAGAACCCTAGGAAGCAGATAGACTATTTATGGAGTCCATCGCTTACAGGGAAATGGTTTCCATACTGCTGGGGCCAAGTTCCTAGAACCACATTCTCTTGTACTACTGCTTATTTCCATCTCTGACCATAACCTTCATCTTGAAAATGGCCAAAGTAAGTTTAATTTGAAACCAAGAGCCAGACCACACTTTTAAAATAGATGCAAAGAATCTGAAGAAATAGCAAAGAAACAGATTTTGTTCTTGAGATTTAAGATGGTAAGCCTACTACTAAAATATGTTCAATATGTAACATAATTGGTTGGACATGTGCCAGGACATTTTTGAGGGAGACCCCAATCATCAACGGGAAATTGTAGACTACCTACACAAATGCCATCCACAATGCCTTTGGCCCCCAGCCTTTCTGTAGGAGGAGGGCTGGAAAAGTTCTCAGACTCCCTTGTAACTAAGGGTGTACATGTGACCTAGTTCTAGCCAATGTGATGTAAGGGGAGAGTCTTGTTTTCAAGAGGACATACCTCTGCAAACCCTTCTGCCATTTGCCCTCTTTCTTCCTGCATGGAATACGGATGTAAGGTGTGGAGCATAGCCATTGTACAATCATGCGAATGAGAACCACATGCTAAACTTAATGGGTTGGAAAAACGGAAAGGTATGTGTCCTTGAAGACATCCACCCTGAATAGCCTACCTCCAAACTAATTTTGTGAGATAACTACACTCTTATCTAAGCCTCTATTAATTGCATTTCTGCTAATTGCAGCCAAACTCATTCCTACTAATATACCAAGGGTAAACAAAAAAACTGTAATTGAGCTCCCCACTGTGGTATAAAGAGGCAGATACACATCAAAAATGAAATTAAAATGTCATAGATGCTATAAAAGTAAAGGATACATTAATGGAAGAATGGTCAGGTTAGTGGTAACTAGAAAAGATATGAAGTCTTCACAGACCAGGCAACACTTGAGAGAGTCCTGAAAAATGACTTGTTTGCCAGGGTCAGGAGGGAAAGCCTACACATCAAGCAACCTAGGACATTGCAACACAATAGACTTCCCATTCTTCTAACAAAAATGTATCAGGATCTACCACAGCCAAGCGACGTGCCAGGAGTCTGATTACCAAAATAACATAAAACCTGCCTTCATGTTGCTTAGTCTAATTGACTTTTTTCAAGGCTATCTCAATAAAACAAGTAGTCACAACTCGGTGGCTGCATAACTGTATCACAGATATACTGATGTGTTCGGCCTATAAGAAGTCTGGTTTTCCAAGTCTTCCAAACTAAAACCTACACTTTGTTCCTTATCACCGAGGAATCGCCTCCCTCCTAGAACAAAGGGAAAGACATCGTGTTGTCACTTGTTTTCATTAAAAATCTCGGTGCAATTATGAAGCTGGCAAATACCCCCAGGAGATCAAATCAGTCTGTTTTGTAACTCACAGCTTCAAAGCCTCTGGAGACAATCAGGATCCAAGTACTTAAGAAAATTACCTCACCATCTATTCACCTCCTTGGAAACTACTTCTGAAATGTCTGCAATGTCTTGCTTTAGCTACCAAGGAACACCAATCTTAAGGAAGGTTCCTCCCACATACCAATTTATTGATAGCTACTAATTTGAGGAGAAAATTCTCTTTGGAAAAGCATTTCACCAAACTTCATAATAAGCGTTATAGGATTCTAACACCTCATGCAGTTTATTCTAAAATAGATTTTCTTCCTGTCCTTCTTATCACACAGACACTGTGAAACACAAGGAAAGTCCGGTGAAAATACAGCCCCTTACCACCCGCTGAACTGAAGCATTCATCTACCTCAGAGATGGGTAAGACAAAAGGACATAAAATGATGTGGTCTGGTACAGAACCAATAGGAATGTAACTGGGTGCTCAGAAGAATCAAATATAAATTCATTAAATTATAAGCGAATCTTTCAGAATCATCTGGAAAAAAATTGAATCCTGCTGGCAACATGCATGAATATCCATAAACATTCTTTGGCCTTACCTTGTTATTCTGGTCTATAATTGTTTTCACATTTTGAGTGCTCACTCATGCAATTCAGGCCTCAAAGAAGCTCTGGGGCACTGGATTTCAACCCCAGAAAAGGGGTGCATACAGGGGGATCCACAGCTACAGGTCACTAGAGCCAACAGCAAGATAGCTACCACAGCCCCTTCAAAGTCCTAAGCCTTCTCAGGATTCACCAATCTGCCTACAGCACTGAGTAAATGGAGACGTAGGTCAGAGAATTGAATGAGTTTCTGAGTTATGATGCTGAATACTTGGATTAATCTTAGGAAATAGCTCCATAGAGCATCTCTTTTACAATAACCACACTGACAAGTCAATGCCAAATCTCTCATTTTAGTGACAGGCCAACATGGCTGCTTTGATCTCATTCCCATTCAATAGTGAGCCTGTGATTTACCATAATGCTATCAAGGCCCCACATAATCTCTTACATGTGAATTTACAAGAGGGTAATGACCCAAAAGTATTGTGAGTTGTATTTTGATGAATTTTATACTTTGTATGTGTGCAGATATACATGCAGAACACTTTAACCCCATCATTAGAGAAACCTTAATTCTTTGCTCTTCTATCATTGTAAATTCCTTGATGATTTCTATAAGCCTCCTAATTACTGTATGCATTCTTAAGGTGTCCAAGTTAATAATCTCATTTACTCTGGCTGTCATATAAGGTAGAAACTACAAAACGAACTTTATTTAATTATCTAGCTCACTATTCCCTACAGTCCCTCAGCAAATGAGTTAGAAAAAATAACCATTACAGGGACTTCCTCCCAAATGCTTCATTTATATAGTACTATATAACAAAGTATATCATGGACAAAGTAATCTTATTTAAAATGGCTTGAAATATATCAGCTGTGTATCTACATGAGTACAAGAAGAAAAATATACAAATATATTTCTCTAATTTTCTTATTTCTGAGATAATCAAAATGCTCACTCTTAATTAATTTATTAATGGTGAGTAATTTATTATGGTGAAATAACATTTACTGAATACCTACTACAAGCATTGTACTAAGCAGAGTAGAATCTAGCATTTGACTTAAAACAGCTCTAAATAGGTTTTTTAAAAATCTCCAGGCTTGGTGAAAAGTTATTCTATTTTCAATACAACTTAGTGAGGTGGGATCATATAGGTTGCTCATAGCCCTTAAAGGATTCTGCTTATCTCTAAAATGTCTCTGCCCCCTACTCCCTTTTGTATGGAAAACAAGAGGCTAGGACATCACAGGATTCTCTTACCAACATTCACTAAAGGAATACATGGTCTTGGTTTCTAAGAGGTTATTCAGTAAAGTAAATTGGTATTTTGCCCTCATGGAAATATTCCTCAAAACTTTCCATTTCTGGATATGATAAACTCAGAACCTATAGGACTCTCTCCGTCCCCCGCACACATACACACAAAAAACAACCACGAAACCTAGGTATTGTAGAAAGAGAAATGAACTTAAGGTACTGGACAGTGAGCAAAAGCATACAGACTCTCACAGGGAACTCACAACTGCTGGGAGGAATAGAGACAGGGGACTATATAAATAAGTTTTAGTCACCACGGCTTTTAGCCTGGGGCTAAGTGCAGCATTTGTGATGAACAGCAGCTAGTGGAGGACAGGGCACACAAAGAAAAAACCCGACATTATCCTGGCGTAGGGAACCAGAAAAGGTGAGTTGGGAAAATGCTGAAGAAGTGAGGGAATCCCGGAAGGAAGACAGCCAGAGAGGGAACCCCCAAACTCTGTATTCAATTACATCTGTAATTGAATCCTAACTATGATGGTATGGGATAAATGCAAAGCAAAAGAACAAATTTTGAACTGAGACTGTAACTGCCACCCAGAAGGTGCTGATGAGTGAAGAGAAGCAGACAGACACTGGCAGATTGTGCACTCAGTTGAAGGAGAGGAGATGATGTGCCTTTTAGTCTGGATTTAGGTGAAGTCCAAGTGCTCACAGCAGAAGGATAAGCATGTGTGAAAAACCCAGTCATTCAGACCTGAAAAACCAGATAAAAAGAATCCAGGAAATCATGAGCATTGAAGAGAAAGACCCAAAGAGTAGATCCCTAATCCCCGATTACCCACATCTCTGACTAAACCCTGAACAACACTTGCACAGGCTAGACTATTAACAGCCCATCCAAAAACAGCAGATCTGAACAAAGACAAGAGCTACTACACAAGTTAGCTGTTCAAGCCCAGCCAAGAAAACTGGTTGCTAAAATAAAGAAATAGTACTTACTGGATAAAAATAACATAGTCCAGAAACTCCTCAACTTAACATTCATAACATCCAAGATATAATCCCAAAGTACCCAGCATACAAAGAATCAAGAAAATATCACACACATACACACACACACACACACACACACACGCACAAAATATAACACATTATCAGGAGAAAAGAAAATCATTCTAGTCCAACTCCAAGATGAACCAGAACTAACAGACAAGGATGTCAAAGTGGCTATCCTCAATGAAATACAAGAAGACATGTTTTCAATTCATAAAAACCTGACTTCCGACCTTGGTATAGAAGGACTTTGGAATTTATCACTCCCATTCTCACAACAAGAAAAAAGGTGAACAAACTGAAAGTCAACAACTCTTTCTAGATCCAGCAGAGCACTCAGCTCACAGGGCAAAACAGTGCCCCCAAAACTGTAGAGACAGACAGGTGCATACAGAAAATCCAACTTACCAAAGCAGAGGCCCAGGAACAGAAAACTCCAAAACCAGTACCAGAGTAGAAAACCTAAACTGTAGTTGCTAGAAGCTCAGTGTGGACAAGTTTGAGAGTTAAAAACTTCAGGGGGGCTTGATCTTTTTTTGTGTGTGTGTGTGCGGTACACGGGCCTCTCACTGTTGTGGCCTCTCCCGTTGCGGAGCACAGGCTCCGGACGCGCAGGGTCAGCAGCCATGGCTCACGGGCCCAGCTGCTCCGCAGCATGTGGGATCCTCCCGGACCGGGGCACAAACCCGTGTCCCCTGCATCGGCAGGCGGACTCTCAACCACTGCGCCACCAGGGAAGCCAGGGGCTTGATATTAGGGGGACCCTCATACTTTTGTGAGTTTTACCATCAGGAGCCCTGCCAAGTTCTCACAGTGAAGATCAGAGAAAAATTCCCTCAGGCTTCCAGAAGTGGGAGGGGGAAAGTAGCCACTTTGTAATATGCCCAGAACATTCTCTACCTCTTAACAAGGTCTGCCCTCAAGAGAAACTATTTAACAGAGCCTAATCAACCTTGGGGAAGTGAAATACTCAAACTGGCTCGAAATACCCAAATACCCAGTTGGTTCTAACCCCCTTTAGCCTTCCACATGGGGGAAGGAAATCATCCAATTCCAGCCCCCATCTAGCCTTCCTATTTCACCTAAGGGTGGAAAACAAATGCTGAGAAGCAGTGGGAAGGTCACAGCCCAGGGGTATAGGCTCACTAAAAGACTGAGACCCAGTTTTAGGATTATAAAACACTTCCTCTCTCCCCACACCTTCCCACTACATCAGTAGAACTCTTGTATAATGACAGGGGAATAAAACTGAACGAATAGCTCATCCCAGACCTTATTTAAGAACAAGTCCCTAGGAGAACCTGAAGACAACAGGGGAGTGAAAAACAAAGACACCAGAGGAAGGTTTATCCTCTGTCACCTACAGCTACAGTACATACTACACACAGTCTAACTTCTAGCCAGATAAACATGAAACTTCACACTAAAGGCCTATTTACCTCAGTTCCTATTACTCAGTACATGATGTCCAGTTTTCAACAAAAAATTTCAAAGCATAATAAAACAAAACAACCTAGTTAGATAAGACAAACAAAGCATGAGAACTAGACTCAATTATGGCAGAGATGTTGGAATGATCAATTGATGAAAACTTCAGCAGAGAAACTGGAAGTCTCAGCAGAGAAACAAACAATAAAAATGAAATTTTAGAACAACAAAAAAATATAATTTCTGAAAAAAATCACTAGATTGACTAACATCCAAATGGATATGACAGAGGAATGAGTAAGTGAACTTAAAGACAAATCAACAGAAATTACAGAAGGTGAAGAATAGAGAGAAAAAATTAAACAAAATGAACAGAAGCTAAGAGACCTATTAAATGATATTATACAGTCATAAATAAATGTAAATAGAATACCTGATGAAGATGAGAGAGAAAAAATATTTGAAGAAATAATGGATAAAAATTTCCCAAAATTGATGAAAGAAATTCACAGATACAAAATACATGAATCAAAGCAGGATAAACACAGAGAAACCCAGCCAAAGTACATAATAAACCATTATAAGGCAAAGATAAAGAGCAAACCTTGAAAGCAGCCAGAGAAAAATAACATATCACCATCAAGAGAACAATGATCTGATTAATGCTTAACTTCTCATCAGAAACCATGGAAGACAGAAAGACTGGAACATCTTTAAAGTCTTGGGGGGTGGGGAAAGAAATGTTAACCCAGAATTCTGTATCCAGCAAACATATCCCTGAAGAGTGAAAACAAAATAAAGATACTTTCAGATAAAAGAAAACTAAAAGCATTTGTCACTGGAAGATCACTATAAGAAGTGCATTTGCTGGCAGCAGACTTGCACTGTAAGAAATGCTAGAAGTTATTTAGATGTAAGGCAAATGATACTAGATGGAATTGGGACACTCAAAAATGAATAAAGAGCATCAGAAGTGATAAATGGAGGAATAAATACAGAGGACTATATTTTGCTTTTTTCCTCTGAATTTCTTTATAAATCAAATAACTGTCTAAAACTAAAATGGTAAGTGTCTTGTGGAGTGTGTGTGTGTGTGTGTATGTGTGTGTGTATGTGTTTACATATAACAACTATAACAAAAAGAACAGAGGTGTGGACCTATAAGTTTGTAAGATTTCGATGTTTTACTTGAAGTAGTACATTATTAACTAATGTACTAAGTAGTACATTATTAACTAAGTAAGTGGACTGTGAAAAGTTATTTTTGTATATTATAATCCCTAGGGCAGCCGCTATAAAAATAGTACGAAAAAGAATAGCTAAAATATCAGAAGACAAAATAAAAGAATTCTGAAAACATATTCAAATCCTCTACAAACAAGGCAGGATGAAGAAAGGAAGGAAAAACAGAGAAGATGTATAGAAAATTTAAAAAAATATATATTAGGCCTAAGCCCAATCATGTCAATAATTACATTAAAGATCATTGAACTAAACACTCCAATTAAGAAGCAGAAATTGTCAGAAGGCAAAAATAAAACAAACTACACAAGTCTACACTGTTTACAAGACACTCACTTTAAATATAAATACACAGACAGGTTAAAAATGAGCAGATGAAAAACATACCTTGCAAAGAGTAATAAGCAAAAGGCTGGAATGGCCATTAACATCACAAGACAAATTTCAAAACCAAATGTATTACCAGAGATAAAGGAGAATGATAAAAGAGTCAATAATGATGAAAGAATCAATTCAACAGGAAGGGATCAACCCAAATGTGTATGCATCCCATAACAGAGTTTCAAAATATATGAAACAAGAATTGACAGAATTAAAGGGAGAAACAGACAATTCTCCAATCACAGTTGATGACTTTAACACTCCTGTCTCAGTAATGGATTGAACTAGAAAAAAGAACAATCAGCAAAGCCATAGAAGACATGCACAACATTAACAACCACTTTGACCTAATATATATTTATAGAATAATATACCCCAAAATGGCAGAATACACATTCTTTTCAGATTTACATGGGATAGTTACCAGGAGAGATCATATTCTAGGTTATAAAACAAGCCTCAATAATTTTTTTCTTAAAAAAACCAAACCTGAAATCATATGGAGTATGTTCTCTGACCACAAAAGAATCAAATTAGAATACCATTTTAGGGCACACAGGACCACCCTCAAGTTTGTGATTCACCACGAAAGTCAACAGTAGGTTATACTCATGGCTAAGATTTATCACAGTCTAGGGTACAGAGTAAAAGCAGGAGGAAAAAGATATGCATTGGGTAGAACCCAGAGAGGTCACAGACCTTTTTATACATACTCTCTCTAGAAGCAAAATATAGGGATATATGCAAAATACCTCTGCCCAGGGAAGAGCAGAAAGAGTAACTGAGTCTCAGCTTTCATGGCTTGTACGAAAGGCTGGTCATACAGGCATATCCTGCTACTTGACCGCCATGGTAATTGAAACTCAGGACCCCAACAATGAAACTAGGTACACTTCATCAATCTGCATGTTTGTACAAAGCAGTTCTGACAAACAGGTACAGCACGGTCTATTGCTCCTGGTGTTCAAAACTAAATCAACCATTAACATAAAAACATGCAGAGGGCCACATTCCCAGGGGTTAACCAAGAGTCAATCATGGTTCCAGGTTCCCTTAGAGACATGAAGGAGTCAGCAAACAGATCCCCTGTGTTAACATTTTCCTCACAAATACCAATATGTAAACCAGGAAAACACTACATATTTGGAAAGTAAACAATAAAACTTTAAATAATCACTGGATCAAAAAATAAATTACAGGGCTTCCCTGGTGGCGCAGTGGTTGAGAGTCCGCCTGCCGATGCAGGGGACACGGGTTC
>NC_041234.1:20554132-20563896 GCF_002837175.3 Physeter macrocephalus | reverse complement strand
CTGGGCCCGTGAGCCATGGCCGCTGAGCCTGCGCGTCCGGAGCCTGTGCTCCGCAACGGGAGAGGCCACAACAGTGAGAGGCCCGCATACAAAAAAATAATAATAATAAAAATAAATAAATAAATAAATAACATATATGCTAACTTCTCTTATGAAAGGGATCTGATAAATTGAAGGAGTATTACTGTATTAGAATAAAAATTATAGTAGTATGTAGTGAAATGTATGTGACTGCATTTGGACGAAAAGCTTTCAACAAAGGGAAACACACAAAAAACAAAAAATAAATTACAAGAGAAATTAGACAATATTTTGAACTAAATGGTAATGAAAATACAACATAAAATTTGTGGAATGCAGTTAAAGTTGTGCTTATAAGGAAAGTTATAGCCTTAAAGGTCTATATTAAAAAAGATCATAATGCAAAATCAACAAGTACTATATAGAAAAATTTTCAAAAATATATAAGTAGAAATTACCCTCCATGTTGTCTTCCATTTTTCCCAGATCTAATGCCAGAATAGAAATGTTTGTAGGTGCTTGTAGGGTGAAACATTTGGTTTCTTTGGAAACCAAAATATCACAAAATCTATGAGCAAGAGGGAACCACTTCCTGAATAGGAACGTACCATTTAAAGTACACCCTAGGGCTTCCCTGGTGGCGCAGTGGTTGGGAGTTCGCCTGCCGATGCAGGGGACGCAGGTTTGTGCCCCAGTCCGGGAGGATTCCCGCATGCCGTGGAGCGGCTAGGCCCGTGGGCCACGGCCGCTGAGCCTGCGCATCTGGAGCCTATGCTCCGCAGCGGGAGAGGCCACAGCAGTGAGAGGCCCGTGTACCGCAAAAAAAAAAAAAAAAAAAAAAAGTACACCATAACCCTAACCCTAGCCCTGGTGGTCCAGTGGTAAAGAATCCACCTTCCAACGCAGGGGACATTGGTTCAATCCCTCATCAGGGAACTAAGGTCCCACATGTCACAGGGCAACTAAGGCCATGCGCCACAACTACTGAGCTCGCGCACCTCAACTAGAGCCCGCGTGCCGCAAACTACAGAGCCCACGTGCCCTGGAACCCGCATGCCACAACTAGAGAACCTGCATGCCACAAATAGAGAGAAGCCTGCATGCCGCAATGAAGAGCCTGCTCACTGCAATGAAAAGATCCCACGTGCTGCAACGAAGATCCCACGTGCCGCAACTAAGACCCGACGCAGTCAAACAAAATAAAAAAATAAAAATAAAAATAAAAATAAAAATAAAAAAAATAAATAAAGTACACCATTCTGAGTAGGCCCAAACACTGTGATTATTCTTTGTTTCCTACCACACTTAGAGAGATGTAGAGGCTGGGGGCGGGGGGAGGGAGGGAGGCGGGGGGCAGGTGTTAGGGGTCAGCTTCAGAATTTGTGTGGTCCTTCCAGTTGTATAAAAAGACTTTCTGATGAGCAGATTTTAGTATTTTTGTTGGCCTGGCAATGTGAGAAAAGGGTAATTCCAATAGGGGCCTCACTCTGCCCAGAGACAAGTACAAAGGCTCAAAGGGTAACCCATGGTACATATAGGAGCCGAGTGTTTGGCCAGTGAGAGCCCCACTGCCCCACTGCATCACACAGTCAAACATTCCCAAAGCAGCAACTCAATGGCTCACAGGGCCACAAGTATTACTAGTACAGCTATTAGGTTGGCTTGCCACACTTCCGCAGATTAGTCTGGTAAGGAGACAATGAGGTCAAATGGATTCAGACAATTTATTACTTAAACACACAGCACAAGAAAAATCAGCACAGTGTCAGTGTACCAAGCCCTTAATCCCACATGCTGACATCAAACAGGAAGGGCCAGATGACAGATGTTCAAGCGATGTGTCACGCTGCTGTCAAGGAGCCACCTCTAAACTAAATCCAAGCAGTTTTACAGACTTACAGAGACACCTCAAGGGTACAAGGTACAAGGTGGAGACCCCTGCATTCAGCTGAATGAGGAGATGGATGAGAAATGGACTTATGACAGTTTCCCACCAGGTACTTTAGGAGAAACCACCTAGTGACAGCTCCTCACCAAGCCGCTTACCTCCTCTTGCTCCGGGAGGAACCACAGGGCATTTCGCCAAGACTTGAGTCAGAATATGGTGAAGCACTGCCCACGTGGCCTGAATGAAGACGTACAAGGTGGGCAGGGTGCTGCACAGACAAGCTTTTCTACAATATGCTGATTTTATGTGCTTTTACTAGAGTGATATTCAATGCCAAGATTTCTGAAGCACTCACTAAGAGGTGATACTGAGCATTTCAGCTGGGTCCTGAATTAACTGAAAGTCATGGAGGAGGACAGTAAGTGTGAAGTTTTTAACAGAATATCCTGTCACCTACCCATATAGGCTAATGGAATTAACCACTCCAAATACAAACACCCTTGAAGCAGGGGGCCTATTTGTGGGAGATATGTGTAGTGCACAATGAAGGAAGCTGTGTACCAGCTATATGACTTCCCTAACCACTCACTCTTGGTCCTACAGAAGGATACTCTCAGGGTCTTGTAATACTCTGTGGAATTAATGCTGCTACTTCTGGTCAAACAGAATAAGGTCAGATCAAAGGGCAAACACTGATGCAGTTTTGCTAAGAGAGTTCTCTCTCTAGTAAGTTTAGAAAATGAACACTACGGTTATATACCCTTAAAATAAACAGTGAACTTAATCATTATAGGTAGCTTAAAAATACTGATTGTGATCAGTGATCACACACAGTAGGAAACAACTAACAAATTATTTAATATTCTCATTTTTTCAAGAAATGTAGAGAACAAAGGTATTTAATTATGTTTGTGTCCCAACTGCTTACTAACAAATTTTCATCTTACAGTGAAATAACATATACTATAAAAATGATAATAACATCAAACTTTCACCTTTCACCAGACAATCTAACACTACATTTACCTTTTTTTTAACATTTTTATTGGAGTATAATTGCTTTACAATGGTGTGTTAGTTTCTGCTTTATAACAAAGTGAATCAGTTATATATACACATGTTCCCATATCTCTTCCCTCTTGCATCTCCCTGCCTCCCACCCTCCCTATCCCACCCCTCTAGGTGGCCACAGAGCACCTAGCTGATCTCCCTGTGCTATGCGGCTGCTTCCCACTAGCTATCTATCTCACATTTGGTAGTGTATATATGTCCATATATACACTACCACTCTCTCACTTCAAGAAAATGAGTTTGAATTACGTTTCTTCAAATACAGATATGGACAGACAGACAGTAGATGGGGTCACATAACAACTAAGATTTACCTATGCCAAAGTGGAGGCTAGATTTGCATTAACTTTTGGTCATCTTATAGTAAACATTTTGTAATAAAAAGAATAAAATACTCCTTATAAATTTCTCTTTAATATGACTAAATGTAGGAAGGAAATGCTTAAGATTTCTTTGCCAACATTATACACAGACAGCGTCTGACTTGATTAAGGCTGTTTGAAGACATTTCATATACAGTTTTAGACAAATGGGTCCCACACAAATGTGATGAAGGAAAAAAGAGAAGCAAAACCACATGCCATTGTAGTAATGTAACAGGAAAAAACATAACACTATCAGCTGAAGTCCAGTGACTCTAGCACAAGAAGGGGAAACCATGAATAGGCCCAGAGAAATAGGTAAGAGTTAACCGCACCGTGTCACTGGGCAGGCCTCCTGCGAGGACTGCAAGTAACAGGAAAAATAACCCACAAAACAACTTACGGTCTATTATCCAGCCAGGAAAGAAACAGACAATGGGGGAAAAATCTACACAAACCTTGAGAGAGTTCTGTGGATGTGATAATCAGAGTACATTCTCTCACACATCATGCTTGAGAAAGGAATATAATGAGAAAGAGGCCTCACTCTCCTATCATCCCTGCTTGCATCGGCAAGGAGGAATAGAAGGTCAGAGGCACAGAAAAGCACCAAAAGACAAAACTTGTTTGGAGGGAGTGATGTAGACCACTGTTAGCCCCTTAAGTTAGGGGGTCTTAACTCTAGGTCAAGACTGATTTCTCCAAAGCAGTGGCTAAGGGAACCCGATGTGGTCACATTCGTGATTATACTGAGGCTGCGTCTTACCCAGAGTTCTCTGTCCTGAATAAAGAGTTTCCTCCCCTTCAACAATATGAGACACAAAGGAGAAGTAGCAGATATATACACGGGGTAGCGGGCAGGGCGGGAAAGTTCTAAGACATTTTAGTTTAAGGTAGACAGTCATTTACATGACCCTGGATCGTCAAGGAAAAATTCTGCCTAAAAAATTCTGATATAGCTGTGGGAATTGTCACTGTGCAGAATGTAGCTGGTTATGAGAATTAATGGCATTATCCAAGGGCAAGGGCCAAAGTCAAGGAAGGAGTTTTAAGGAGTGAATAAGTGAGACGTAGAGTAAGATGAAGTAGGTAAATGAAGCCTTCTACTGGAAGTGGAGCTCATCATAGGATATCAACTACTCTTTGAGGGATACAAAGGAAAAAAACATCCATTAAAACCCATCTTTTCTTCACCAGAAGACTAGATCTATCACTAAAATACTTATATTCATCATCATGTTTTAATAGAAGGGTGCACTGGATAATCTCATTAATTCAACAATATTTGAATGAATAATCTCATTAATTCAAATATTTTTGAGCACCTACCACATGCCTGCCACTGTGTTAAACACAGAGATTACCCTTTCTAACAAATTTACATAGTATCCTCTCATTCATTCATTCATTCATCAATTCATTCAACAATCATTAGGCACCTAATGCTTTCTAGACCATAATGTTTGATGCTTGAAATGCATGCATAGTAAGTGTTCAATATATATTTTCTCTTCCTGAACACAAGAGTTTTACTGTATAAAGCTGAGAATGGAAAGAGGCAGGCCAAAAGCATGCTTCATGCACTGGGGCCTCCTGAAAAAAGCTCCAAGATTTAGTGTCAGAGAGCTGGACTGGAATTCCAGCTCTACCACATACACCAAAGTGACCTTGAGCTCTTAACCTCTCTGAACTGCAGTGTCCTCAGTATACAGTGGGGGTAAATATCATATCCCCTACAAGGCAACAGAAATAATAAAAGTAAAATGTCTGGTAGAACACAGAGGGGTTGTCATTGCTGTTATTATCATTATTAAGGAAGATAATCTGTGCGGTCAGGAGTTGCTTGAGAGATGAGAAGAAAAAATAATGTGGGCAACCTTCTGAATAATGAACTCATTATACTCCCGTGAAGGACAGGGTTGCTAAGAGTGTGTTTGGGTCCCAGAGGAAAAAACAAAATCCCATTTGGGAGGATTTACCCCAGGGCCCTTCCTGGTCTTCTGAAGGCCCTGATTATCTTCCTCTTATCAGCCCTGATGAAGTACACTAGAGGCCACCCACTCTAGTGGCAAGGAGTCGCGGGGGTGTTCAGAATCTTTCCCAACCCTAACCAGGCAGAGACCAAGTAGTCAAAGACAACAGAGATGCTCTGACCCCTGGCTAATGAGGCTGAGATTCTGGCAGAGAACTAGCACCAGTTCATTTGTTAAGAACTGAAATGCAAATGAGGAATTCAGACAGAAAAAGCAGAAGCCAACTCAGAAAGGTTAGGCATAAACAACCTTTTAAGAAAGTAAAGAGGTCAGACTTTAGGGGTGGGTGGGGCTTTCTAGAAGCACTGTGAAGGGTGGTACCTATAGGCTGGAGGCTTTCAGTATCTGTGGATGGGCAGATCTGCGTTAAGGACTGGTAAGAAATGACTCAGGAGACCAGTAAAAAGGATATGATTATAGTGTTAGGAAAGAAGTAATGAACCCTGAACAAGGACAACAGAGTGGGGATGGACTATTGAAAACTTTGCAAAGGTCAATTCTGTAAACTAGGTGAACATTCAGAGTTGAGAGAATGAAATATAAAGAAGATGCTAATAATAAATATTAATGTCTACCATTTGCATTTTAAGTTAAAGGAACTTTAAAATACAAGGAACACTAAATTTTGTATAGTTCATATTAATGCAACAAAAACATTTGTATTTTCAGACTAACTGCTTATGAGCCTAAAGAAAGAATTTTATTTTTACTCCTCTATATAATAATATTTTCTTGATAAATCCTAGGGAAAATATGAGTGAAATACTGAAGTATGATAAAATTACACAGGAAAGTAAATATACACTTGCCAAAATCATTATTCTGGTCCCATGAGTAATACTAACACAGAGGAAAAAACTAGGACTATATTCCATTAACTTTTTTTCTGCAGTGACAGCAAATTTTAAACTAGGCATGTGTTTTTAACTTTGCCAGCTTTCTCCCTGAAGCAAACGTGTCAAAGAGGATTACTGTGGCAAGTTAGTCATATGGATTTTTTTTTTTTTTTTTTACAAAATGGTAATGCATAACATTAGAAACCAAACCACAAAGAACAGGCTCTCTAGAGCCAGACTGGAGCACATACACAGAACATACAGTGCTTTGAGTAACAAGGTTTTGTCACTCAAAAAGGAGGAGTTTGGTTACCTAGGATTCCAGGAAATAACACATATCTTCTAAGATACAAAGAAGGGAAAAAACAGAACGCAAGGAACTTATTCCAAGGCAGGAATATAAAATAGAATACATTTTCCTAAAGAAATCCTAGATTCTAAATTCTGAGGCACTGAAAAAACGTACCTAAGAAGCTCAAATTGTTATTTAAATTCTGGCCCATTTAACTGCCAAGACTTTCAAGAAGATTATGAATGCTATCAAAAATTCATCATAACTATGTGAATGAGCTTGTAAAGAAGTATACCAGCTATTTCCATGCAATAATAGAGAAAGCAAAGCAACCACTGAGCATTTTTAAGAGCTCTGATTATCTCTGCCTTGTGGAACTTTATTCGACTCTCACTTCATTATGCTCAATAACATTCTTGAGAAATATTTGTTTCTGCTTTACAAAGGGTAAAGCATACCCCTTTCACAGCAAAGGTGTTCAATAAATGCTAAATAAAAGTTTGACATATGTTGTATAAAGCCATTTCTTTAAGAGACTAAAAGTCAACTTGCACTGACAACATTATTTCAAGGTTTTCAGGATAACCCAATCACTTTGCCATTGTAGGAAAGGTATGGCAATACCAAGAGGTTGTCTTCTAAACCCTGTGAAAAGGGAAAAAAATTTTTAAAAAACACCAGAGTCTGATATGGCAGGAATGTTGGAATTATCAGACCAAGAATTTAAAAATACTAAGAATAACATGCTACAGGCTTTAATGGAAAAAGTAAACAACATGCAAGAAAAGATGAATAATATAAGCAGAGAGATGGACATTCTAAGAAAGTATCAAAAAGAAATGCTACCAATCAAAAACGCTGTAACTGAAATAAAGAATGCCTTTGATGGGCTCAATAGTAGAATGGACACAGCTGACTAAAGAATCTCTAAGCTTGAAAATATGACAATAAAAACTTACCAAAACTGAAAAGAATATCCAAGAACTCTGAGACAACTACAAAAGATGTAACATATGTGTAATGAGAATACCAGAAAGAGGAAACAGAGTAAAGAAGAGAAGCAATATCTGAAGCAATAGTGAGTGAGAATTTCCCCAAAAGTGTCAGATACCAAACCACAGATCCAGGAAGCTCAGAAAACACCAAGCAGGATAAATGCTTAAAAACAAAACAAAACAAAGAAACAGGGCTTCCCTGGTGGCACAGTGGTTAACAATACGCCTGCCAATGCAGGGTACATGGGTTCAAGCCCTGGTCCAAGAAGATTCCACATGCCGCGGAGCAACTAAGCCCGTGCGCCACAGCCACTGAGCCTGCAGGCCACAACTACTGAGCCCACAAGCCTACAGCCCGTGCTCCGCAATACAAGGAGCCACTGCAATGAGAAGCCCGCACACAGCAATGAAGAGTAGCCCCCACTTGCTGCAGCTAGAGAAACCCCATGTGCAGCAACGAAGACCCAATGCAGCCAAAAAATAAACAAATTAATTAATTAACTAAAAAACCCAAACCCAAAAAGTTAAAAAAAAACAAAAACAGGTCAGAGAAGATGGTGGAGGAGTAAGATGCAGAGATCACCTTCTTCCCCACAGATACAACAGAAATACATCTACACATGGAACTGCTCCCATAGAACACCCACTGAACACTGGCAGAAGACCTCAGACCTTCCAAACGGCAAGGAACTCACACATGGAACTGCTCCCATAGAACACCCACTGAACGCTGGCAGAAGACCTCAGACCTCCCAAAAGGCAAGAAACTCCCCATGTACCACCTGGGTAAGACAAAAGAAAAGAGAAAAAACAGAGACAAAAGAATAGGGACGGGACCTGCACCAGTGGGAGGGAGCTGTGAAGGAGGAAGCGTTTCCACACACTAGAAGGCCCTTCACGGGCGGAGACTGCTGGTGGCGGAGGGGGAAGCTTCAGAGCCACGGAGGAGAGCGCAGCAACAGAGGTTTGGAGGGCAAAGCGGAGAGATTCCCGCACAGAGGATCGGTGCCAACTGGCACTCACCAGCCTGAGAGGCTTGTCTGCTCACCCGCCGGGGAGGGCAGGGGCTGGGAGCTGAGGCTCGGGCTTCAGTTGGAAGCCTGGAGAGGACTGGGGTTGGCTGCGTGAACACAGCCTGAAGGAGTTAGTGTACCACGGCTAGGCGGGAGAGAGTGCAGGAGAAGTCTGGAGCTGCCGAAGAGGCAAGAGACCTTTTCTTCTCTCTTTGTTTCCTGGTGTGAGAGGAGAGGGGATTAAGAGTGCTGCTTAAAGGAGCTCCAGAGACCAGTGCGAGCCGCAGCTAACAGCACGGACACCAGAGACGGGCATGAGATGCTAAGGCTGCTGCTGCCGCCACCAAGAAGCCTGTGTGTGAGCACAGGTCACTCTCCACACCTCCCCTCCTGGGAGCCTGTGCAGCCCGCCACTGCCAGGGTCCCGTGATCCAGGGACAGCTTCCCCGGGAGAATGCACGGCACGCCTCGGGCTGGTGCAACGTCACGCTGGCCTCTGCCGCCGCAGTCTCGCCCCTCACTCTGTGCCCCTCCCTCCCCCCACTCCCCCCGGTCTGAGTGAGCCAGAGCCCCTGAATCAGCTGCTCCTTTAACCCTGTCCTGTCTGAGCGGAAGAACAGACGCCCTCAGGCGATCTACACGCAGAGGCGGGTCCAAATCCAAAGCTGAACCACTGGAGCTGTGCGAACAAAGAAGAGAAAGGGAAATTTTTCCCAGCAGCCTCAGGAGCAGCGGATTAAATCTCCACAATCAACTTGATGTACCCTGCATCTGTGGAATACCTGAATAGACAACGAATCATCCCAAATTGAGGAGGTGGACTTTGGGAGCAAGGAGCAGCGGATTAAATCTCCACAATCAACTTGATGTACCCTGCATCTGTGGAATACCTGAATAGACAATGAATCATCCCAAATTGAGGAGGTGGACTTTGGGAGCAAGATATATTATTTTTTCCCCTTTTCCTCTTATTGTGACTGTGTATGTGTATGCTTCTGTGTGAGATTTTGTCTGTATAGCTTTGCTTTCACCATTTGTCCTAGGGTTCTGACAGTCGGGTTTTTTTTCATTTTTCTTTTTTTACTTAAAAAATTTTTTTTACTTAGTAATTATTTTTTATTTCAATAACTTTATTTTATGTTATCGTACTTTATTTTATCCTCTTTCTTTCTTTCTTCTTTCTTCTCTTTCTTTTCTTTCTTTCTATTTTTTCTCCCTTTTATTCTGGGCTGGGTGGATGAAAGGCTCTTGGT
>NC_041234.1:20553592-20554055 GCF_002837175.3 Physeter macrocephalus | reverse complement strand
CAGAAAGACAAGATCCAGCCTCATCCACCAGAACACAGGCACTAGTCCCCTCCACCAGGAAGCCTACACAACCCACTGAAACAACCTTACCCACAGGGACAGACACCAAAAACAACGGGAACTACGAACTTGCAGCCTGCGAAAAGGAGACCCCAAACACAGTAAGATAAGCAAGATGAAAAGACAGAAAAACACACAGCAGATGAAGGAGCAAGGTAAAAACCCAGCAGACCTAACAAATGAAGAGGAAATAGGCAGTCAACCTGAAAAAGAATTCAGAATAATGATAGTAAAGATGATCCAAAATCCTGGAAATAGAGAAAATGCAAGAAACATTTAACAAGGACATAGAAGAACTAAAGAGCAAACAAGCAAAGATGAACAACACAATAAATGGAATTTAAAATACTCTAGAAGGGATCAATAGCAGAATAACTGAGGCAGAAGAACGGATAAGTGACCT
>NC_041234.1:20551710-20552942 GCF_002837175.3 Physeter macrocephalus | reverse complement strand
AAATGGTAATAGGAACATACATATTGATAATTACCTTAAATGTAAATGGATTAAATGCTCCCACCAAAAGACACAGACTGGCTGAATGGATACAAAAACGAGACCCATATATATGCTGTCTACAAGAGACCCACTTCAGACCTAGGGACACATACAGACTGAAAGTGAGGGGATGGAAAAAGATATTCCATGCAAATGGAAATCAGAAGAAAGCTGGAGTAGCAATTCTCATATCAGACAAAATAGACTTTAAAGTAAAAACTATAACAAGAGACAAAGAAGGACACTATATAATGATCAAGGGATCGATCCATGAAGAAGATATAACAATTGTAAATATTTATGCACCCAACATAGGAGCACCTCAATACATAAGGCAAATACTAACAGCCATAAAAGGGGAAATCGACAGTAACACATTCATAGTAGGGGACTTTACCACCCCACTTTCACCAATAGACAGATCATCCAAAATGAAAATAAATAAGGAAACACAAGCTTTAAATGATACATTAAACAAGATGGACTTAACTGATATTTATAGGACATTCCATCCAAAAACAACAGAATACACAATTTTCTCAAGTGCTCATGGAACACTCTCCAGGATAGATCATATCTTGGGTCACCAATCTAGGCTTTAAGAAAACTGAAATCGTATCAAGGATCTTTTCCAACCACAACGCTATGAGACTAGATATCAATTACACGAAAAGATCTGTAAAAAAATACAAACACATGGAGGCTAAACAATACACTCCTTAATAATGAAGTGATCACTGAAGAAATCAAAGAGGAAATCAAAAAATACCTAGAAACAAATGAAAACGAAAACACGACGACCCAAAACCTATGGGATACAGCAAAAGCAGTTCTAAGAGGGAAGTCTGTACCAATACAATCCTACCTTAAGAAACAGGGAACATCTCAAATAAACAACCTAACCTTGCACCTAAAGCAATTAGAGAAAGAAGAACAAAAAAAACCCAAAGTTAGCAGAAGGAAAGAAATCACAAAGATTAGATCACAAATAAATGAAACAGAAATGAAGGAAACGACAGCAAAGATCAATAAAACTAAAAGCTGGTTCTTTGAGAAGATAAACAAAATTGATAAACCATTAGCCAGACTCAACAAGAGAAAAAGGGAGAAGACTCAAAACAATAGAATTAGAAATGAAAAAGGAGAAGTAAAAACTGACACTGCAGAAATACAAAAGATCATGAGAGATT
>NC_041234.1:20551062-20551394 GCF_002837175.3 Physeter macrocephalus | reverse complement strand
CACCATCACCCTGATACCAAAACCAGACAAAGATGTCACAAAGAAAGAAAACTACAGGCCAATATCACTGATGAACATAGATGCAAAAATCCTCAACAAAATACTAGCAAACAGAATCCAACAGCACATTAAAAGGATCATACACCATGATCAAGGGGGGTTTATTCCAGGAATACAAGGATTCTTCAGTATACGCAAATCAATCAATGTGATACACCATATTAACAAATTGAAGGAGAAAAACCATATGATCATCTCAATAGATGCAGAGAAAACTTTCGACAAAATTCAACACCCATTTATGATAAAAACTCCCCAGAAAGTAAGCAGAG
>NC_041234.1:20549052-20550209 GCF_002837175.3 Physeter macrocephalus | reverse complement strand
GTCACCTTATCTTTGATAAAGGAGGCAAGAATGTACAGTGGAGAAAAGACAGCCTCTTCAATACATGGTGTGGGGAAAACTGGACAGGTATATGTAAAAGTATGCAATTAGAACACTCCCTAACACCATACACAAAAATAAACTCAAAATGGATTAAAGACCTAAATGTAAGGCCAGACACTATAAAACTCTTAGAGGAAAACATAGGCAGAACACTCTATGACATAAATCACAGCAAGATCCTTTTTGACCCACCTCCTAGAGAAATGGAAATAAAAACAAAAATAAACAAATGGGACCTAATGAAACTTAAAAGCTTTTGCACAGCAAAGGAAACCATAAACAAGACCAAAAGACAACCCTCAGAATGGGAGCAAATATTTGCAAATGAAGCAACTGACAAAGGATTAGTCTCCAAGATTTACAAGCAGCTCACGCAGCTCAATGACAAAAAAACAACCCAATCCAAAAATGGGCAGAAGACCTAAACAGACATTTCTCCAAAGAAGATATACAGATTGCCAACAAACACATGAAAGGATGCTCAACATCATTAATTATTAGAGAAATGCAAATGAAAACTACAATGAGATATCATCTCACACCGGTCAGAATGGCCAGCATCAAAAAATCTAGAAACAATAAATGCTGGAGAGGGTGTGGAGAAAAGGGAACCCTCTTGCACTGTATAGCACTATGGAGAACAGTATGGAGGTTCCTTTAAAAATTAAAAATACACCTACCATACGACCCAGCAATTCCACTACTGGTCATATACCCTGAGAAAACCATAATTCAAAAAGAGTCATGTACCAAAATGTTCATTGCAGCTCTGTTTACAATAGCCAGGACATGGAAGCAACCTGAGTGTCTATCAACAGATGAATGGATAAAGAAGATGTGGCACATATATATAATGGAATATTACTCAGCCATAAAAAGAAACGAAATTGAGGGGCTTGTAGTGAGGTGGATGGACCTGGAGCCTGTCATACAGAGTGAAGTAAGTCAGAAGGAGAAAAACAAATACCGTATGCTAACACATATATATGGAATCTAAGAAAAAAAAATGTCATGAAGAGACTAGGGGTAGGACGGGAATAAAACACAGACCTACTAGAGCATGGACTTGAGGATATGGGGAGGGGGAAGGGTAA
>NC_041234.1:20529164-20548966 GCF_002837175.3 Physeter macrocephalus | reverse complement strand
TATAAGTATAACTGATTCACTTTGTTGTAAAGCAAAAACTAACACACCATTGTAAAGCAATTATACTCCAATAAAGATGTTAAAAATAATAAAAATAATAAAATAAAATAAAATTGTAAAAACAAAAACAAAGAAACAAACAAAAAGCTATGTCTAGGCATGTTATATTCAAACTGCAAAAAATCAAAGACAAAAAAATCTGGAAAGAAGCTTAAGGGGGAGAAAAATAACTTACCTATAGAGGAACAAAGGTAAGTTGATCCTTGAATAACCTGGGTTTGAACTGCCCAGGCTCATTTATATGCAGATATTTTTCAATAGTAAATACTGAAGTACTACACGGCCCATGGTTGGTTGATTTTGCAGATGCAGAGGATGCAGATGCAGAGGGATGACTGTAAGTTATACTCACTTGGATTAACCCCCACATTGTGCAAGGCTTAACCGTACATCTGAGTTTCCCTCAGAAACCAAGCAAGCAAGAAGGGAGTGAAGGGAAGTATTTACAGTGTTGAGATTTTAAAAATCCACCAATTCAGAATTTTGTACCCTGAGAAATTATCTTTCAAAAGGAAAGGAGAAATAAAGACTTTCTCAGACAAACAAAAACTGAGGAAACTTTTAGCCAGTAGATCTGCCTGACAAGATATGTTAAAAGAAGTTCTTCAGAGAGAAGGAAAATAATATAGGTCAGAAATAAGGATCTACATAAAGAAAGGAAGACCATCAAAAAATGAATAACTAGGGCTTCCCTGGTGGCGCAGTGGTTGAGAGTCCGCCTGCCAATGCAGGGACGCAGGTTCATGCCCCGGTCCAGGAGGATCTCACTTGCCGTGGAGCGGCTGGGCCCGTGAGCCATGGCCGCTGGGCCTGTGTGTCCAGAGCCTGTGCTCCGCAACGGGAGAGGCCACAACAGCGAGAGGCCTATGTACCACAAAAAAAAAAAAAAAAAAAAGAATAACAAAGGTAATATAAAAACTTTTATTTTTCTTATTCTTAAATGATCTAAAAGATAACAATTTGTTGAACATAATAGAAACAATGTATTCAATTATGAATGCTTATATATGTAATATGTTTTTGTACAAGTGAAATGAATGATAATAATGATACAAGGAATAGGAGGGAGGAATTTGGAATATTTTGTTATTATATAGTACTTGTATTACCCACAAAGTGATACAGTATTATTTGAAAGTGGAATTGGATTAGTTGGAAATGTATATTTAGCAAATGCTAGGGCAACCATTAAAAAGTTTTTTAAAAAAGCATAATTGATAAACTAACAAATGAGAGAAAATGGAATCGTATAAAGTGCTCAATTAAAACCACAAAAAGGCAGAAAAAGTATGAAAGACAAAAACAGGAACAAAGAACAAGGGCAACAAATAGAAAACAGTAACAAATATGGTAGTTATTAATCCAACTATATCAATAATCCCTTTAAAATGTCAATGATCTAAATATCCCAATGAAAAGACAGATTGTCAGAGAGGATGAAAAAAACAAAACCAAAATATATGTTGTCTACAACAGGGGTCCCCAACTCCCAGGCTGCAGACCAGTACTGGTCCGTGGCCTATTAGGAACCAGGCCGCACAGCAGGAGGTGAGTGGTGGGCAAGTGAGCGAAGCTGCATCTGCCGCTCCCCGTCACTCGCATTACCACCTGAACCGTCATCCTCCTCTCACCCCTGTCCGTGGAAAAATTGTCTTCCACGAAACCGGTCCCTGATACCAAAAAGGTTGGGGACCGCTGGTCTACAAGAAACTCATTTTATTATTTTTTTTTTAACTTTTTACTTTATATTGAGTATCACTGATTAACAATGTTGTGATAGTTTGAGGTGCACAGCAAAATGACTCAGCCATACATATGCATGTATCCATTCTCCCCCAAACTCCCCTCCCATCCAGGCTGCAACATTGAGCAGAGTTCCCTGTGCTATACAGAAGGTCTTTGTTGGTTATCTATTTTAAAGATAGCAGTTTGTACCTGTCAATCCCAAACTCCCTAATTAACCCTTTCCCTTACTCTTCACCCCCCCGCCGGGGAACCGTATGTTCTATCTCTAAGTCTGTGAGTCTGTTTCTGTTTTGTAAATAAGTTCATTTGTATAATTTCTTTTTAGATTCTACATATATGCGATATCATAGGATGTTTCTCTTTCTCTGTCTGACTTACTTCACTCAGTATGACAATCTCTAGGTCCATCCACGTTGCTGCAAATGGCATTATTCAGAAACCCATTTTAAATATAAAGACACATATAGATGAAAAGTAAAGGCATAGAGAAAGATATACCATGCTAGTAATTAATCAAAAGAAAGCAGAAGCAGCTGTATCAATTTCAGACAGAGCTACTTCAGGGCAAGGAAAGTTGTCAGCGATAAGAGGATAATACCATAACATAATGATAAAGGGGTCGATCCTCCAAGAAGACATAACAATCCTCAATGTGCATGCACATAACAACAAAGTGTTAAAATATATTTGACAAAACCTGACAGAACTGCAAGGAAAAGCAGATGAATCACCTATTATAGTTGCAGACTTTAACACTCCTCTAACAGAAATGGACAGATCCAGCAGGCAGAAATTCAGTAGGTACATAGTCAAACCCTACAGCACCATCAATCAATTGGATATAATTGATACCTAAAGACTACTTCATCCAACAACAGCAGAATTCACAATTTTCTCTAGCTTGATGGAATATGCACCAAAATAAACCACATTCTGGAACATAAAACACAACTTTAACAAATTTAAAAGAATAGAAATCATACAGCGTCTGCTCTCAGACCACAATGGAATTACACTAGAAATCAATTAACAGTAAGATAATTGCAAAATCCCAAAATATATTCTGATTAAACAACTCACTTCTAAACAACACATGGGTCAATGAAGAACTCTCAAAATAAATTTTAAAATATTTTGAACTAAATGAAAATGAAAATGCAACTTACCAGACGCTATGGAATGCAGTGAAAGCAGTGCTTAGAGGGAAATTTATAGCATTGAATGCATATATTAAAAAAGAAGAAAGATCTAAAATTAACAATCTAAGGTTCCACCTTAGGAAGCCAGAAAAGAGCAAATTAAATTCAAAGTAAGCAAAAGAAGAGAAGTAATAAAAATTATAGCAGATATCAATGAAATTGAAAACAAGAAATCAACAGAGAAAGTAAAACCTAAACCTGATTCTTTGAAAAGATCTTTAAAATTGGTAAACTTCTCGCCAAGCTAAGAAAAAAAAAGACGAATTACAATATGATGATGAAATAAACGACATCACAACAGATCGCATGGAGACATTAAAAGGTTAATAAAAAATTATTATGAACAAATCCATGCCCACAAATTTTATAACCTAGATTAAACAAACCAATTCCCTGAAAGAGTCCATCTGCCAAAACTTACACAAGAATAGACAGTATGAATAGGCCTATATATATTAAAGAAATTAAATCAAAAATTAATAACCTTCCAAAACAGAGAGCAACAGGCCCAGATGGGCTCACTTGAGAATTCTATCAAACCCCTAAGGAGAAATTATATCAATTTTCTACAATCTCTTCCAGAAGACAGAAACCAAACCAAGGGAATACTTCCTAACTCATGAGGCCAGAATTACCCTAATACCAAAACCAAAGACATTATAGGAAAATAAAACTACAGACTAGTATCTCTCATGAACATACATGCAAAAATCCTCAAGAAAAGATTAGCAAATCAAATGCAACAATGTATAAAAAAGATTACACACCATAACCAAGAGAGATTTATCCCATGTATGCAAGGCTGATTCAACATTTGAAGATCAAGTAATGTAATCCATCATATCAATAGGCTAAAGAAGAAAAATAACATGATCTTATCAGTAGATGCAGAAAAAGGACATGACAAAATCCAACACCTATTCATGATTAAGAACACTCAGAAAATTAAGAATAGAGGGGAACTTCCTCAATGTGTTAAGGATATCTACAAACAACCTACAGCTAACATCATACTTAATAAGAAGAAACTCCAAGCTTTCCAACTAAGATAAGGAACAAAGAAATAATGTCCCCTTTCACCACTCCCTTCCAAGTTATACAGACTGGTAAGTAAGAAATCAAATGTTCACAGATGGCATTATCATCAATGTAGAAAATCCAAAAGAATCAACAATAACAAAAAACCTCCTGGAACTAATAAGCAATGATAGAAATGTTGCAAGATACAATATTAATATGCAAAAGTCAATCAATTTCCTATATACCAGCAATAAATAAGTGGAATTTGAAATTTAAAATATATTACCATTTACATTAGCACTCCCCCCCCCAAAATGAATTACTTATGTATAAATCTAAAAAATTTGTACAAAATCTATATGAGGAAAATTCCTCATAATTGTGACAAAAGATTTCAAAGAACTAAATAAATGGAGAATTATTCCATGTTCATGGATAGAAAGACTCAATAGTGTCAGTTTTTCCCAAGTTGATCAATAGATTCAACATAATCTCAGTCAAAATCTAGCAAGTTATTTTGTGGATATCAACAAACTTATTCCAAAATTTATATGGAGAGGCAAAAGACCTAAAAGAGTCAACTCAACACTGAAGGAGAACAATGTCAGAAGACTGACTCGACCCCATTTACAGAATTACAATAAAGGTACAGTAATCAAGAGACTGTGGTATTGAGAAAGAACACAAATAGATCAATGAAATAAAACAGACAGCCCAGAAAAAAGACCCAAATAAATATGGTCAAATGATTTTTAACAAAGGAACAAAGGCAACATAATGGGGCAAAGATAGTCTTTTCACCAAATGGTGCTATAACAACTGAACATCCACCTACAAAGAAAAAAAAATGAATCTAGACACAGACTTTACACCCTTCACAAAATTTAACTCAAAATGGATCAAAGACCAAATGTAAAATACAAAACTATAAAACTCCTGGAAGATAACATAGGAGAAAACCTAATTGGCCTTGGATATGGCAATGACATTTAGATACAGCACTAAAGGCATGATCTGTGGAAGAAATAAATTGATAAGCTGGATTTCATTAAAATTAAAAACTTCTGCTCTGTGAAAGACAATGTTAAAAGGATGAGAAGACAAGCCACAGTCTGAGAGGAAATACTTGCAAAATAGACATCTGATAAAGGAGTGTTATCCAAAATATACCAAAAAACTCTTAAAACTCAGTAAGAAAATTAAGTCTGATTTTAAAAATGGGCAAAAGATCTGAACAGACACCTCAAGAAAGAAAAAATACAGATGGCAAGTAAGCATATGAAAAGATGTTTAATATCTTATATCATTGGTGAATTCCAAATTAAAGCAATGAGATATTACTACACACCTATTTGAATGACCAAAATCCAAAACACTGAAAAAACCAAATGCTAGTGAAGATGTGGAGCAACATGAATTCTCATCCATTGTAGGTGGAGATGCAAAATGGTACAGCCACTTTGGAATACAAACTGGCAGTTTCTTACAAAGTTAAACATACTCTTATCATATGATCCAGCAATTGCGTCCACAAAAAAACCTACACATAGATGTTTACAGCAGCTTTATTCACAATTGCCAAAACTTGGAAGCAACCAAGATGTCCTTCAGTAAGTTAACAGATAAATTGTGATACCTCCAGACAATTGAATATTATTCAGCACTGAAAAGAAATGAGCTATCAAGCCATGAAAAGACATGGAGGAAAGTAATGCATATTGCTACAAGAAAGAAGCCAATGTAAAACGTTCACATACTGTGGAATTCCAATGATATGACATTCTAGAAAAGGTATGGAAACAGTAAGAAGACCAGGGTTGCCAGGGATCAACAGGCAGAGCACAGAGGATTTTTAAGGCAGCAAAACTATTCTGTATGATGTTACAGTGGTAGATGCATGTCATTAAACATTTATCCAAACCCACACAATGTACAACACCAAGAGTGAACTCTAATGTAAACTATGGACTTTAGGTGATAATGATATGTCAGTGCAGGTTCACTGCTTATAACAAAGGTACCACTATGTTGCAGGATGTTCATAGTGGAAGAGTTCGTGTGTGTTTGGGGGTATATGGGAACTCTGTATTTTCTGCTCAATTTTGCTGTGAACCTAAAATGCTCTAAAAAACCATTAATGTTTTTAAAGCAAAGGAGTAACCCCTTCTCTTTCCCTGTAATGATCTGCTCCATTCCCAGAGCCTTCTGTCCACCCATGCCACTCTCCTGAATTCCACCTGGATATCAAACAGTCATCTCAGACTCAGCATGCCTAGTACTGAATTCTTGGTCTTCCTTCTCTCAAATTTTCTTTTCCAACAATCTTCCATATCTCACTAAATGGCTACTCCATCGTTCTAGTTGTTCAAAATCCTCGGTGTCATCCCTGACTCATGCTTTGTCACATTCCCCTTCCAATTCCACTTCCAATAAGTGAGCAGGAAATCTGATCACTTATCATACCTCCAGCATTATACTGTCTCGGTCCGAGCCACCACAACCTCTCCTCGAATTGGTCTCTTCTGTTCTTGCTCCCTTTACAATCTATTCTCCACAAAGCACTCAGATTGATCCTTGCAAAAAAGAAATCAGATCACATCATTTCACTCTTCAAACGCTGCATGGCTTTCCTTCTCACTCAATAACCTTAATGTCCTCTCACAATGAGCTGAATAGCCCTACATGCTCTTCCCACCCTCCAACACACCTTCTTACTTATCTGACCCTGTTTCTTATTATTCATCCCTACTCATTCATGATACTCTAACCACAAGGACTGTTTTGTGATTCCTAGCAAAAAGGTCTCAAAAAGGTACCACCTCAGGACCTCTATACTTGCTGTTCTCTGTGCCCAGAAAGCTCTTCCTCCAAATAAATGGTTTTCTCATCTCTTAAAAGTCTTTGCTGACAGCGAAGTCTTCCCTAATCACCACCCTCCAACAGACTCTGTTCACCTATTGGTGAATACCTATAGATACTCCACTATTCACTTTCCTTACTTTGTATTTCTCCAAAGAATGCAACACTTTATAACTTTACATACACACACACATATACGTATACGCGTATGTATGTATATATATATATACACAGAGAGAGAGAGAGAGAGAGAGCGCGCACATGCACACTTATATTTTATTTATTTATTTTATTATCTTCCTCCCTCAAATAGGATGTGAGCTCCTTGAGGACAGAAATTTCCAATAAAATACAAATATTTTATTCACTGCTGTATCTTAGTTCTTAGAACAATGCCTGGCAATTGAGAGGCACACAAACATTTGTTAAATAATAATCATATAAATACTTATGATATGTCATCTTATGGCAAGGGCTGGGGCAACAGCATTACAGCACAGCATGTCTAGACTTAATTTCAAAAAATTCTTCTAAATGAGAAAAGTTGTGAAAAAACACAACTGTGTAACCATTAGAGGTAGCTGGAGTAGCTGAACTGATTAGTTTTTTTACCAGCATTACTAACCTTGAAAAATCCATAGAGTTCATGGACTATTTAAGTTCCACTGAACAGTAGTGTGCAAACAACCTCCCTTAAGAAGTGTTCCTTCAACTTCTCCCCTCTCTACCTTTAGATTTATTTTTCTTCACTCATTCTTTTCCCCTCTATTCTCTTGGTGCCTGATTCTATTCCCTCCTGCCCTCTGGATCCAGTTCTCTATTTCATCAATTATATCCCCTTAGCATTACACCTTCAAACACTCCAGCAGGCTTTTTACCTCTTTTTACACATTCCTATTTTCTTGATCCCTTAAAATTCTCAAACTCCAGTTTTTTTCTTCCCTTCTCACTTCATCAACAATTTAGCAAAAACTTGGTTTATTTTCACTGCTTCTACTTCCTGACCATCACTGTTCAAAGAAGTGGTTCTTAACCAGGGTGTACATGAAAATCTCCTGGAATTTTTTCATGACCAGGTTCCACACTCTGAAATTCTGACTTGATGAGTTTGCATTGGGGGGAAGGGCACTAAACGTAAGTATGCTGGTGAAAACAACTCCCTAACAGAGTCTAATGCACACCCCAGATTAAGAACCATCACCTCAAATACCTGTCATATGTTTTTTCTGGTCATAATAATGATAATATTCCACCAACTGAGGAGTATAATTAAATCAACCCTCTGTATCTGACACACATGAAAAACAAACAAAAAGGCTCCTGGTCACCAAATCCAACTGTGTTCCCTTAGTTTTATCCTTTCCAAACTTTACAAGATATTTGGTACCACCAGCTTTAAGCACACGCTCCTCTCTTCGATAACTTTTTGGTCTTTTATTTTTTTGGTCTCCTTTCCTCCCTGCCAATTTGTCTTAATCCATCTAGATCAGTGCCTCTCAATGTGATCCAAGGGTCAGCAGCATCACTATCATTTGGAAACTTGTAAGAAATGAAAACTCCTCAGGCCCCATCCCAGACATCAGAAACTCTAGGGATGGGGCCCAGAAATCTACGTATTCTTGTGATTATTATGCATGCTGATGTTTGGGAACCACTGTGCTAAGCCACCTGTTTTAGAAATATGGGAGGAATCTACAATCACAGGACTGAAGCTCGAACAGAGTAGATGTCAATATATCCATATTTTGAAGTTAACTGCTAGTGAAATTATAGTACTTGTCATAAGAAATGGCAATTAGAAATAACGATAGCTACCATTATTAGGGCAATTAGTATGTGCTAGATATTGTGATAAGCTGTTAATACACTTGATTTCACTTATCAGGTGTTATAATTATCATTTTTACAGATGAGGAAACTGACGCTTAGAGAAAGATTTTTAACATCTTGCCTCCAAATTTCACGCCCTTGACCACCATATTATTGTCTCCTGCAAAGAGTGGGAAAGAAGGAGTCTTGGACAGAATCCTAAGAAGACTCAGTGGAAGTGACTGAGGTTGACTGGTCAAAGAATGAGAGGGAAAATCAGAAATAAGGGAGGAAGTCTAGGTGAGGAAAGTTTTAAGTAGGAAGTCTTAATCACAGTAGTTGGGATTTTTTTTTTTCAGTGAATCTACAGACCACAGAGGATGTAGAACTTTTTTAGAAAATGTTTTATGGTGGCTACTCATTCTCTCTGATTCCCAAGTTTTACTGACAAAAACCAGACACTAACTTGGAGTGTTTTGGGGGGAACAGTGGTTAATATTATATATATTTTTAAAAAGTGACATGAAGAAAAAGAGCTTTTACATACAGATGGAGAGGGGATAAATTAAGTGAGGGGAGAAACCTTACAAGTTTACTAAGAGCCAGAATAGGTTTTCTGCTTTGCAGGCACAGAAGCCTGGAGTAACCAAGTAGTCAATCCTGACTCATTTTTAAAACTAAAGTATCAATTTTCTTCACTTATAAGTTCAGTAAACATTTGCTCATGGTATTCTCTCCAATGGGTAAATCCAGCTACAAAAAGCTAGGTGTAGCGGTGATGAACTTGAGTGGTAAGGAGCAAGAAGAAGATAATCCCTGTTATGAGCCAGAGGTGACTACAAGGCCCGTGATGCTGGTGGAGTTAAGAGAACTGGCTGGCAGAAATAGGACAAGCCTGTTGAGGGCACTCTAAAGTGAAGAGACTCATTAGCCAAATACTCAAATCACCTTATGGTTTAGGAGGAGTATAATGCAATTAACTAGTCTCTCTAATTGGTCTAATAGGTTAGAGCTTCTTTAGTTACATTAGCTTTTGTAAAATACCATCTGGCCAGCTTAATCCGCTTACAAATTTCCTAAATTCCAGCAGCACCCTATTTGTGTCTTTCTACAAATGATTAATCTTCATTTCATGTTGACTTTTCACTTGTTTCAGTGTCAGAAGTTGACCTTTTAAAAGAATTGGCCTTTTTCTGTTGTCTATTTTGTCTATATCCGCAAAGCTTTTGCACCTCTTTTAGAAGGATAATCCACAGACTAATACATGGGAACGTATTTCCATACTTGTTTCTTACCCATATTCCAAATAATGTTGTTCAAATACTAAATATAATTTCAGCATTCTGAATTTCTTCCATTACCCCAAGAACTTCACGTGATACGAATTACTATCTTTCCAACAGCACTTATTAACATCTAACTGTATTCATTAGGCACTTAGTACCTACCCAGCAGCCCTAGGTACTGGGATAACACAGAAGACTGAGGTTCCAGTAGCAAGAGAGAAATAAGGCCAGTAGTATCAGTTTAGCAGAAAAGGGGGGTGACTAATTCATTCTGATGGATCTGGCAATTTTTCCAAGTGGTGAATTGGGCTGAGTCTGAAGGGATGAATGGGAGTTCATTAGCCACTGGAAAAGGGAAGTATCCCTAACACCTCCCTCCCCAAATCTGGTAATGTTAGTGGCATTTAACTTAAAATAACAGTAAAAGAAAGAATAAAATGACAATAACACAAGAAGAAACCGTGCTCACTTCATGATTTGGGGGTTGGAGGGGGGACTGAGCCTTTAAACACACTTCAGATCTGAAAGTAAATGTTTATAAAACAGGATTCACAATCGAGGGAAAGGGGTGGAGGAGGAAGAAGTTCAGTTTGTTTTATTGTATTAAGTTAAACAAATGAGTAAAAATATCAACATCTATGCTTGGGAACACATACTACTTTCCATAAAGATCCTAAGCTTGAAAATGAAAGCCTCAGAACCTTATCTAAAATTACAATATTTGCCCTGGTGTTTTATATCCCCAATATCATTTTTAAGGGTTCTAAAGTGAATCTGCTGAAGAACTTAGCAGCATCTACACACACACACACACACACACACACACACACACACACACACACACACACACACACATCCACTCTTGATTGAAACAATCAACCACACCCTAACCAACTTCCACTTACTCTGACTTACACACCTCCACATCCTTCAAAGTTTGGCTTAATTTATACTATGACTATCTCAAAGCATTAATTTAGCTCTAAGTTTTGACACTCCACCTCTTCATCCTTCCGTTCAATTATTTCCTCTTAAATTCCATTAGTTTCTCCTTTCTCCTTAAGGGACACTTAGAAACTACATCAACAGCACAATTACAAAACCAATGGCTGCAGCCAGTCTGAATACACACAGTAATTTCCACTCATATCCCTCTCAAGGCTGTTTCTACCACTGATCAAAATCAGCGGACCAGGAAGGAGGAAAAAGCTGAGCCAGGAGGGTTGTTCCCTTCCTTCCACTCCCCACAAGCCTGCCCCCCCCCGCTCCCCCTTCCCCCAGGGCCGCACCGCGACCTCGTGCGCCCCCCCCCCCCCCGACCCGCCCCCGCTGTCACCAGCCACTGCCTAGAAAACAGTCATAGCCTTTGTTAAAACGTCCATGAGCACAATGTATCAGAAGACGGACACATTCCCGGGGGCGGGGTGAAGAAAGTCACACGAATGCCACTCCCTCCTTGGCACAAGCTTGGGGCGACAGCCCACCTCCTCCAAATCCTCTCCCCCCGCGACGCGGAATGACAAGCCTGCCCCCCCCGCTCCCCCTTCCCCCAGGGCCGCACCGCGACCTCGTGCGCCCCCCCCTCCACCGACCCGCCCCCGCTGTCACCAGCCACTGCCTAGAAAACAGTCATAGCCTTTGTTAAAACGTCCATGAGCACAATGTATCAGAAGACGGACACATTCCCGGGGGCGGGGTGAAGAAAGTCACACGAATGCCACTCCCTCCTTGGCACAAGCTTGGGGCGACAGCCCACCTCCTCCAAATCCTCTCCCCCCGCGACGCGGAATGTTCCTGGCAACTCTGCACTCCGAGACGGCAGCGCGGGGGAAGGGACAGGCCTGGGACGCCCGCCGCTCAGGGGCACAAGCTGGGGTACTGAACTTGAAGCTGGGACACCCTCCAGCGCCCTTGGCGAGGCTCCCGGTTCTGCCAAGCCTGAGTCCGGACTTCCAGCCTCTGGAGCCCTTTCCTTCAATTTCTCCTCACACATACCCTCTCCCGCTCCCGCCACCACGCACTCAGCTCCCCACACGGCCGGGGCCGGACACTGTCCGGCAGCGCGGCCAGCCCCGCTGCCGCACGTCTGGCAGGTTTCTCCTTATGGGGCAGACGTCTCCCCGGGCCTCCACCCGCACACGCTCCGAACCCGCCCCGGACGCCCGCCCGAACCACGTTCCCCGGCTGCGAGCCCCGCGCCGCCACCGAACTCACCGCGCTCCCCGCGCCACTACTCCACGCTCTGCCAGCCGCCAACCGCGCCTGCGCCTTCCCGACGCCGCCGAGCCCAGGAGGAGCCAGGAGCAGACGGGAAGGGCGGTGGGAAGCGGCGGGGGCGGGGCCAGGGCGGAGTTAGGAAGGGGAGGGGTGGGGCCAGGCAGGGTGGGCAACAGAGGGGCGGGGCCTCCGCCGCCTAGGTTCGGCAGACTTAGCGCTCAGGGCGCCGCGTTAGAGCTTTCCACTCTTGAGATCTGTTATAAGTAACACTGGCAAGAGAAGTCGTCGAGGCCTCTGGGTGCACCCCACGCACATTCACACTCCAGAAGGCCCAGCTTGGCGCGGGGCCAAGCTAGCCAGCCCCCTGCGTGAGCACGCTTCTCCCTGGACCCACCCTAGATCCTCGCGAGCCTTTCACCCTTTTACATGCCTACCTCCCCACACACTATTCCGCCCACTGGCCTCTCTCCTCATCGCGCGCTGTCCTCAGCCCATGGTAAGCGGCATGGAAAATTCTCACCCACAAACCGCCTGTGCAGGGCACCCTAGTTAACATGTCTCTGCTGTGTGAGCCCAGACGTGGTTGGTGACATTCCAACCGTTGCCCACTGTTACAGTTCAGCCCTTTCCCTGAGAACAAACTCTTCTGCTGTTCTGGCCTTTTTGCTGACAACATCTGCTTTTTCTTTAAAAAAAAAAAAAAAAAAAAAAAAAAAGTCTTGAACAAACCTACCCGAATATCTTGGGGAGAAGAACACATGTTGTCAAATAAGACCCATTATTGACCCTGCTTTTTAGGGAGCTACCTCAGAATTTGAGCCTTCTTAAAAGCCCCTCTGAGAAACAGAATATTCAGCCTGTGTTGTCCTGTGAATTTTGCTCTATTGGTTTCAGGTTTTCTGGCAGTTAGCATTTTAAGAAGCCTAACTTGATTATTATTCCATGCTGCATGCGTGCTTAGTTTTAAGTTCTGTACTTTTCTGTTTAAAATCTGGTAAGCTGTGGTATCTCACATGCCTTCAGATCAGCTATTAAAATAAACACACCTGAGTGAATCCAAAGTGAATTGGCCTGTGGGCCTGAAGTGATTTATTCCAAATTACTTTTCTTCTTTTTACCTTAGTTATGATGGAACTAAGAAACATTTGGCTTATTAAGAATAATAGAATTGCCACAGGGCCACACCAATAGTCCTTCCCAGCAAGTATTTTGACCGAAAAGGGAAGGGAACATTTTTGGGGAGAGACTGGTCATTGCCCTTAGAGATCTGAATATCCTGAAATTCTTCCCATTAACCTTTGTGATTCTTCCGTTTGTGTATTTTACAAACCAGACTTTCTGAACTCATTTCTGTTTTGCTTTTGTCAAGTAAGCATAGGGGGACTGCAGTAAGAACAGACTGCAAGAGGGTATGTATACTGGTAAATGTAGACACAGACTCTGTAGGCTGAATAAATCTGTAAGTGCCTGGAAGTAGGACCTTGTCCTAGTTACTTCACTGGTAAAATGTTTTACATACAGAAGGTGCTAAAAGAAAAAACAACAATAACACTGTGTTAATAAAGATAATTTTTGCATCTTTAATAGATGCAGATATGTTTGTTCACTTTCATTTGATTACGGATTTATTTTCTTATTTCATGTCTGAATTTGTCTGAATATTTTGATTGAAGAGACAAAAACTAAAATGAAGTAGCTTAGGCAAAAAGAGAAAGTTATTGTGTAACCCAAGTTGCGAAAGGGTAAGTCTATGATTGGCCTTAAGAATAAATGGAACCAGTAACTGAATGCTTCAAATTCCAGATTAGGCTCTCAACCCTGCCTTTCTTGGAAGGGGTCACTCTTCAGAACCTCCAAGTCATGTTCTGTACACTTGGAACCATGGCTTCGGACAAATTGTGGGCTCACATCTACCAAGCTGTCAGCAGACAGAAAGTACCTCTCTTCCCGAAGTTTCAATTTTTAGAACACCAGATGAAGAGCATGATAGGGTGAGGCTGAGTCATATAACCATTCTTGGAGAGAAAGTGCAGGTGGGACATAAGAATGGTACCCCCCCCAGTAGAACCTCAGAGTTGGAGGAAAAAAATAAAGAGAAAATTTCTAAATGAAAACAAAAGGTAGAAGGAGATGCTGTCTTCAGAAGAGAAGTGCTAGAGAGACAAAAAAAAAAAAAAAAGTTCAATGTTCACCATGGAACAACTGTATTTAAGGAATACAGCCTTGGAATTATCTTTGATCTCTCTCTCTTTTATTCAAGTACTAACCAGTCTTCTCTGTCTCTGTATTGGTTTTCTATGGCTGCTGTTAAAAAAATCACCACAAACTTCATGGCTTAAAACAACACAAATGTATTACAGCTCTAGAGGTCAGAAGTCTGAAAAGCATCACACTGGGCTAAAATCAAGGTGCCAGATGGGTTGAGTTCCTTTATGGAGGTTCTAAGGGAGAATGATTTTTCTTGACTTTTCCACTTTCCAGACACTACCCACATGCCCTGGATCATGGCCCTTTCCTTTCCATTGCTGTAAAGCCAGCAATGACATTACTCTCTCACACTGACAATTCTGCTTACCTCTTCCACATTTAAGAACCCTTGTGATTATATCAGTCCCACTCAGATAATCCAAAACAATCTCCTTATTTTAAGGTCAGTTTTTTAGCAACCTCAATTCCATCTGAAACTTTAATTCCCCTTTGCCATTTAACATAATATTTCCACAGGTTCTGGCTACTAGCACATGGACATGGTGGGGGCATTATTAACCCTACCACAGTCGTTATTTTCATAAAAATAACAGAGCCTAAGGCATTGGTTCCCAAACTGGGACACTTCTAACAGATACTGATGTCTGGATACCACCTCCAAATATTATGATTTAATTGGCCTGGAGTCCATTGGCCCTTAAACACACACACACACACACACACACACACACACACACACACACACACACACACGATTGGATTAGGATGGACCCTCTCACCCATGCTGGCCCAATCAGAGAACTTGCCTGGGGATTTAGAATGGGGAGGGGAAATTAGTAACACTGGGTGTCTGGAGCTATAATATCAATTTAGGACCTATGGCATCAGGAGAAAGATAAAAAACAAGTCAAGAAAGGGAAGAGACACAAGGAGAAAGGAGGTAAACAGAGTGGAAGCAAGCCTGGATTCTCAGGGGCTGTCCGCCTCCTGGTTACAGTTGCATTCTTACCCTTGGCTGCTATGAGGCACCCCTGCATTCTCATAAGAAAATCTTATTTTGCTGAAGCTAGCTCAAATTGGTTTCTCTTGCATAAACCCCCAAATGTTCTCATTAATACATGCTGTGAGCTTAATTTTCCCCCAATTGCTTACTTATGAGATGCCTCTTGTTTAAGAAATGAAGCAAATTTCAGAACCAAACTGTCAGAGTTGGTATTCCAGAACTGTCTACTTCACTAGTACCCCACCTCCTGGTTACCCTCCTTCCTCTTAATAGTTACTCAAAGGCCCAGAAGGGGACTCACAAGTTATCTCAGCCTTTTTCTCATTCAGTCGTCCAGTCTGCAAGACATACCAGGTGGGTGTAGTTCTAGTTCTCTGCTTGACTGCTGGCAAGTAAATATTAATGAGTTGCAAATCAAATCTCTGGCCTCCCCTTCTCCTTATCTTCAGTCCCATAGTTAAAACTGACTAATGGATCTTTCCTCCTCAATTGATAAGAAATGAAACTCAGTTTTTCTTCTAAATTCTGCTTTTGTCCTGCAATTTCTTTCCTTGTTAATGAAACCCCTACGCACCCCATCACACATTAGAAATGGGAAAGTCACCCATGACCCCTTCTTTTCCAGCCTCAGTTGTCTACTCATTCTACCTCCTGCATGTCTCACATATTAATGTCTCTTTCCTGCATCACTTCAGGTTAATCATCAATCACCTGACCTAAGATGCTCTCCCAACTCGTTTCCGTCTTTAGTTTCTCCCAAATCCAATCCACCCTGCTCAATTCTGCCAGATATGTTAATAAACACAAACAGGATCAAGCCATTGTACTTCTTAAAAACATTTTATGACTCCCAGGCACTTTAACAAAAAATACAAACTCCTTAAGCACAATCAAATTTTCTAATTACTGGCACTAGTGCTCCTTTGCAAACTCATTCCCTCTACCCTCTACCTAAGCTGCTCTCTGTATTTGTCTTATACTTTCAAGCTGCTAGGACTTCTCGATTCTCTCTGTATGGTAGACACATTCTTAAAGACCCAGCTCCAAAGACACCCACAGTGTAAGGTCTTCCTGGTGCCACTCCATGCAAAGTAAATTAGTTATTGCTACTCCCCTTGCTCTCCTAGTACCAGCATCCCCCTCTTCTTTATGCCTGAATCTTTCTCTTCACCCAGACCTCTGAGGCAGGGGAACAATGTAGCTCTGGCATTAATTACAAAGCCTGACACATACAAGGTTAGAAAAAATTCTTGTGGGAAAAAAAGAAGGAACACAAGGAAATAAGATTCCATGCTGTCTTCTGCTCATGACTTGCCAGATCCTTTTTTCATCCCTTAATCATTTCACTCATTAGTTCTCCAACTTCCAATCTAATAGCTTGCACCCAGCACTTGTTTCAAGAATTGGCTTAAACACTCATGTCCAGAATGAGTGGATGGGTGCATACCATGTTGTGCCCCTACTCTGATAAATCCTTTCCTTTAGGACTTTTCATCACTTATGTGGTTAATCCCTACTGATGATATAATTTAGTTTTTCCTGACTTTGTCGTATCGTTCCATGTATTTACATTTCTAACTCCCATGTGGTTGGGAAACTGCAAGAAAGCAGAGTTTAATTTTTGTATTTCTTTTGTATCATCTCAAACAGTCTTGGAAAACATACAGGTAGCATGGAAGACCATATGATGGGCCATAAAACTAAGGTCAATAAACTTAAAAGGACTGAAATGAAACAGAGTATGCACTCTGACTACAATGAGATTAAATTAGAAATAAGTACAATAGGGACTTCCCTGGTAGTCCAGTGACTAAGACTGGCACTCCCAATGCAGGGGGCATGGGTTCAATCCCTGGTCAGGGAACTAGATCCCACATGCTGCAACTAAGAGTTCACATGCCGCAACTAAAGACCCTGCATGCCGCAACTAAAAGATCTCACATGCCAAAAAGAAGATCCCGCACAAGGCAACTAACCGCAACTAAGACCTGGCACAGCCAAATAAATAAATTAATTAATTAAAAATAATAAAAAATAAAATTATCAAAACATTAAAAAAAGAAATAAGTACAACAGATATTTAGACAAAATCCATATATTTGGAAATAAAATAATATAAAAGTCAATCATGTTTTATATGCTAGCACACAATTAGAAAATAAAACTGGAAACAGTTTAATTTATAATAACATCAGAAACTATAAAGTGGTTAGAAATAAATTTCACAAAGGATATGCAAGACCTCTTTATTATTAACTACAAAAAACTGCTGATAGAAATTCAGAAAGACCTAACTAAATGGAAAGATACACCATGTTCATGTATTGGAAAACTCAATGTTAAGATATATTTCTCCCAGTTTTGATTTTAGACTCATCACATTCCCAATCATAATCCCAGCAGACCTAAAAAATAATCACACTGATTATAAAAGACATATAGGAAAATAAAGCCATATAGGAATGTAAACGAAGAATCCAAATTATCCAAAGCAATTTTGAAAAAGAAAAACAAACTTAGAGGACTTACAATAACTGACTTTTAAGACCTACTATAACATCATAGACAGCCTAGCATACAGACCAATAGAAATATCAGTAGATTAAATAGAGAGCCCAGAACTGTCCCACTTATATGGTCATATGATTTCTGACAAAGTAGCCAAGGCAATCTGTTAGGGACAGAAGAGCGTTTTCCATGAATAATGCTGGAAGAATGGGGTACCCATATGCAAAGAAAATGAAACTTGATTCCTACCTCACACAATAAAAACTTAATTTGAGACAGAACACAGATCTAAATGTACAAAGTAAAACTATAAATCTTTTATGTGGGGGACTTCCCTGGTGGCACAGTGGTTAAGAATCCACCTGCCAATGCAGGGGACACGGGTTTGAGCCCTGGTCCAGGAAGATCCCACATGCCGTGGAGCAACTAAGCCCGTGTGCCACAACTACTGAGACTGCACTCCAGAGCCCGCGAGCCACAGCTACTGAGCCTGCAAGCTACTACTACTGAAGCCCACGCACCTAGAGCCCGTGCTCTGCAACAAGAGAAGCCACCGCAATAAGAAACCCGCACACCACAATGAAGAGTAGCCCCGCTCGCCGCATCTAGAGAAAGCCTGCGCGCAGCAACGAAGACCCAATGCAGCCAAAATTAAATTAATTAATTAATTTTTTTAAAAAAAGTAAAATAAAATAAATCATTTATGTGGAAACAGAATATTTTTGTGACTTGGAGGTAGGCAAAGCTTTCTAAGACAGAACAAAGAAAGCAATAACCATAAACCAATAACCATAAAATAATGATGAATTAGATTTCATGAAAATTTAAAACTTTTGTTCATCAAATGATATCATTTAGAAAATTAATGAAAAACCTTCAGACTGGGAGAAAACTCTGCATAACATATATCTCACAAAATACTGGCATCAATATACAAACAGAATTTCTGAAACTCAATAATAAAAAGAAAAAATCAATTTAAAAATGAACAAAAAAGTTGAGTAGAAGTCTCACAAAGGAAGAGATACGAACGGTCAATGAGCACATGACAATCTGCCCAACATCATCAGTCATCAGGGAAATGCAAAATAAAACCACAATTAGCTCACAAAATATACCCACCAGTTTGGCAAAAATTGAAAAGATCAATGCCACCAAATGTTAGTGAAGATATGGAGCCATCAGAACATTCATACATTGTTGGTGGGAGTGAAACACCATACAACTACTTTGGAGAAAGATCTGGCAGTTTCTTCTAAAATTAGACATATGCCTACTCTATAACCAAACAATTCCCCTCATCAGTATTTACTCAAGAGAAATGATAACAAATGTGTACAAAAAAGACTAGTATGAAAAGGTTCTTAACAGATTTATTTACAATAGTCTGAAATTGGAAACAGTTGCCCATCAGTAAGACAATGAATAAACAAACTGAGATCTTCACACAACGAGGTATAACTCAGCAAAAAAAATAAATAAAAAGAAATGAACTACTGAAACAAGTAACAGTGTGGATGAATCTGAAAAACAAGTGCTGAGTGAAGAAAGCCCTACATGAAAGAGTATGTAGGAACAAAATGAAAAGACAACCCACAGAATGGGAGAAAATATTTGCAAACGAAATGACCAACAAGAGATTAATCTCCAAAATATACAAACAGCTCATGCAGCTCATTAACAAAAAAACAAAAACCCAATCAAAAAAAGGGCAGAAGACCTAAATAGACATTTCTCCAAAGAAGACATACAGATGGCCAACCAACACATGAAAAGATGCTCAACATCACTAATCATTAGAGAAATGCAAATCAAAACCACAATGAGGTATCACCTCACACAGGTCAGAATGGCCATCATCAAAAAATCTACAAACAATAAATGCTG
>NC_041234.1:20528186-20528574 GCF_002837175.3 Physeter macrocephalus | reverse complement strand
CACACTACCAAACGTAAAATAGGTAGCTAGTGGGAAGCAGCTGCATAGCACAGGGAGATCAGCTCGGTGCTTTGTGAGCACCTAGAGGGGTGGGATAGGGCGGGTGGGAGGGAGGGAGATGCAAGAGGGAAGAGATATGGGGATATATGTATATGTATAGCTGATTCACTTTGCTATAAAGCAGAAACTAACACACCATTGTAAAGCAATTATACTCCAATAAAGGTGTTTAAAAAAAAAACTAAAAATAGAGCTACCATAGGATCCAGTAATCCCACTCCTGGGCATATATCTAGAGAAAAACATGGTTTGAAAGGATACATGCACACCAATTTTCATTGCAGCACTGTTCACAATAGCCAAGACATGGAAGCAACCTAAATGTCCA
>NC_041234.1:20509070-20527686 GCF_002837175.3 Physeter macrocephalus | reverse complement strand
ACTATACATAGAGAAACCTAAAGATGCTACCAGAAAACTACTAGAGCTAAACCATGAATTTGGGAAAGTAGCAGGATACAAAAATTAAGGCACAGAAATCTCTTGCATTCCTATACACGACTACTGGGCATATACCCCGAGAAAACCATAATTCATAAAGAGTCATGTACCACAATCTTCATTGCAGCCCTATTTACAAGAGCCAGGACATGGAAGCAACCTAAGTGTCCATCGACAGATGAATGGATAAAGAAGATGTGGCACATATATACAATGGAATATCACTCTGTCATAAAAAGAAACGAAATCGAATTCTTTGTAGTGAGGTGGGTGGACCCAGAGTCTGTCATACAGAGTGAGGTAAGTCAGAAATAGAAAAACAAATACCATATGCTAACACATATATATGGAATCTAAAAAAAAAAAAATGGTTCTGAAGAACCTAGGAGTAGGACAGGAATAAAGACACAGACATAGAGAATGGACTTGAGGATATGGGGAGGGGGAAGGGTAAGCTGGGACAAAGTGAGAGAGTGGCATGGACATATATACACTACCAGTTGTAAAACAGATAGCTAGTGGGAAGCAGCCGCATAGCACGGGGAGATCAGCTCGGTGCTTTGTGACCACTTAGAGGGGTGGGATAGGGAGGGTGGGATGGAGGGAGACGCAAGAGGGAGGAGATATGGGGATATATGTATATGTGGAGCTGATTCACTTTGTTATACAGCAGAAACTAACACACCGCTGTAAAGCAATTAAACTCCAATAAAGGTGTCAGAAAAAAAAAAAGAATTCAAAGGCACAAATACAAAATTAGGCACAAAATCAAAGATTTATGTAGAATGACAAGGGAAACTGCAATGTATTACCACCCTTAAAAAGCCGACAAACACCACACACATTGAGAATCCTGAAGTATGGGGTGGCGTTTATGGCTGCAGTTTCATGTATGTTCCTGATAGGAGAGAACTTCTGTTTCGACAAGCACTGATGTGAGTAAACCACTCTGCCTACAATTTTACATTGTAGTGATTAGAAAAGTTTCCCACGGTCTAGCTTCTGGCACCATCCATTTCGATAACTGTTTCTCTGCCAGTCCGTCCCTTCTTCCCGGTGCCAGGAGCCAGAGCACGTGGTTATGTTACCCAACAGCCTTTGGCCTTGCATCCTCATGTCCCAACACAGGTGAGTCAGCACAGCGGACATGAGGAGAATTTCTGGAAGCCATTCCGTACGTGGGAAAGCTAGCAGTGGCTTACCTCTAGGTAGGACTGTGAACCACTGAAATACAGCTCAGAAATCCAAACTAAATATATCCTCAACTCAGTATCCTCGTGGCTAGATTCCAAACACCCTCCTGGTTACTCTAATGGCAAACCCCCTCTAGGGCAAAGGGCCAGGTGCTTGTGGTGGGGGCCAGGGAGCTCACGCATAACACTCTGTAGGGTACGGTACGGATGCTGGTAAGTGCAATGGACAGCCTTTGATAGTTTTGAGTATAGGAGGGACATGATCTGATGTACTGAATTTTATCACTTTTTCCCTACATTTTATCACTGGGGTTATCGGGATTATCCTCGTAGAAACTGTATTAGAATACCTGTCTGGCAAGTGGCAGTTCAGGCACAGTTGTCCTTGCCGGCACAGAGGAACTTGTTCAGGAAAGTTCTCATTTCCCTCCCTTTAGGCGAGGTCTGTGCATTATCCGTACTACCCATGTTGAGCCTAGTTGCTTTTTCAAGTGCCTTCCAAAAGATTATATGATGATTTGGTACCGAAACAAAAAGTTAAGGTGCAGCAGAAAGTCAGGGAAACACAGCAGCAGCGTAAAAACTGGATACTAGTGAAATGAATGTTCATTGTTGGAGGAATGATTCAGAGCCCATAACTTCTTGCAAAGCAATTACCAAGTAAGTGCTTTAAAAATGTATCCGTGAGTGGATGGAGTTGGGTTTTCTTTTGTTCATGATATACATCCGAAAGGGTCGCCTACCATTCCATCAAGCAATGAATGAATCTGGATGCAGTAAAAAGTGTCAAATTATCCTGGAAATGTGAAGTATCTTCAAAGCAGACAGATTCTGGTGAGACTAAGTGATGTTTTGCACAAGATTATTATTGAGGCAAAGCGTCACAGTTTAGTGCATGGCGATGTCCCTTACTTTACTTACTTATACGTAAAATAAGGCTGCTTCCTACAATTGATGGCATCTTAGATTCAATAACATATGGTAAGTTTAATAAGATCGCTCGCACTGCTTAGTTTTCAATAGACCCTAATGGGGCAAGGTTAGAAGCAGGGAGGCCATTTACCAGATGATTACGGTGATCCAGATATCTTGCAGGGGGTGGTAACAGTACAGGTAGTGAGAAGTGGTCAGACTGTGGATGTATTGTGAAGGTCAAGCAAACAGGATTGGATATAGGGTATGAAGGAAAGAAACACGAGAAAGGATTACTTCAAGGCTTTTGATTTCAGCAACTGGAGAAATGACAAGGACATCAGCAGAGACGGGCGCATGGAACTTGGCAGAAGAGACAGTAGGGACAACATCAGAAGTTCACTCTTGAGCAACGTATGTCTGAGATGTCTGTTAACAGACGGGAAGGCGGAATGTGTGGGTCCAGGTGCTGGCAGGTCAGTAGGTGAGGTGACGGAGCCTGTGATGCCCTCCTCTGACTCCTACCACTTGCTCGGTACGGTAAGAAGCAGGTCACTAGCTGGTTGAAGGGGTCGGGGAGCAAGTGTTAGAAGCCTGAAGAGAGATAATAAAGTATGAAATAGTCATCTAGGACTTTGCTACTCGAGGGTCACCAGTGTTGTACCTTACCCGGAGGCCTGTTAGAAACACAGGCTCTCATACTCAATGGCAAGATCAGAAAAGTGTATGTATCAAGACCCCCGGGTGATTGACAGCACACTCAAGTCTGAGAGATACTTTCGGGAGAGTGACTAGATTGGGGAAGAACAGTCTGATGGCCCAGCTGCATTAAGGGCCCACGTGAGGTTTGCACTATGAATTCCAAGAGAGACCCGTCTGCACGGCGGTGAGTTTTTCCTCCAGCCAAAGGCACTAGCAGGGTACAGCTGCAGGGCAGGCAGAGAGCTGGCTGTGACTAGGGTTCTGGTTGTTTCAAGGAAGTAAGTCTGAATGAGACTGAGTCCAGGGAGCCAAGTATATGGAGGAAATAAAATAGATATAGGCATGGCGGGGACACAATTTTTTTTTTTTTTTTTTTTACTGATACAACTGAACTTTTCCTGATAGAAATCAATATTTTTTACATAATATGAAACATTTAGAGAACCCTGACTTACATGAGATTAGCTAAAGCACTACTTCGCCCAGGGGTATTTATTTTTAGTGGGTGTTTTGTGAAAGTTGACATATTAGTAAGACGCAGAAAAACGAATGTTTAATGGTATAACGTGAGGAGCTCTGGTCAGTTGGGACTAAGGAACTTCCTGGTGTATACTGAAATGGCATCTCAAATTTAACAGAGTCCTTCCCTGAGGTAGTGTCTTGATGTCTGTCACAGAATCCTTAAAAGGTTAATTCTAGGGGTGAAATTTCAAGCATGAACCTTGCCAGTGAAAAGTTCTGTCTCCAAAACTTTTAGGGCCTGCCTGTATGAGGCAATGTTATGAAATGAGCCCCCAGGGCTTGGGAGCATCCCCGGGGTTCCTGCAGCAACACTCAAAATGAGACTGAGACACTGGGCAAAGGACATGACTCCTGTTCTTCCTTTGACCGTCCACTCAGCAGCCACTGAGCCACGGGCACCGTGGAAACGTCTAACTTAATAGGACCACAGGGTCAAGCATTGTAGAGTAGAGAGAGACTCCACAGATCTTCGGTTTCAGTGTCTCATCCAGTCTAGAGACACATGTTCATCCAGCTGTGTGTACATTTCCATTACTGGGGAAGACATGCTTGCCCAAGTCAGCTAATTCCATAGCTGGGCTGTTCCCATTCCTTTGGATATTGTCTCCGTATCTGTCTCCTAAAGCTGCCTCCACTGGTCTCAGTTCTGCCAAGTGGAGCAAAAGAGAATCTCCCAGACTCATTTCAACATTTTCAAAGCCTCATTTCAAAAATGATAAGGCTGCTCGTACATGTGTCACTCTAGCAGCCCGCACTACCTCCCGCACATCTTTTATTTATTCATCCATGTATCAGAATAAAAGCCTCAGAAGTGCATACATTTTCCAAATGATGTTTGGTCGTTTCAGAATACCGTGGGAGTTCTCCATCCATTGATCTGGACATGACACGCCCATTAATTTAGAATAAGTTTCCATTAGTTTTTCCAATGGCTCAGTTAACACTGTTAATTGATATTGAGCAGCAAACCCCCCCAACCCGGGGGGTTTTCACATTCATTGCTGTCAAGCTGGGTCTCCTCCAGCCAGTACTCGGAATTGATCTTTTGGACTTTAAGGCAAAGCTCTTGTTTTCCCTTAATAGGCTTCACCTTGTCGGTTTCACCCCATCATTCTATCCTGTAGGGTTCCTTAATACTAGCGATGGTAGTATCTGAGATTTCCGCCAACTGTCCTCTACAGACACAAGAACATAGCAGTCCTGACACTGGTACCCTCAGAAAGGCCTGTTTGCAAACTTGGCCCTTGGCTGGTGTCTGGGAGCTTCGATTTCGGCGGGGGGGGGGGGGGGTACTTAACACTCCCTAATTGATGATATGAATTTTTACTGGGCCTGGACCATATACAAACAACGTCTTTTATTCTGACACCTACTTTCCTTCGGGAAGTCTGGACTTCTGCTACATGATAGGCAGAGGTGTGCCTATGTGACCAGCCTCCAGTAAAAAAAACCAAAAACAACCCTAAACTGAGTCTCAAAGGGCTTCCCTGGGCAAAAGCATTGCACACATGATGCTGCATTTTAATTTCTGGGGGAAGAGGATGTTGTGTTGTGGCCCCTCACGGGAGGCGCACACATGGATTCCTCCAGACTCCGCCTGCGCTTGTCCCCTGAGGATCTGGCTCTGTATCCTTACGGCATGGCTGTGATAAATCTCAGCCCCGACTGCAACTATATGCTGATTCCCAAGAATCCCTGTCCAAGAATCCTAGTCAATCTCTGAACGTGGGTGCAACACTGAGGACCCGTGACCTACCTCCTGACTCTGAACTACCTGCAGATCTAAATTGCCTGACTCCTACTATCAAGCAGGGGTGGGAGCTCAAGCATGACTATGACAGTCCATCCTTTACAAGCTTAAGTCTGTGTCTTCACTCATTGGGGGTGACGTATAATGACACCCAACGTTGGATGATGGTGTCCACCATTCAGTAAAGCAGTGCTTCCCAAATGTGTTCTGACAGCTCTCATCCTACAAGGCTCTCCTTGAATAAAAGGGCCCCATGTCAAGTATTTTTGAGACTTCTCAGTGCAGTGAGAATTCTTTTTTCTTTTGTCTTCTTCAGTACCACACAGCAGGGCCCACAACTGACACACTCCCTGAGCATAGAAGATGTAGCTTCCCTTTCTATGACTTGCAAATACACAACAGAAGTGTAGATAATGATATAAAAATTACTCATCTAACTCCCACCTAGATGTATTAGATGTTAACATTTGGTCACACTTGCTCCCGTTCTTTTTTTTTTTTTTAAAGTAATTAAATATTTTTGCACCAGAAGTTTCTTTTGTATGCCGCTCCAATGGCATCCTCCAAGCCCCTTCCTAACAAGAGGTAAATATTACCTTGGGGGTATAGGTTATGTTTCCTGTCCAAGTTCTCACACTTTTACCATCTATGTATGTGGAATTGTTTTAAATGTGTTTGATCCTTACAGAAGTATTATTGTGCTAGAATGTGATTATTTCCTGTTGCGTTTTTGAGGGTTTATTTCCCCATGTAGACGCATGTAGCCTCGGCTTGTATATCTTCACTGATCTATACCATGTACTGTTATAACTACACCAACCACTTTCTTAAAATGCCTCTTCCCAAGCTAACCCTATACTTAGTACGTTAGAGTCTCTGGGGATGGGTACCAGCCATCAGTACTTTTTCGAGTCTCCTTGGTGATTCTAGCGTGCTGTGGGGTTTGGAGATCAGTGCCGTACCCTAGAACTTAACATTTTACCCGAAAGATTTAAGGGGGTGTCATTCTGATATGAAAAAAAACCAGGGATATGTCACAGAGTAGAATGCGAAATTCACAGAGCAGTCAAGTACCTAGGCCAAGCTCATACAACTGGTGAATTGGGAGACACAGGATTCACACGTGCAGCCCATGGCTGGCTGCTCTCCTCTGCTATCAGGAGTAGTTAGTGTGAAAAGAGTAAGCAGCACTGCTCTGGTCCAATAGTTCTTAAAGGGTGGTCCCCACACCTGCATCATCAGCATTACCTGGAAACTTGCTAAAAATGCAGATTATCAGGCCTCACCTCAGACCTTCTGAATCAGAGACTTCCAGGGTGAGGACTTGTGATCTGTGTTTTAACAATCCCTCCAGGTGACAGAGATGCACACTGAAGTTGCAGGACCACTTTCAGTCTCCGAACTTTAAAACTTTCTATCCATTTTACATTTACTTTCAACGTCGGCGAACATGATGATAACTTCCCTGTCTCTCCCTGCCCTTTTTACCAATTGTAGACATGCTTTTCATCTTATTTTTTTTTCTATTCTTTTCTTTTTCTTTTTCTCACTAGAGGTGCTTTTAGTATTCATCTTAGTTGAGGTCTTTTACTACATGACAGCTATGGCCATACTTAACATGCTTACAGAGTCGTAGGAAAAAGATCTGGGTTGCCAACATAAGACACGCCTCTTTTGAGCGAGGAAGGCCCTGCCTGAGCCTGTTAAATGCTGAAATCTTCCTATGAGACCAAAACCACCTTTACATCTTATGCAATCACCTCACTTTTCAAAAGGTGTTAAATAGTTTTTAGGGGTTAGAAGAGGTGATCTTATATAACAATCAAACTACGGTAACTAATTATTCTACAACATGGTGATGCTTGTGAATGTTGTTTCAGTGTTGTTGTTTTTTAATATTGTGTCAGAGTGCTAGGAAGAAGGCTTGGATGATTACTTAAGCTTCTTTATAAACGTGTATGGAGTAAGTTTTCTTTTCGAGCAATTCTATATGACGATTGGTCACATGGTTCACACAGTCTTTGTTTGCAGCATAGCTGACAAACTGAACAAGTGAGCATTCTGCAGGCTCAGCTGACACAGAAAACCCCTGGCTCCTGTGATAGCAGCAATCTGGAAGCATTCTGCATATTGTTAGCTGTAAATAAACTGCTCAAGAGGAGGAGAAAGGACACACTGGGGAACAAAGGCAGCCATGGGAAACTTGTGACACAGTCGTTCATTTCAACCCTACCCTTTCATATTCTTCTCATGCAACTCTCTCTTCTCACGACTTTTTTTCTTTTTTTTTTCCCCCCAATTTTTAATAGCCACTTCAAGTTCCCGTCTCATGAGCTGTTTGTTCACATACGTTTCTTTTTTTTTTTTTTAACGTCTTTATTGGAGTATAATTGCTTTACCATGGTGTGTTAGTTTCTGCTTTGTAACAAAGTGAATCAGCTATACGTATACATATGTCCCCATATCCCCTCCCTCTTGCGTCTCCCTCCCACCCTCCCTATCCCACCCCTCTAGGTGGTCACAAAGCACCGAGCTGATCTCCCTGTGCTATGCGGCTGCTTCCCACTAGCCATCTATTTTACATTTGGTAGTGTATATATGTCCATGCCACTCTCTCACTGCGTCCCAGCTTACCCTTCCCCCTCCCCGTGTCCTCGAGTCCATTCTCTACGTCTGCGTCTTTATTCCTGTCCTGCCCCTAGGTTCGTCATGACCATCTCTTCTCATGACTTTACGCATCCTCCTTCCTGAGGTTTCTCACATCGCCTTCTCCACCCTACTCACTCCCTGCACCCAGTCCCGAATCCCCCCGAATCTGGCCCCCTTCTGTGGCCTCGGATAAGTCATTTCGCCTCTCAGAAACTCCATTTCCTCATCTTTCAAATTTAAATAAAGCATTTAACACATAATTTCTGGCACATGGTAGACAGTCAATGAATGGTAATTCTCCACTTCTATCATTATTCTTTCTGTTAGGCATGGCAGAATTTCAGGTGTTTTAGTAGACTTGTCTGAGGCTTTCCTACAGCCCTCCAATGATACCATGGGGGCAAACATCATGTAGGCTGGCCCCATGTGGCACTGCAAGGATGGGCCAGTGGAAGCAGTCTGCCCTTGGTGTAGGCAATGAGCACAGCCAACAATAGGGTTCGCCGACTACAGACAATTTCAAGAATAATAAAAAACCTGACTACAATCTGTCTGCATTGTACCATCACTATGCACAGCAAAACAGTGCAAGTCATAAGCCTTCCCACGTGGGCAGACACTCCCACTGCCTGGTCATTGTCCGCCACTGGGCTGGCTCTGAGGCACGATATTGCCTTCTTTCCAAAACAACTGGAAAGTATCCTGTAGGATTTTGACAGTAAATTGAGCTCACTTCAGACTGCAGAAACTAGATCCGTATCAACTTAATTTTGGCTGAGCATTAAAGGTTTGGGTAACTATTAATGGTTTTACCCATTTGTTTTTAAAAAAAACTAGTACCCCAATGTTTTTCTTTGAAAATATCACAAAGTCCATACGTAACTTTTATTGGAAGACAGTCACACACATATAATTGTCTGTGGCTACTTTTGTACTACCATGAGAGAACTTACTACTCGTGATAGAGATCATGTGGCCTGCAAGCCTAAAATATTTACTATCTGAACCTTTCCAGAAAAATTTTGCTGGCCCCTGATCTAGAGCAAAATATATATTGAATTATTGATGCCATTCTTAATTTAATTTTTTAAAATAATTGTTATTCCTTTGTTTGTTTTTGCTAAGTGTTTTAATTATTTGTTTTAGCCTAAGTTTCTGTGGGTTTTTTTTTTTTTTTTTGACCGCATCACGCAGCATGTGGGATCTTAGCTCTCCGACCAGGGATCAAACGTGTACCCCCCTGCAGGGGGAGCATGGAGTCTTAACCACTGGACCGCCAGGGAAGTCCCGTTCTTAATTTTAAAGAAAGATTATACATGTTCATATACAATATACGTTTTAAAGTAAAAATGACTATTTATTTAGACCTTTTTGGAACCCTGATTTTTTTCATCTGCCTATTGATTTTAAGATCCTAGGGGCCAGAAATTCCTGAGGCATAGCATCATGTCTTATAGTCACTGCGTACTGTAAAATCTCCCCATATGATGATTCCATAGTCAGAGATTCCACACGACTCCAAAACGAGAAAGTTACATGTGAGGTAAAGGCACCCTGAACGTGATAAAGACAGACTAGTTTTCTTCTCCGTTGAAATGGCTAAGTAATTTAACTGGAGGTCGCACAGAGGTGGCTTGGCCAGGAGACATGTTTTGTAAGTCCTTCATAATATTTTTTAAATGTTTTAAACGGCATGCCTTTATATGGGGCGTGCGCTTGCTACTTTACCACAGTCCTCAACATGCCTTGGTAAACCCTTGACCCATTTCACGCATTTAAATGACCTCCCTGACGCAGGTGGGCGGTGGAGTTTGTAACCCTTGAACTAAAAGCAAAATGTTCCCTGATGTAACCACAGTCTACATGTTACTAAAACACTTCTGCAAAAATTATGAGTTCTCATCAATGAGGTTATTATTTTATGAGCCAACGGAAATCCCTATATTTTGCTATTATCAATATATGAGGGCTGTACACCTGAAACTAACACAGCCTTGTAAATCAACCACACTCCAAAAAAAAAATTTTTTTTTTTAAATATATACATATATGAGGGGCAATGTATGTTAGCATTGACATTAAATTAGGGAGTAAGAATATTGGATTTGTTGCAGAGAAGGGGTATGAATTGGCAATGAAAGGGGTTCTCACTTGCTTCTTCCCACCTACTCCCCTCCTTCACCACAGTTCTTCATCCTCTAACAATCTTACGTTAATTCACCCAAGAAGTTCTCACGTCAAATACACTCTAGTTTGTATTTTCTTAAATTTAGACTTCCCAGATTTCAGAATTCGAGACTATGACCCTCTGATATAATATTTCCCTTTGATGGAATTAAAAATAAAGTTTTAAATCTTTTACATAAGCATTTTTATGGGTAGCAACTAAACATCAATATGCCTTCCTAAAGTAAACTAAGGATGAGATTTTTCAAAACGTAAAATCTCATTTCTTTCATGGATTTTACACTTTAAGTTTCCCGTTAACGGGTAAGAGAGATAAACAACAAGGTCCTGATGTATAGCACACGGAACTATATTCAATATCCTGTGATAAACCATAATGGAAATGAATATGAAAAAGAATGTGTGTGTGTATATATATATATATATATATATATATATATATATATATATAAAATGTATAACTGAATCACTTTGCTGTACACCAGAAACTAACACAACATTGTAAGTCAACTGCACTTCAATGAAAGAAAACCAGGTAACAGAGCACGGCGAATTTAAAAATAGTACTATACTGAACTCAGGCCACCAAAATTTGCCTGTCTTCCATATGGGGGGGGGTCAAAGATATAAGAAACTGCTTCTATAATCGCATTCAAAGATATAAGAAACCGCTTCTATAATCGCATTCAAATACATAAGAAACTGCTCCTATCATCACATTCGAATACGTACATAAGACAAAATGTGATAAACTGCTATACCATTAAGTACAAATACAGTACAATGGGAAAACAGGAGACTGCGAGATTATGAACAGGAAGGAAGAGCAGAATAAAGAATAATTAAAATTTCCCCGAACCCCAATACAGGCTGCCTACAAGAAATTCACTTCAAATATAATGAGAGAGGTAGGTTAAAAATAAAAGGATGCAAAATGATATATCATACAAACACCATTCAAAAGAAAGCAGAAGTGACCTACTAATATCAGATAAAGTAGACTTCAGAGGAAAAGAATATCACCAGGGATAAAGTGGGACATTACATAATGATAAAAAGATCAGTCTACCAGGAGGATGTAGCAATCCTACATACGCGTATACCCCAAACAACACAGCTGCAAAATACACAAAACCCAAACTGACATGACTGAAAGAGAAATAGGCAAATCCCCATTATAGCTGACAGTTTCAACACCTCTCTTTCAGTAACTGGTAGAACTACCGGATAAAAAATCAGCAAGTGTATAAAAGAACTGAACAACATCAACAAATGGGACCCACCTGACATCTACAGAACATTCTACCCAACAACAACAGAATACCCATTCCTCTCAAGCACACAGGGAATCTTCACTAAGACAGGCCACATCCTGGGTCATAAATAAAACATGAACAAATTTTAAAGAATTAAAATCTCTGATCGTAATGGAATTAAACTGGAAATCACTAACAGAAAGGAAAATCTCCAATCATTTGGAAATTAAACACCACACTTCTAAACAATCCAGTGAAAGAGGAAGTCTCAAGAGAAATTTTAGAAAATGTATTTATGAAACGTACTTATGCAGAGGGAAATGAAAAATGTAAGTGCACTCCATCTCTCCCAGGCTTGCCTCCTTCCTTGCTAACTCTTTCCAATGATTACATGGGCACAGTTGTGAACGGGTGCATGAAACCACCTGAATTGATTTGTCCAAATCACTGAAGCAACAAATTCCTTACCATTTGCAAAATCGACCCGGGTAAAGATACACACGTTATTCAGCCCTGGCCCTGGTGCGTAGGATGGATGCGGATTCACAGAGAGGGCACGAGAAACAGCAAGAAGCAAGCGTACTGTCCAGATCTCTAGGGGACTGTCACTAGTCATGGAATTACAGCCAGGAAAATAGGGAGGCAAAGTGCAGAGACATTAAAGCATCCCTATTTACACCCCCTCGCAGATTCTGAGCGTGTCTTAGTCATATTCGCCAAAACTTACCGAGGACTAAGAGGAAGTCAGGGAAAAGAAGGGACAGATTAGGTACTTCATCTGAGTATTCAACCATCATTTACTAAGCTCCTACCAAATACTGTACTAAGTGCTGAAGAGGCCAAAAAAGAAACAGCAAACATATCCTTCACAAGCTGTATGGCCGAACTGAATCAAACGGTAGGGGAGAGGAAATAAAGATGGTGGTAATCCACTACACAATCCACCAAAATTAATCACAATTCCTTCTGAGAAGATTATGGTTGTAAAGTTATTAAGCTGGCAAGTCCCAAGCATGAAGCTAACAGCAGGGACTGAAAATAAAGTTGACGGCTTCCCTGGCGGCGCAGTGGTTACGAATCTGCCTGCCCATGCAGGGGACACGGGTTCGAGCCCTGGTCCCGGAAGATCCCACATGCCACGGAGCAACGAAGCCCGTGCGCCACAACTACTGAGCCTGCGTTCTAGAGCCCGCGAGCCACAACTACTGCAGCCCGCGCGCCTAGAGCCGTGCTCCGCAACGAAGCCACCGACCGCAATGTGAAGCCCGCGCACCGCAACGAAGAGTCGCCCCCTGCTCGCCGCAACTAGAGAAAGCCTGCGTGCAGCAACGGGAGACCCAACGCAGCCAAAAATAAATAAATAAATAAAAGTAAAGTTCCATATATACACTACCAAATGTAAAACAGCTAGCAAGTGGGAAGCAGCCACATAGCACAGGGAGATCAGCTCGGTGCTTTGGGTCCACCTAGAAGGGTGGGATGGGGGAGGTGGGAGGGAGGCTTAAGAGGGAGGGGATATGGGGATATATGTATACGTAGAGCTGATTCACTTTGGTATATAGCAGAAACTAACACACCACTGTAAAGCAATTGTGCTCCAATAAAGATGTTTATAAATAAATAAATAAAGTTCCCTTAAAAAAAAAAAAAAAAAAAAGAAAATGAAGTTGAAGACTTGAAAGGGAGTGAAAGAGTTGGTTTTATGAAACATCAATAAAAGTTACAATTATTTGTTACATGTGGGGTGATTAAGTGGAATAAGACGCAGGTCTTTTTCTTACTGTTCTTGTATCCCATGTATATTTCTGGCCATATGTAACTTCTACTAAGAGTCAACAATTAATGATGTTAAAATGATTCCATATTTTTTGTTTTTCTTCCCTTTCCCACTTTACAAGTACAGAAGCTACGTAAATCATGTATTGCTGTTTAGAATTATTCACATCTGTAGCAGTAACTAGGTCTCTTGGGAGAGAAATAAATGTGTTAAGATATTGCCCAATATAGGACTTCCTCACTCGAGATTCTATTCCAAGACATTAAGAGTTAAAAGAAACTTGGAACCAGCTAATTGAAGCCATCTGGCCCTAATTTTAAGCGTGCTCATCTTGTAGACACTTGCATGCTCACTGTGATAAAAGAAATTGTTCAGATTCACGCATATTTAAATTCTTTATAGCATGATCCTGTGGTTTTATTAAAGAATAAATAAAGTATCTCAGATTTAAGCTAATTTTGAGCTATCATTTTACTACAGCTTCAAATGCTGACTACAGTTTATCACATGAGTATTACACACATGACTGTGCCAGGTGACCACCTGATCAAAGGTTATCTACCAGGATCTTTTAGTGCAGGCATTATACGTAGCTACTATTATCCTCCTGAGGAGGGTCCTGTTACACGTCTGACACCAGCCCACCTTCTTTGAGAGGCAGTTCCTGGCTTGATATTGGGCACTGGTTGGCACAGAGAGACCTGCTGGCTAACTCCTATTAGGCTTCAGATCTTATCTCACATTTTCTTTCTCTGGTTAGTTCCAGATGGCCTCCTTCACGTGTCTGATTGCTGGCTCTATGTCAGGTGAGGCAGGGGATGACTTGGCCACGTGTCCCTCATCATCCACGTGGAAATTATTCACGTGGAATCATGGTGGCGATTACAGGGTTCCCAAGAGCAGCAGAAGAGGGCAAGCACTTTTCAAGTCTCCGTTTAGGTCACATTTGCTATGGTCCCCTTAATCAAAGTAAGTCACGCGGGCAAGCACAGAGCCAGCGTGGGAGGGAAGTGCTCATGGGTATGGACAGTGGGAGGATATTACTGCAGTCTTTTTCACAAACACAGGCATACCTCGAAGATGTTGCAGGTTCAGTTCCAGACCTCTGCAATAAAGCCAATATTGCCAATAAAGTCAGTCACACACATTTTTTGGTTTCCTCATGCATATGAAAGTTATGTTTACACTATGCTGGAGTCTAGTAAATATGCAACAGCGTTACGTCTAAAACACAGTGTATATACCTTAATTAAAAATACCTGACTGCTAAAAAAATGCCAACCATCAACTGAACCTTCAGCAGGTCACAGTAGCAACATCAGAGATCACTGATCACAGATCAGTATCACAAATATAATAATAATAATGAAAAAGTATGAAAGATGGTCAGAATTACCAAGAGATGACACAGAGACAGGAAGTGAGCAAACGCTGTTGGAAAAATGGCGCCGACAGACTTGCTCGATGCAGGGTTGCCACATCACTTCAATCTGTGAAAAATGCAGTGTATCTGGGAAGCCCCGTAGAGAGAGAACACAATAATATGAGGTATGCCTGTAATCGTCTTCCATAACTATTATGGTACTTCCAATGATAGGAACTCATCTTCTGAGTTGCTCATGTTAAAAACCTCCAAGTTACTTTCTACCTCTCTTTTCCTCTCTCAGTATAACGTGGGAAATTATTTAACTGGTTAAATAAAAATTGTATTTGGTGGGAAATCATTTTCTTTCAGTACTTTAGTGACTTTGCTATTCATCAGAGCAACGATCACAAATCTATTATTGTTTTAAATAATCGTATTTGAAAACCGAAGAGAAACAACGTAAGTGATAAACTAAAATATACAATTTATTTTAAAACCCTTATCACACAATCCCATTTAGTAGCTCAGTAACACATCTGATCGTGTGTTTTCTTACGAACATGACCAAGAGGTCATCACCACTCAGTGGTGACATTTAAGCACTTGGAAACAATATTAAGCGGTACTCCTGTCTTAGGTGATTGCGTACATGCTTCTTATCTGAAGTTAGCAGCAAGTGAAACGAAATGGCTCTCCAAATGACTGCATTGCCAAGCCACCTCCTTTCAGCTAATTGACTGATTCCCGTCACTGCTGCCTCCCAAGGGGTCACTTGCAATGACAAGGAGTATGACAACCCCATACGTCACCAAAGCTTCCTACAACCGTGGGTCGGTGCGATCCAATAAGGGGCCTCTTAGACGACGCTGAACAGGGATCATTTCCCGCCAGGAGAGGCAGAATGTGGTATAAGCACAGCACTGCAGAGACACACGCTGTTGGTCTGCACTCAAATTAGCTTTGTAACAATTCTGGGCCTCAGTTTATTCACGTGGAAAACGGGAGATTTGCCTTTAAGGTCTTCTCTCAACCTGTGGCTCTGGGTCCACGTGAGCTCTGCCAGTACCACAGAATCCACACTTTACTGGCCGTAGAAACGGAGGAGGGACCCTGAACACCCCCAAGTCTGGTTAAAACAGGAGGCAGGAGCAATCATAACCGGCACCTAGTTAACACGTTTACCGCCCTGCAGACACCGATCCCAAGTTCAAGTGACACAGGTATAATAGCAGGGTAGGAATCCAAAGCTTCACGTACACCAAAAGGTTACAGTCGTCTGCGACTGGTGTTAGCTCCATAATTGAGCCTTGACTGTGTTTTCTGGGCAGCCTCCCCTTGTGGCTGGAATGACCGCTCCCCTGCTTTCCGCAGTCCGTCGGGCTGACCAGATCAGGAGTCCGCACCACGTTTTGGGTCCCAGATCCCCTTGAAAAACCGTGCGGTTCCAGGTGGAGCCAGTCCTCAGCGCGATGCGCACGTGCACGTGGACACACCTCCCGCGTACAAATGATGAAGCCGGCTTCCTGGGGCTCAGGCGCCGAGGGACACCAGCTTGTCCGGCTCACCGCTCGCACTCCTTCCCGCCTCTGACCCGCATTGGGACATCACCCCTCACTGTCTCAACCCCGATGGCACCCACGCCAGTCAAGCCACTCAGCTGGAGAGAAAATGCCGCATCTCCCAGGCCAATTCCGCATCCCCTTGTATTTACCGCCCTCACGGCTCTCTTTCTCCGGACTCCTCCGGGCTCTGTGGTGACTTGGTCAACACCCGGTCAATCTAGCGCTGCACTGGGGATTTTGGAATACACCTGGGAGTTTTAAGTCTCAGTCTTTAGAGATGAGTCCTAAACTTTGACCTAGAATGTCTCCATCCCTTCCTCCCTCCCTCCCTGCCTCCTGATCTTAAAAGCACATAGAGCAAGGAGCCCTCGAGTTCCCTAACTGTCAGGTGAAACCATTTTCTCCCGACCACGTAGGAACTGTATGGTTGCTCCAAGCCAGGGCGCCAGACTCCTCCTCTCCGTGTGAGCAGCTAAACAAGAGCTGCGGCTCTCCTGGGGAAAGGCGAGTCCATCGGTACGTCAAGCTGCAAGCAGCATAAAACCCGTCTTACAATGGCTTAAGCAAAGATGAAGTTTATTTTTCTCCCATAACAGAGAGTCTGAAGGTAGGTAACGGTTGGCCTTGATCCAGAAACTTGACAATTTCAGAACCAGCATCCTGTACCCATTTGACTCTTTTCTCCTGGTTGACTCCTGTGATGATAAGATGGCTGCCCCAGCTCCACATATTTTGCTGACCCAAGGTGGTGTAAAGAGAGGATCCAAAAGTTAACGGTTCCCAAGACAAGGTTTCTCAAAGCTAAGTGATGTAGGGGAGGAAATTAATTTCCCCTCTACCCTTTTAGGTTCTTGGCTGAGAACCTCCATATAATAAAAGACAGATTAACAGGAGACAGACAGACAGAAGTTTAATAACATGGATACCTCCTGTATACATGGGAGAGACCCAGGAGAACTGAATAACTCCCTGAAATGGCCCAAGCCACCACCTTAAATACCGTCTCCAGCTAGCGACAAAAGAAGTTACTGGAGGGGCAGGGGAGCCCGTTTTGGGAGGCTATCAGGAGAAGCACAGTAAGCAAGGGTAACGTTGTTAGGCAGACTTCAGTCCATGCCGTCTCCTTTCATGAGCGTTTCTAGAGATTCAGTTATCCTCCTCTTCCTGGTACAGTGAGGGAGACACCCCTACAGATGGAGAGTTCCCTTACAAATGTAAATGTCTCTTACATGTCTCTGTAAATGTCTCTGCTCTGTTTTCTGAGATTCTCCTGTGCCTGCCATTTCTTAAAAATAATCCGCTCAAGATAATCCTTACGCTAAAGAGGCACATTTTGGGGTGGCAAATTCTGGTCCACTTCAATGACGATGAGCACTTGACTTGATTCTCTGAGTCTCATTCACTCAATAAATATTTATTGCTATGCGCTGAGTACGCAGATTAGCAAAACAGTAATAGCCGCTGTTCTCAACAAGCATATATTAGCAATTTTTTTTTCTTACACTGTATTTTATTCTGAGGAAGAGACCATGAACAACAAAAAAAGAACAAAGAGTGTAGCTCATCATCCATTACACCAGGTTCAAGACACAACCCACTGCAGTGGCCCACCGACAGTGCACCCTGAGGGGAATTCAGGATGAAAAAAAACAGGATGAGGCATTGTGTGCTTTGGGAAAACGGGCCCTAGATAGTTAAGACGCACATCTCAGGAAGAACCGACCTAAATAGACACTTCTCCAAAGAAGACATACAGATGGCCAAGAGGCACATGAAAAGATGATCAACATCGCTAATTATTGGAGAAATGCAAATCAAAACTACAAGGACGTATCACCTCACACACCGGTCAGAATGGCCATCATTAAAAAGTCTACAAATTACAAATGCTGGAGAGGGTGTGTAGAAAAGGGAACCCTCTTGCACTGTGGGTGGGAATGTAAATTGGTGCAGCCACTATGGAAAACAGTATGGAGGTTCCTCAAAAAAAACTGAAAATAGAGTTGCCATTATCATCCCGCAGTTCCACTCCTGGGCATATGTCCAGACAAAACTCTAATTTGAAAAGATACTTGCACCCCAATGTTCACAGCAGCACTCGTCACAACAGCCAAGACACAGAAGCAAACTACATGTTCATCGACAGAGGAATGGATAAAGAAGGTGTGGTATGTGTGTATGTCTATATATACACACACACACACACACACACACACACACGGAACCCTACTCAGCCACAAGAAAGAATGAAATAATGCCATTTGCAGCAACGTGGATGGACCCAGAGATTATCATACTAAGTCAGACAAAGAAAGACAACTATCCTATGATATCACTTATACGTGGAATCTACAAAAATGATACAAATGAACTTATTTACAAAACAGAAATAAACTCACAGACATAGAAGACAAACTTACGGTTACCAAAGGGGATGGGGGTGGGGGGCGGGATAAATTAGGAGGTTGGGATTAACATACATACACTACTATGTATCAAATAGATAACGAACAAGGACCGACTGTACAGCACAGGGAACTATATACTCAATATCTTGTAATAAGCTATAAGGGAAAAGAATCTGAAAAAGAATACGTATGTATGTGTGTATATATATATATATATATATATATATATATGAATATCTGAATCACTTTGCTGTACACTTGAAACTAACACA
>NC_041234.1:20498090-20507335 GCF_002837175.3 Physeter macrocephalus | reverse complement strand
GAGAGGCCCGCGTACCGCAAAAAAACAAACAAACAAACAAACAAAAAAAAAAAAACAAAAAACAGTTAAAAAGAAGAACCCTCCTATGAGGGCTCCATTCAGCCTTTGTATATTACCAACATGAAGGAAGATATTTCACTTATTCTTCTTCTATAAATAAACACTTAGCTGTGCTATGAGTTTTGCACACCTTCATGACTTTTACTGTGGTTTTCCTTAATTTACCTTTATTGGGATAAAGCTTGTGGACTCCCACACTACAACATGAACGAAAATAGTAGCTTTGACACTATGACAAGCTCTTGTTTGACAAACTATGTTTGTGATCAATTTTTGGAAGATTTTTTTTTTCTTAACCAAACTCTTCATATGTTAAAATTAATTTGAATGAGGCATTTCAAAATAAAAGTCTATAAGATGATCCTTAGAAGATGTAAAAGATAGCATTTCTGATATACACATATATGCCCTCCTAACAATTTAGAGAGGTTTATATTGATACAAATCTAAAATAAAGATTATAAAATAAAAAAAGGAATTTTAGGAAAAAATTTTGGTTGCTCCTACACCATACATGTCATATGATGATTATTAAAACGGCAAGCATGGATTTTTTTTTTTAAGATAGACACGTAGATAGATAGAGATAAATAGGTAGATTCTTATCTATAAAAGCACTGCCATACAAACTTGAAAATAAAATACAAAATAATAGGGCTTCCCTGGTGGCGCAGTGGTTGAGAGTCCACCTGCCGATGCAGGGGACACGGGTTCGTGCCCCGGTCCGGGAAGATCCCACATGCCGCGGAGCGGCTAGGCCCGTGAGCCATGGCCGCTGAGCCTGCACGTCCGGAGCCTGTGCTCCGCAACGGGAGAGGCCACAACAGTGAGAGGCCTGCGTACCGCAAAAAAAAAAAAAAAAAAAAAAACACAAAGTAATAAAAATGTTCTAAATGTTAAGAAAACGTAAACGTGTCTCTCTTTAATGTCTAAATTGAGGTGCAATAAAAACCTATCTGATTGTGTGACTGCATTGTTAGGAAATTTGGTTTGGAAACTTCTGGAGACTAATAAATTACTGGCCGAAATGCTCATTATCCATTATGTTGTCACCTGAAACAGAGTCAATCAACTTCTTCAGCAAAGGAACAATAGCCAATATTGCCAATAAAGTCAGTCACACACATTTTTTGGTTTCCTCATGCATATGAAAGTTATGTTTACACTATGCTGGAGTCTAGTAAATATGCAACAGCGTTACGTCTAAAACACAGTGTATATACCTTAATTAAAAATACCTGACTGCTAAAAAAATGCCAACCATCAACTGAACCTTCAGCAGGTCACAGTAGCAACATCAGAGATCACTGATCACAGATCAGTATCACAAATATAATAATAATAATGAAAAAGTATGAAAGATGGTCAGAATTACCAAGAGATGACACAGAGACAGGAAGTGAGCAAACGCTGTTGGAAAAATGGCGCCGACAGACTTGCTCGATGCAGGGTTGCCACATCACTTCAATCTGTGAAAAATGCAGTGTATCTGGGAAGCCCCGTAGAGAGAGAACACAATAATATGAGGTATGCCTGTAATCGTCTTCCATAACTATTATGGTACTTCCAATGATAGGAACTCATCTTCTGAGTTGCTCATGTTAAAAACCTCCAAGTTACTTTCTACCTCTCTTTTCCTCTCTCAGTATAACGTGGGAAATTATTTAACTGGTTAAATAAAAATTGTATTTGGTGGGAAATCATTTTCTTTCAGTACTTTAGTGACTTTGCTATTCATCAGAGCAACGATCACAAATCTATTATTGTTTTAAATAATCGTATTTGAAAACCGAAGAGAAACAACGTAAGTGATAAACTAAAATATACAATTTATTTTAAAACCCTTATCACACAATCCCATTTAGTAGCTCAGTAACACATCTGATCGTGTGTTTTCTTACGAACATGACCAAGAGGTCATCACCACTCAGTGGTGACATTTAAGCACTTGGAAACAATATTAAGCGGTACTCCTGTCTTAGGTGATTGCGTACATGCTTCTTATCTGAAGTTAGCAGCAAGTGAAACGAAATGGCTCTCCAAATGACTGCATTGCCAAGCCACCTCCTTTCAGCTAATTGACTGATTCCCGTCACTGCTGCCTCCCAAGGGGTCACTTGCAATGACAAGGAGTATGACAACCCCATACGTCACCAAAGCTTCCTACAACCGTGGGTCGGTGCGATCCAATAAGGGGCCTCTTAGACGACGCTGAACAGGGATCATTTCCCGCCAGGAGAGGCAGAATGTGGTATAAGCACAGCACTGCAGAGACACACGCTGTTGGTCTGCACTCAAATTAGCTTTGTAACAATTCTGGGCCTCAGTTTATTCACGTGGAAAACGGGAGATTTGCCTTTAAGGTCTTCTCTCAACCTGTGGCTCTGGGTCCACGTGAGCTCTGCCAGTACCACAGAATCCACACTTTACTGGCCGTAGAAACGGAGGAGGGACCCTGAACACCCCCAAGTCTGGTTAAAACAGGAGGCAGGAGCAATCATAACCGGCACCTAGTTAACACGTTTACCGCCCTGCAGACACCGATCCCAAGTTCAAGTGACACAGGTATAATAGCAGGGTAGGAATCCAAAGCTTCACGTACACCAAAAGGTTACAGTCGTCTGCGACTGGTGTTAGCTCCATAATTGAGCCTTGACTGTGTTTTCTGGGCAGCCTCCCCTTGTGGCTGGAATGACCGCTCCCCTGCTTTCCGCAGTCCGTCGGGCTGACCAGATCAGGAGTCCGCACCACGTTTTGGGTCCCAGATCCCCTTGAAAAACCGTGCGGTTCCAGGTGGAGCCAGTCCTCAGCGCGATGCGCACGTGCACGTGGACACACCTCCCGCGTACAAATGATGAAGCCGGCTTCCTGGGGCTCAGGCGCCGAGGGACACCAGCTTGTCCGGCTCACCGCTCGCACTCCTTCCCGCCTCTGACCCGCATTGGGACATCACCCCTCACTGTCTCAACCCCGATGGCACCCACGCCAGTCAAGCCACTCAGCTGGAGAGAAAATGCCGCATCTCCCAGGCCAATTCCGCATCCCCTTGTATTTACCGCCCTCACGGCTCTCTTTCTCCGGACTCCTCCGGGCTCTGTGGTGACTTGGTCAACACCCGGTCAATCTAGCGCTGCACTGGGGATTTTGGAATACACCTGGGAGTTTTAAGTCTCAGTCTTTAGAGATGAGTCCTAAACTTTGACCTAGAATGTCTCCATCCCTTCCTCCCTCCCTCCCTGCCTCCTGATCTTAAAAGCACATAGAGCAAGGAGCCCTCGAGTTCCCTAACTGTCAGGTGAAACCATTTTCTCCCGACCACGTAGGAACTGTATGGTTGCTCCAAGCCAGGGCGCCAGACTCCTCCTCTCCGTGTGAGCAGCTAAACAAGAGCTGCGGCTCTCCTGGGGAAAGGCGAGTCCATCGGTACGTCAAGCTGCAAGCAGCATAAAACCCGTCTTACAATGGCTTAAGCAAAGATGAAGTTTATTTTTCTCCCATAACAGAGAGTCTGAAGGTAGGTAACGGTTGGCCTTGATCCAGAAACTTGACAATTTCAGAACCAGCATCCTGTACCCATTTGACTCTTTTCTCCTGGTTGACTCCTGTGATGATAAGATGGCTGCCCCAGCTCCACATATTTTGCTGACCCAAGGTGGTGTAAAGAGAGGATCCAAAAGTTAACGGTTCCCAAGACAAGGTTTCTCAAAGCTAAGTGATGTAGGGGAGGAAATTAATTTCCCCTCTACCCTTTTAGGTTCTTGGCTGAGAACCTCCATATAATAAAAGACAGATTAACAGGAGACAGACAGACAGAAGTTTAATAACATGGATACCTCCTGTATACATGGGAGAGACCCAGGAGAACTGAATAACTCCCTGAAATGGCCCAAGCCACCACCTTAAATACCGTCTCCAGCTAGCGACAAAAGAAGTTACTGGAGGGGCAGGGGAGCCCGTTTTGGGAGGCTATCAGGAGAAGCACAGTAAGCAAGGGTAACGTTGTTAGGCAGACTTCAGTCCATGCCGTCTCCTTTCATGAGCGTTTCTAGAGATTCAGTTATCCTCCTCTTCCTGGTACAGTGAGGGAGACACCCCTACAGATGGAGAGTTCCCTTACAAATGTAAATGTCTCTTACATGTCTCTGTAAATGTCTCTGCTCTGTTTTCTGAGATTCTCCTGTGCCTGCCATTTCTTAAAAATAATCCGCTCAAGATAATCCTTACGCTAAAGAGGCACATTTTGGGGTGGCAAATTCTGGTCCACTTCAATGACGATGAGCACTTGACTTGATTCTCTGAGTCTCATTCACTCAATAAATATTTATTGCTATGCGCTGAGTACGCAGATTAGCAAAACAGTAATAGCCGCTGTTCTCAACAAGCATATATTAGCAATTTTTTTTTCTTACACTGTATTTTATTCTGAGGAAGAGACCATGAACAACAAAAAAAGAACAAAGAGTGTAGCTCATCATCCATTACACCAGGTTCAAGACACAACCCACTGCAGTGGCCCACCGACAGTGCACCCTGAGGGGAATTCAGGATGAAAAAAAACAGGATGAGGCATTGTGTGCTTTGGGAAAACGGGCCCTAGATAGTTAAGACGCACATCTCAGGAAGAACCGACCTAAATAGACACTTCTCCAAAGAAGACATACAGATGGCCAAGAGGCACATGAAAAGATGATCAACATCGCTAATTATTGGAGAAATGCAAATCAAAACTACAAGGACGTATCACCTCACACACCGGTCAGAATGGCCATCATTAAAAAGTCTACAAATTACAAATGCTGGAGAGGGTGTGTAGAAAAGGGAACCCTCTTGCACTGTGGGTGGGAATGTAAATTGGTGCAGCCACTATGGAAAACAGTATGGAGGTTCCTCAAAAAAAACTGAAAATAGAGTTGCCATTATCATCCCGCAGTTCCACTCCTGGGCATATGTCCAGACAAAACTCTAATTTGAAAAGATACTTGCACCCCAATGTTCACAGCAGCACTCGTCACAACAGCCAAGACACAGAAGCAAACTACATGTTCATCGACAGAGGAATGGATAAAGAAGGTGTGGTATGTGTGTATGTCTATATATACATACACACACACACACACACACACACACACACGGAACCCTACTCAGCCACAAGAAAGAATGAAATAATGCCATTTGCAGCAACGTGGATGGACCCAGAGATTATCATACTAAGTCAGACAAAGAAAGACAACTATCCTATGATATCACTTATACGTGGAATCTACAAAAATGATACAAATGAACTTATTTACAAAACAGAAATAAACTCACAGACATAGAAGACAAACTTACGGTTACCAAAGGGGAAAGCTGTGGGGGAACGATAAATTAGGAGCTTGGTACTAGCAGATACAAACGACCATATATAAAATAGGTAAACAACAAGGACCTACTGTATAGTATAGGGAACTACATTCCTTATCTTGTAATAACCTATAATGGAAAAGAATCTGAAAAAGGATATATATACATATACAACTGAATCACTTTGCTGTGCATCTGAAACATTGTAAATCAACTATACTTCAATTAAAAAAAAGAATATGGTACTGGAGCATGAATAAACAGACATATCTACAAATAGAACAGAAATTTCAGAATTAGACCCAATATAAAAATCTAGTAGATGATCAAGGTGGTATCACAGATAACTGGAGCAAATGTAGTCTTTTTCTTTTTAAAAAAAAATGGTGTGAGGATTCTAATAAACGGTGTAAGGACAGCTCAATCACCATTAGGAAAAAGATGAAGTTAGACCCATTCCTTACATCAGGCATAAGAATGAACTCAAGATGAATGAGCGATCTAAATGTAAAAATGGAAACTACACAAATACTGGAAGAAAACAGAGGCGAATTCCTCTTTAACCTTGGTGTGGACAAAGACATTCTAACTATGGCTCAACATCTAGAGGCAAGTCAGTGAACAGGGATGGATAGATTTGACTACTTAAAAAATTTTAAAATTCACATGGCAAAAGTCACTATCAGCAAGTCAAAAAACATGACAAGCTGGGAAAAAATATTTTCAATGTACATCGCAAGTAAAGGAATAATCTCCCAAATTTATAAATACTTTAAAAATTGAGAACAAAACAGACCAAAAATCCCATAGAAAAATGAGAAAAAGACATAGTCTACAAAAAGAAATAGAAAAATGGCCCTTAAACATATGAAAGGTGTTTAATTTTACTACTAATAAGAAAAATGTAAATTCAAACTCTATTAGATACTATCTTTCACCCATCAGGTTTAAAAAATTCAAAAGTTTGACAGTTCAGTATAGGTGAGCCTGTGGAGAAACAGGCCCTCTCATACGTTGCTGGTGGGAATACAGAATCATAGAACCTCCCTGGAAGGAATCATGACAATATCTAATAAAATTACATATGCGTTTATCCTTCATCTCAGAAATTTTACTTCTATAAATTTATTCGGAGGATACACCACCAAGAATACTAAATGAGTTTGAACAAAAATTATTTATAATTGTAATATACTGCATAGGAGATTGTTTCAATAAACTATGCTACATCAACACAATGAAGTATTATGCAGTTGTTAAAAAAGAATTAGTAGAATCTCTATGAACTGATTTGGAGTGATTCCCAGGAAATATTATAGAGTTAAAAAAAAAGTTCGAGGGCTTCCCTGGTGGCGCAGTGGTTGAGAGTCCGCCTGCCGATGCAGGGGACACGGGTTCGTGCCCTGGTCCGGGAGGATCCCGCATGCTGCGGAGCGGCTGGGCCCATGAGCCATGGCCGCTGGGCCTGCGTGTCTGGAGCCTATGCTCCGCAACGGGAGAGGCCACAGCAGTGAGAGGCCCGCATACCGAAAAAAAAAAAGTTCAAAAGAGCATACATAGTGCATATATGGTATGCTACATTTTGTGAAAGAAGAGAAAATAGGAAAAAAACATGCATATATCTGTGTATCATCACAAAAAGCAGAAGAACGATGAACAGAAGGATGGAGTTGGGTGTCTACAAGGGTTGGGAAGATGGACTGGGGTGTTCGCAGAGGGAATCATACTTCCATGGGTGTACCTTTTTGTATAGTTTTGACTTCTGAAGGTGTATATTTTACATATTATGAAATTAAATCAATAGGTATGAGATGGGGGAAAGCTTAAATTGGAAGGAATTTGACACAAATGAACTTGATTATAATTCAAATGAATGCCATAACCAAAGGGAAGGGGGAGGGAAGAGAGAATGAATGACTGACTGTACATGCTCAGTCTCAGCCAGGGTTGAGTGAGGTGGGGGAAGTATTTCGAATGAATACTGAACCCTTTTTAGAAGGTTTGATTATTGTAGTGGTCTGAGCAAAGGAATTCTGAAACAACTTTTGGTGCATTATAGGCTGGAGCACATGAGTAAATGTCTGGATGTTATTGAGAACTAGGGTTCTCAATGTAGAAGAGAAATACGAATACAGAATACCAGAAAGCAAGAAACAACCCTATGAGGATAGATTGGAATTGAGGGATCATCATGAACTTGTTAAAATGTATGCGAATATGCTTGTTTGTGTGCATATGTACTTAAACATATGCATATGTGTACACGTGTATATGTTTTTGTACATCCATGCATATATTTCCTAACGCCGTATGCTGAAGGTATCAAGAAGCAAATATTCTCAGCAGCAATGAGCCCATCTAGCATCAAGGTCTTGACCGCTGATACCATTGCTCACGAAATAAGGAACCAGGGCTCCTGGGAGAAACGGCTGATACCAGGGCTGGAGCATGTAGGTTGAAGACAAGCCTGGAAACCTTGTTTTGCTGGAAAGTAAAGTGCTCACCACCACCCTCAAAGTGATGGGAACATGTCACAAGGACATAGGAACCAGCTTGGAAGGGCTCCCACTGGCCACACTTGGGACCATTTGAACAGCAAAAACAATTAAGTACAGTAGTGAATGGTAAACCATTGAAAAATATAGGAATTCATACTGATAAGAGGGCTACATGGTAAATGCAGAGGTAAACGTGTAATTGAAAAATCATACCTTTGCCACTGTCATAGTAAAGACTGGATCAGGCAAAAACAATCTAGGGAGCCTTCTGAGAAGCAGCAGGATACTTTTAAGGTTTGCAAAGTGTCTCCCTACAGACTGTTGGTTAGTTGCAAGGGAGAGGGAAAAAAAAACCTAATTACACGGTTGAGAAATGATGCAGTACCTTGACTGCGTGATAAAACTTAACATCACCTATGAGGCACAGGTGGACATCATGCACTCCCCCAATGCATAACCCTGATATAATCACAAGGAAACCTTAGATAAACACAAAATGAGGAGCATAGTGTTAACAAAATGGCCATGAGGGGGAGGAGGAATGGTTTTCTTAAAAAATGTCAACATTGTGAAAGATAAAGTTTGTAGATTAAAGTTTGTATTTCCAGATTAAAGGAGGCTAAAAAGCCATGATAAGTAAATGCAATATCTGACCCCAGATTGGATCAGATCTGGGGGGTAAAAAGCTATAAAGGACATTATTAGATCAACCAGACAGAAGTAGAATAGGAATGCAATATTAGAGAAAAGGATTAATGTGGATGTATGAGGTTGGCCATTGTTCTAAGGTTATATAAGAGATTATCTCCATTCTTAGTAAAAGCAAGCCGAAGAATTTAGGGGTAAAGGGTCATGATGTATATAACCTACATCCAGATAGTTCAGAAAAAAGTATTGTAGAGGGAGAGAGAACAAATGATAAAGCAAAGGGTAAAAAAAATGTTACCAGCCTCAAACGTGAGGCTTCTGAAAATTAACAGCAGTTCTGAAAACTTCCATCAGATGATCTCTCTCCTCCAGGTAAAGCCTTCAGGAGCTTTCTACTGCAAGGGGAGGAAAATCCAAATTTCTTTCTTTCTTTTTTTTAAAAATAATTTATTTATTTATTTTTGGCTGCATTGGGTCTTCGTTGCTGCACGCGGGTTTCTCATTGTGGTGGCTTCTCTTGTTGCGGAGCACGGGCTTCAGTAGTTGTGGCATGTGGGCACAGTAGCTGTGGCTCGCGGGCTCTAGAGCGCAGGCTCAGTAGCTGTGGTGCACGGGCTTAGTTGCTCCGCGGCATGTGGGATCTTCCCGGACCAGGGCTTGAACCCGTGTCCCCTGCATTGGCAGGTGGATTCTTAA
>NC_041234.1:20485406-20496310 GCF_002837175.3 Physeter macrocephalus | reverse complement strand
ATCCTGCTGAACTGAAGGACGGCCCTGCTGCTGCCCCTCCTGAGCTGTCACTCCCAGCTGCCAACAGCCGCGGTCCCGCCCTGCACCCGCCAGAACTGGGGGTCATTCCTTCCCTGCCCAGATCCACCCGACCAGCCAGCCAAACAGCCCCGCCCCGCCCCTCCACCCCCTCAAATATCCCTCAGATTCAGCCCATCCTCCCCCATTTCTATTACCCTCCTGTAGGCCCTTATCATCTCTTTCCTGGGCTTCCATGCTCCCTCCCCATCTGACTTCCTTCTTCCAGGCCTGTGCTTTTCAAAGTCCCCCCGCCCCAAACACACACACACACACACACAACTGCCCGAGTCATGCACGTAATAAGTGTAAGTGTAATTTTTTTTTCTTTTTTTGCTGCACCGCGCGGCTTGCGGGATCTTAGCTCCCCGAACCAGGAACAGAACCCGGGCCCCCTGCAGTGGGAACATGGAGTCCTAACCACTGGACAGCCAGGGAATTCCCTGGTTTTTAAATTTATTTTTTTATTTTTTGGTAAGTGTAAGTCTAACAGCACTGCTCCTGGCTCACCCCTGGGGGGCTCCTGTACCAGATGAGGAGGCCCCAACACAGCACTGCACTGTGACCTTGTCCCTCCCCGCCTGGCCTTGTCCTTCCCCACCTGGCCTTGCCGACCTGTCCGGCTTCATCTCCTCCCATGTCTGGACTTACTACAGAAGTCGCGCAACTGTTTGCAGTTTCCCAAGCATCCTGTGCTGTTCCTCCCTGACACCTTTGTTTATGCTCCCCGCTCAGCTTGGAATGCCCACTCCTGAGCCCCTTCGGCTTCCCTTCACCTTGGCCATCTCCTCACCATCACGTGAGACTCACACAAAGACCTAAGGAAGGAACGTGGGATAAAGACGTCCTGAGATGGCGAACAATGAAAACTGTGAGCCTCGGGCCCAGTCGTAACATCACTGACAAGGGAAAGCAAAAGGATCATGATCTCCAGCTGGCCTGATTCAGTGGTATGAGTAACCGACCTAGAATTTCTCTGAAAACAACATTAACAATCTTGCATGACCATTGGAAGAAATGAAAAGGAGCAAGGGACAACTCAAGTTTAGGCTGCATCATGTCTGATCACCCAACCACAAGACATATGAAAGGTACTGAGTAGGTACTAAGACTCCATGGAGTCCCCTGTTGTCATATAACATCTGCCAACGACCTTAATTAACTTTACACTTCACAGTGAATCATCTACCTTCAGCATTTAGCCTCCTTTGAGACGTGGGAACAAGCTAATGAATTTGATGTGCAGGCAGCAGAATGAAGATGTGTTTTTGCCTCTCATCAAGGCTCCTTTTACACTTCTAGGGTCAGACCTTGAGTTTCAGGGCAAGTCTGAGTTCACTTAGTGCAGAGAAAAATATGTCAGGATCTGGATATTACAGATTTAAGTCATAAAACAAAAGCACCTTGAGTCTTGGTGTTAAGCCTGCAGTGATAAAGATGCATAGTGGGGAAATTCCCAACATCCAAGGGGTCTCGATCAAATAAAACTGGGGCTGAGTCATCTGTGGTGATGAGGGAGAGATACGCAGATCAGAAGCATTTGAGATTTTTACATCTCACTAATGTCACTAAGTAGCCCAACCTTATCAGAGACACTATCAGGAAAATTCAGAGTCTGGGTTAGCTTTTGCCTCACCTTTGCGGCACATGCCAAGATCAGAGAATGGACAACAGAAGAATATTAACCACAAAGAGCACCTGTGTGCTACGGTTAAAATAAACTCAGTTTCATTTCAATTCGTTCATTCACTCATTCAACAATATTTAATTCGTTCCTTCATTCATTCAACAATATTTACTGAATGCTGTGTGCAAGAATTTGGAGTAAGATCACTCTAAAGAGAGTGATGACATATCCGTGAAACACGTCTAAATTAGCCAGTCTCTATTTTCCAAGGGAATCTGTGGAGGGGTGCTGTGAATAAGAAGAAGTAACAGAATTAAATCGCATATCTAGTCAGGAGTGGGGGTATCCCAGTCCCTCTCCTCTGCTCTCATGTGAAGGTAAGTTACAGCTACAGAATAAAGGAACACAAAATATACATAGATAGGTATGGTGCCATACATCCAACGGATTTGGGACAACCTCAATTTTAATATCCTTTTCCCTTATCTCGAAGAGCATGCTTGTATTTGTCAAACCGCACAGCCCAATTTTGACTTGGGAAGTACAGCTAGGTTGGCAGACATACAGAGAGGGCATCTAATGACCTGCTGGTCCCGTGAGGAGAAGAACAAAAAGAGAGCAAATGAAAGGCTCCCTAAGAAATACTGAACTGGAGGATCATGAAGGCAAGGACATGGATGGCTCTGAACACAGGAGAAGACGGAGCAAAGGACCTGGACAGGCGGCTCTCAAGAGTGGGGCTCCTTAGAAACATTTCTTTGGTATTGAGAAAAAGGTGAAAACGTAAAATAATAGAAAGAGAGAATGAAGGAAGCGCCTTCTGAACTCTTCTTGAAGGCCAAGATAATTGGAAAATTTACACAAAGACTTGCATTAACTCCATCTTCCCCGTTTTGGAGCTCTAATAAGCTCTGGTATAATTTTTTCTTTCCTTCAGAGAACAGACCACACTAATCTTGGAAAATGGTCACAGATATTTTTTAGTGTAATACAGGTACTGCTGAAACACAAAGAGATAAGCTTGGTTATACAGGGAAACCTAGTCACCACAAGGATCTTTTCGAGGTTAGATATATTCTGGGAATATTGGCTGGGTCTGGGGACGGACTGCCAATGGTATTTCTATAGACCAACTCTTCTTCATTCTCTCGTCCAAGGTCGAGCAGGCTATTCTGAGTCAGAAAATCCGGACTGGAACCCGGTTCTGCCATTTGCTGACTGTTGGAGCTGAGACAAGAAATGTTAAGCTCTTTGAGCCTAATATTCATCATTCACAGAAGGGAAACAAGTCCTTCCTTGAAGAGATTTTAGAAAGTTTAAATAACCTAAAATACAGTAAAGTGCTCAGAACATGATAAAAAGATATATAAGTGACCGCTATCAGTACTCTTTACTAACTCTCTCTGGTCTGTTTGCCATGGTACGGGAGGGAGAGGGTTCTAAAAACAAACAAGGAAGAACACCTGACCAATGAGCTAAAACACAGATTACACAATGGTAGGAGAACCGACTTGCAACAATCATACACTAGAAATTGTCGTTACACCTGGGTAACACCAAAGTCTACTTAAAATGCCAATCTCAACTGTTTCTGCTATTTGACTCTGACCCCTCTAATAAAGATTTCGCATAAATAGAGAGAATGACAATCTTCAGTAAAGGGGAGAGGAATGTTTTATCTACCAAGTTCTTTATTGCCTAAGTCTTACAAATAGGGCCAGAGATAAAGTTACCATTAAAACTAACAACCAGGATGTTCAGCATTACCTCCTGGACATTACTTGTGTGATATTCTTCCTGTAATCTTACCTTAGGCTGTCACCAAATGTTTCCCGAATCCCCATCGAACATTCGTACTGTGCTAGGTACCATCAGGGACACAATGATGATTACAGCACAGGCTTTGCCCCAAAGGCGCTCATCACCTAGCGAGAGGGAGGCAGTGGTAGTAACTGACGGAAAGGCCAGCTGTTGAAGAGTTTTCTGAAAAAGGTGCAAAGTGTTCTGGGAATATAAGCAAAAGGTAGGGTGCTTCCAACTGCAGACATCTAGGCGGGTTCTCTAGGGAATTACGTGAACAAGGTCATGGAGGACGGGCAGGACTCCATTGTCAGAATGGCAGTAAAGGGATGGGGTTAGCAGCAAGGCTGAGAAGCAAGCTTGAGCTTGACCCAGAAAGTGGATGAGAGCAGGATGCATTCAGAAACAGTAGCTACAACAGCATGGAGTTGTACAAGAACGCAGGGAGTAGAGAAGACAAAGTAGAAAAGGCAGGTCAGGAGAAGACTGTGGGAGGTTTTAAATGGCCAGCTGAGAAGCTGGGTTTTTTTCTAGCTGCAGAAATCCAAGGAAGGAAGAATGCCGTGCTGGGTCTCCGTTCTGGAAAGCTGCACAATTAGAGTCAGTATGGAGGATTTACGGGAGGGGTGAGAAAGAGACTAAAGGGAAGTCAACCAGATAAGGAGCCCTGGCCATAGATCGAAGGTATTAAGACCTAGAACGTGGGCAGTGGCACAGGAAGCAATGCATGCGTGGCGCTCTGCTTTTTTGTCTTGAGGTGACACACTCCTTGAGTGCACCGGTCTCAGATATACTTTGTTGCTGAGGTTAAGAGCCTTGGGCTACACTGAAGAAATCAAAGTCCTTGGATGTAACTAATTTGTGCAACTGCTCCTTTAAAGACTTGCCTGGTGGTCACTGTCTGAAGAAGGCACACTGAGAGAGAAGTGACCGTGTGCAAAGATTTTCTTAACCAAGGGACCTGTGATAAAATAAACGTAATACAAAAGTCCAGTGATTCGCATTGTCCCAACATCACACAATACCCCAGTTGTTTACATCTTTGTCCCCTCCGCAGTCACTGTGTATTTTCTTTCTTTAGTCTTTTCCCTCTTCTACAATTTCTGCTTTTTTTTTTTTTTTTTTTCCCCCTGGCCTTGCTGTGTGCCTTGCGGGATCTTAGTTCCCCGACCAGGGACTGAACTCAACGCCCTCGGCAGTGAAAGCACTGAGTCCTAACCACTGGGGCGCCAGGGAATTCCCAATTTTTGCTATGTTTATGTGAACATCTTTTTCAGGTGACGGTTGACAACTGGTTGGCCCTAATTCATTCCCCAGTATGAATGAGCCAATGAACCTACTTTTTAAAATGCTCTGAGGGACTTCCCTGGGGGTCCAGCGGTTACGACTCCGTGCTTCCAACGCAAGGGGCGTAGGTTTGATCCCTGGTCGGGGAGCTAAGACTGCACGTGCTGCGCGGCGCAGCAGCCAAGAAAATATATTTTAAAAAATGCTTTGAGATTCTCTATGTAGATGTCCAAACCCATGTAAAAACCACATAATTATGAAATGAAATGACCAACCTTATTATTTAAACTCTGTTCTCAGAAATAAAATCAAACATTCTCTCTAACACATGCAACAAATCAAATATCACCATCGGCACTTCTTCTTTTCACACCTAACACGTGAGCTCTTAATTGCACTATTGCATTCGTTTTCTCCTTTCAGATAACAAAAAAAGTGAATCTGTGAATGTAGCTACACAGATTCCTTTAGAAAGCAATCAGACATAGAATGACTCTAAGTGAAGACTCCGGGCACTTCTCTATGTGTATAAATGCATGCACTCTGCATACCAGCGGCAAAACCAGAAAGAACATTCACTGGTTTTCTTCCTCAGGATCTGTTAGGATTCCTTCTTGCCCCCATCTTTACTTACTCTCTCAGGAAATCAAGATCTGGGCAGCAAGGCCAGGCTAGGGGGTCAGCGGGGACCAGGAACCGAGGAGCGTATTTAAAAACAGAAACATTGGGACTTCCCTGGTGGTGCAGTGCTTAACAATCCGCCTGCCAATGCAGGGGACATGGGTTCCAGCCCGGGTCCGGGAAGATCCCACATGCCGCAGAGCAACCAAGCCCGTGTGCCACAACTACTGAGCCTGTGCTCTAGAGCCCGCGAGCCACAACTACTGAAGCCCGAGCGCCTAGAGCCCGCGCTCCACAACAAGAAAAGCCACCGCGATGAGAAGGCTGCACACCGCAACAAAGAGTAGCCCCCGCTCGCCGCCAACTGGAGAAAGCCCGCGCACAGCAACGAAGACCAAACACAGCCAAAAATAAATGAATAAATAAATTTATTTTTTTAAAAAACCAGAAACATTTATTAGTGTTTGACAATTAATTAGATCTTATTTTCTTGCTTTTAAAGACAGTTTCATAACGTTAAAATGTAGTCTACCATTCTACTGGTGATAATTCAAATTCCTTCTTGCTCACACTCTCTGGCAGAAATCATAGCAATATTTTTTGATCTGTCTCCTAAACCTAAGGAAATAAAATTTTTTTAAAAAGGGACCTAATTAAGCTTAAAAGCTTTTGCATAGCAAAGGAAACCACCGACAAAACAAAAAAGACAACCTACTGAATGAGAAAATATTTGCAAATCCTATGACTGATAAGGGGTTAATATCTAAAATATATAAATAGCTCATACAACTCAACATTTAAAAAAACCCAACTCAAAAACAGACAGAAGGGACTTCCCTGGCGGTCCAGCAGTTAAGACTCTACGCTTCCAATGCAGGGGACGCGGGTTCGATCCCTGGTCGGGGAACTAAGATCCCACATGCCGCACAGGCAAAAAACTGAAAAACAAAAACAAAATAAACAAACAAAAAAACCAGGCAGAAGACCTGAATAGGCATTTTTCCAAAGAGGAAATGCAGATGGCCAATAGGAAAAGATGCTCAACAGCACTAATCATCAGGGAAATGAAAATCAAAACCACAATGAGATATCACCTCACGCCTGTCAGAATGGCTATCATCAAAAAGAACACAAATAACAAATGTTGTCAAGGATATGGAGAAAAGGGAACTCTTGTACACTGTGGGAGGGAAGGTAAATTGGTGCAGCTACTGTGGAAAACAGTATGGAGGTTTCTCAGAAAACTAAAAATAGAACTACCATATGACCCAGCAATTCCACTGGGAATTGCTGGGACATATGGTAAAACAAAACAAAACAAAACAAAAACCCACTAATTCGAAAAGATACATGCATCCCAATGTTCATAGCAGAACTATTTACAATTGCCAAGATACGGAAGCAACCTAAGTGTCCATCAACAGATGAACAGATAAAGAAGATGTAGTGTGTGTGTGTGTGTGTGCGCGCGCGCGCACGTGTGCGTGTGTGTGCGCGCGTGTGCGTGTGTGTGTGTACACATACTTACATACACTCATACAATGGAATGTTACTCAGCCATAAAAAGGAATGAAACTTTGCCATCTGGGGCAACATGGATAGACTCAGACGGTACGCTAAGTGAAATAAGTCAGACAAAGACACATACTGTATGATATTACTTATATAGAGAGTCTAAAAATTACAACAAATTAGTGAACATAACAAAACAGAAGCAGACTCACAGATACAGAGAACACACTAGTGACACTAGTGTTTACCAGTGGGGACAGGGAAGCGGGGGAGGAGTAACATAGGGATAGAGGAGTAGGAGGTACAAACTATTACGTATAAAAGAAGCTACGAGGATATATTGTACAGAGGGAATATAGCCAATATTCTATAATAACTGTAGATGGAGTATAACCTTTAAAAATTGTGAATCGCTATATCGTACACCTGTAACTTAAATAATATTGTACATCAATTATATTTCAATAAAAAGTGCTTTTTGTTCAAATTTTCCGTTGAATTTGGTTGGTCCATTTACATGGGTAAGTGAAAGAATCAGAGATACTGGGATACAACATTGACAAGCAACAGTTGATAAATATTAAAATATATATTAAGGGCTGTATAGTACTTTTGCTATCAAGCCTATCGAGGTGTTCACTGATCCATGCCATTCTTGGTGTTGACTAGGGAAAAAAACTCCAGCCAGTCCTTAATACATAGAGTTAATATGTTCTGAGAGGGAGGGGGCAGTCAATGTAACCTTTTTCCCTAACAGAAAGTGCTGTTTCAGTAACCCATTTGAACATTTAAAACTCTTGGAGGCAAGATGGCAACGACAATTAAACTGCAGATAAATGAGTGCCTCATTCAATTACTGTTTGGATTGGGGTGGGGGGGGGGGGAGAAAGAAAGAAAGAAAGAAACAATAAGGTGACTGTTTAAAAGTAGAGCAAACAACTCTTTCCTTAGAGCACTAAGCTTGGGTGACAATGGGGCAAAAGGCTTATACTTTGCGAGGCAGCTGCACCCCTGCCTGGAAACCAGGAACTCTTTAATACAGAGGAGTAAATTATTTTCTAAACGCATTGATCCAAGCTCCTAAAAAGTCTGCTTATCTCCAAGGTAGAAGAACTTCCTTTTGTTCTGAAGGAAAGGATAAAGCTCTTTGTTTCTGGTTAGAGATCATTAAGATGACACTTTAATAGTCTGCTCACACCCAGATTTTTCAGATATTTATGAAAAAATCTTCCAGATTTAAATTATCTTGGTCCATTAAAAATTGTGAATCACTACGTTGCACAACTATAACATATGTAATATTGTACAGCAACTATACTTCAATTTAGAAAAAACCCGAATGAAAAAAAGGAATTATCTTGGTCCACAAAGCCAGATAATCTGCTTCAACCACTTCATTTTACACATGAGAAAAGGACCCCAAAGGTTAAGGAAACAGCTCTAGATTGTCTATTATTTTTTAAAGGTATATGCTTTTAAGAAAGGGAGCACAAACAGCATTTCTTATCATTATATACAAGCTGTTTTTTGAGATCTTTTGGATCGTGAGCTTGTTTGGAGGGCTACAAGCTCTGATAGCTAAGTAAGGAGGGCCTACATAGGACAATGCCCAGATACCAAATCTTGAACTGAATTCTGAGCTGATCCACTGATAGCCACCCAAAATTACTGCGATAAATCCACACTCGTATCTCCTCTGACGGCCTCGTTTTTTCCTCCTCCATTTTTTATTTTTTTGCATTGCACGTCCTTCCTCCTGTTAGATTCTGTGGCATACATGAGCCGTATGGATTCACAGGTACAGGTCAACATATTAGTTAAAAAAAAAAAAAAAAACCAGAAAAGCCTATTAGCCTCTCAAGCCTCCTTAGCATGAAACTCATGTATTAGCTTTTGCTCATGTCAACTTATTACTCCCACAAGAGTTGGCTGACTAAAAAAAAAAAAAAAAACCAGAAAAGCCTATTAGCCTCTCAAGCCTCCTTAGCATGAAACTCATGTATTAGCTTTTGCTCATGTCAACTTATTACTCCCACAAGAGTTGGCTGACATGGATACGTATTTATGGGACATATGTTTAGGTTGCTATAGGAGAGAAAAGGAGAGTCAATTCTAGGCACTGGCTTTTTTTTTTTTTTTTTCATGTGACGCTGGTGCCAGGTGGAGTGTAGTAGGAGCATGGAGAGTGCCACGTTCCTGTCCTTGACCCTGGTGGAGCAGCACCATAGTTTTAAAAGGTGGGGTTACAGGGTGGGCCCCCAAAGGGATGCTCTCATATTAGCCCTGTCCAGCTTGGCTCAGCCTCTCCAGCCTGGCGAGGGTAACTACACTTATATCAGACAAAATAGACTTTGAGTCTAAAACTGTCTTTGGAGACAAAGAAGGTCATTGCATAATGATAAAAGGGTCAATTCAACAGGGTGATATAACATTTATAAATATATACACACCTAAAGACATAAAGCAGATATTGATAGGTCTTCATGTTGTATATCTTAAATATACAACATTTTTATTTGTCAACCATACATCAATTAAGTTGGAAAAAATACTGACAGATCTAAAGGCAGAAACTGACAGCAGGACAGTAATAGTAGGAGACTTCAATAGTAGGAGACGTCTACTTATGATAGTAGATAGAACATCCAGACAGAAAATCAAGAAAGAAACAGCTGATGTGAGAACACTATAGACCAAACTGACATAACAGACATATACAGTAGCTAGCATCCAAGAGTAGAAGAACACACATTCTTCTCGGGTGTATACAGAACCTTCTCCAGGATAGATCACGTTAGGTCGCAAAACAAATCTTAACAAACTGAAGACCCCAAATAGCCAAAGCAATCCTGAGAAATAAGAATCACACTTCCTGATTTCAAAATATACTGCAAGGCTACAGTAATGAAAATAGCATGACATTGGCATTAAAAACAGACATAGAGACCAAAGGAACAGAACAGAGAGCCCAGAAATAAATCCATACATCTATGGTCAATGGATCTTTGACAAGGCTGCTAAGAACTCCCAACGGGGAAAAGATACTCTCTTCAATAAACGGTGCTGGGAAAACTGGATAGCTACATGCAGAAGATTGAAATTATCTCACCCCATATTAAAAAAAACAACTCAAGATGGATTAAGATTTAAACATGAAACCTGAAACTGTAAAACTACCAGAAGAAAACATGGGGAAAAAGCTTCTTGACGTTGATCTGGGCAGTTCTTTTGTGGATAGGTCAGCAAAAGCACAGGCAACAAAAGCAAAAGCGGACAAGTGAAATTGTATCAAAAGCAAAAGCTTCTGCAAAGCAAAGGGAACAATCAACAGAGTGAAAAGGCGATCTGCAGAACGGGGGGGAAATATTTTCAAACCGTATATCTCATAAGGCTTAACACCCAATATTTATAAGTAAGTCATACAACTCAACAGCCAAAAAAAAAAAAAACAGCCCTCAATTAAAAAATGGGCAAAAGACCTAAAGTTCTACAAAGAAGAGATACAAATGGCCAAAAGGTAGGAAAGGGTGCTTGACCTCACTAATCATCAGGGAAATGCAAATCAAAACCCGCAGTGAGATATCATCTCACACCTTTCAGAATAGCTATTATCAAAAGGACAAAAGATAACGTGTTGTGGAGGATGTAGAGAAAATGGAACCCTTGTGCATTGCTGGTGGCAATGTAAATTGGGATAGCCATTCTTTTTTAATTTTTAACATCTTTATTGGAGTATAACTGCTTTACAATGGTGTGTTAGTTTCTCCTTTATAACAAAGTGAATCAGCTATACATATACATATATCCCCATATCTCTTCCCTCTTGCGTCTCCCTCCCTCCCACCCTCCCTATCCCACCCCTCTCGGTGGTCACAAAGCACCGAGCTGATCTCCCTGTGCTATGCGGCTGCTTCCCACTAGCTATCTATTTTACATTTGGTAGTGTATATATGTCCATGCCACTCTCTCACTTCGTCCCAGCTTACCCTTCCCCCTCCCC
>NC_041234.1:20460941-20484732 GCF_002837175.3 Physeter macrocephalus | reverse complement strand
ATGAGCTGCTTGTAAATTTTGGAGATTAATCCTTTGTCAGTTGCTTCATTTGCACATATTTGCTCCCATTCTGAGGGTTGTCTTTTCATCTTGTTGATGGTTTCCTTTGCTGTGCTAAAGCTTTAAAGTCTCATTAGGTCCCATTTGTTTATTTTTGCTTTTCTTTCCATTTCTCTAGGAGGTGGATCAAAAAGGATCTTGCTGTGATTTATGTCATAGAGTGTTCTGCCTATGTTTTCCTCTAAGAGTTTGATAGTGTCTGGCCTTACATTTAGGTCTTTAACCCATTTTGAGTTTATTCTTGTGTGTGGTGTTAGGGATTGTTCTAATTTCATACTTTTACATGTAGCTGTCCAGTTTTCCCAGCACCACTTATTGAAGAGGCTGTCTTTTCTCCACTGTATATCCTTCCCTCCTTTATCAAAGATAAGGTGACCATATGTGTGTGGGTTTATCTCTGGGCTTTCTATCCTGTTCCATTGATCTCTATTTCTGTTTTTGTGCCAGTACCATACTGTCTTGATTACTGTAGCCTTGTAGTATAGTCTGAAGTCAGGGAGCCTGATTCCTCCAGCTCCGTTTTTCTTTCTCAAGATTGCTTTGGCTATTCGGGGTCTTTTGTGTTTCCCTACAAATTGTGAAATTTTTTGTTTCAGTTCCGTGAAAAGTGCCATTGGTAGTTTGATAGGGGTTGCATTGAATCTGTAGATTGCTTTGGATAATAGAGTCATTTTCACAATGCTGATTCTTCCAATCCAAGAACATGGGATAGCCATTCTTTAAAACAGTATGGAGATTCCTCAAAATATTAAAAATACAACTACCTGATGATCCAGCAATCTCATTTTGGGGTATACATCCAAAGGAAATGAAATCAGGATATTGAGATATACTCACTCCAACGTTCACTGCAGCATTATTCACAAGAGCCAAGATATGGAAACAAATTAAATATCTGTTCGGAGATGAACAGATAAAGAAAATATGAGGTATACACACACACACACACACACACACACACACAGGCACACACACACGAATATTATTCAGCCTTGAAACAGAAGAAAATCCTGCTTTTAACAACATGGATGAATCTGGAGGACATCATGCTAAGTGAAATAATCCAGATGCAGAAAAACAAATACTGCATGATCTCACTTATATGTTGAATCTAAAAGAGTCAAACTCCTAGAAGCAGAGAATAGTAGTAGTAGAGTTGGTTGTCAGAGGCTGGGGGGAGGGGGAGATGGGAAGGTTGTTGGTCAAGGGGTACAAATTTTCAGTCTTTTAAGATGAATAAATTCTGGAGATCTAATGTACACCACAGTGAATATAGTTAACAATACTGTATGTTTGAAATTTTCTGAGAGGGTAGATCTTAAGTGTTCTCAATACCCACAACAATAGATGGTAACTATCTGAGGTGATGAATATGTTAATTAGCTTGATTGTGGTGACTGTTTCACTATGTGTATGTTTATCAGATTACCAAGTTGCATACCTTAAAAATATGAAATTTTAAATTATCAATTATACCTCACTAAAGCGGGGAAAGAAGATGAATAAATTTCAAAAGACTGAATAGCAAAAAACTCTGTACATGAGGTTCATAGCAACATTCTTCATAACAACAAAAAAGTGGAAAAACCCAAATGTTCATCAACAGACGAAGGGATAAGTTAAATATGGTATATCTACATAATTGATTAGTATTTGGCAATAAAAAGAAATGAAGTACATATACATGCTTCACCATGGATGAAACCTGAAAACAGTATGCTAAAGGAAAGAAGCCAGTCAAAAAGGACCACATGTTCTATGATTCCATTCATATAAAATGTCCAGAATAGGTAAATCTAAAGAGACAGAAGGTAGATTAGTGGCTGTCAAGGGCTGAGGTGGCTGGGGGATGGACGAGGTGACTGCTAATGGGTATGGCGTTCCTTTGAGGTTCATGAGTATGTGTCAAAACTGATTGTTTGGATGGTTGCACAATCCTGTTAATACACTAAAATCCATTAAATTGTACACTTTAAATGAGTGAATTGTTAATATGTAAATTATATCTCAATAAATCTCTTATTTTAAAAAGGAAGACTCTACATCAGCGTGGAGCAGAGGAGATGAGCTAGAAAGAATGGAGTCCATAAGAAGAATACGGTCGTCTGTCCTCCAGTAGCTGAAGGAGATTGGTTCCAGGACCCCCGCAGGTACCGAAATCCGTGGATGCTCAAGTCCTTTATATAAAATGGCGTAGTACGGTCGGCCCTCCATATCTTTGGGTTCTGCATCCATGGACTCAACCAACTGCAGATGGAAAGTATTTGGAAAAAGAAGATTCCAAAAATTCCCCAAAGGCAAAACATGAATTTGCGGCACGCTGGCGGGTAGTTACATAGCATTTACTTTGCAAGAGGTATTATAAGTAATCTAGAGATGATTTAAAGTATACAGGAATGTACATAGGTTATATGTAAACACGGCACCATTTTATATAAGGGACTTGAACATCTGTGCATTTTGGTATCCGAGGGGAGTCCTGGAACTTACCCCAGGTGGATTAGTTAATGGTACCAAGGTACCATTGTGAAATGTTTCTCCTTCGTGAAATCAGGAATGATAGTTTATCCTTTGATATCGTTCCCTATACTAAATATTAGTGCATTATTACAGGAGATAATTTGTGCCTCTCCTGATAGTTTAAAGCTGAGTTTCAACGACGTAATTCTTTAACTCCTAAAACTCATAAAACTTTTGGTTTGTCATTATTCCAGTACGCTTCCAATTATAAGTTACAGTGGCTGATTTGTTTCTTTTATTAAAGTTGTACGTACTTTACACAACACATCATCTTGGGTGTGGTTTCTTTTGCAAGTCTGGAAATCATATAAATTTTCACTGTCATGCTCTTTCCATTTAATTATTTAAGTAATAAAATAAGAGCGTTCTTGATAGTTCAGCAAGAACAAACTTTATATCTTTCCACAGTAGAAATTAAAGGCAAAAAGAGATGAAACAGAAGTTCAGAGAGGCCGAACAAAAAAAAGATGTGAAAGACCTATACACTGACAACTACAAAATATTGCTCAGATAAATGAAAGAATACATACATAAATGAAGAGATGTACCTTTGTCATGGGTCAGGAAACTCAATATTGTTAAGCTGTCAATTATCTCAAAATTTATTTGTAGATTCCATAAAATCCTAATCAAAATCCCCACAGGTTTGTTTTTTAAGACATTGACAAATTGATTCTAAAATTCCTATAGAAATTCAAAAGACCTACAAGAGTCAAGACAACTTTGTAAAAGAATAAAGAAGTTGGAGGACGAATACAGCCTAATTTTAAACTTCCTGTAAAATATAATCAACACAGAGCAGAACTGGTGTAAAGACAGAAGATTCAATGAAACAGAAACGTGTGTCTAGAAATGGACCCACAAAAAGAGGGACAACGTACACTCACAAAGCTACAAAAGTAATTCAGTGGAGAAAAGCTCCTCTTTGCAAAAAAATTCTGGAACTACTGGATATCCACAGGCAAAAAATAAAACTAAAAATAATAACTTTGATCCATCTCATTCATCATCTAAAAAGTTAAATTGAAATAGATGGCAGATCTCAATGTAAAACCTAAGATCACACAAATTTTAGCAGAATGAAAAATGTCTTCATGACCTATGGAGAGGCAGTTTTCTTATATACAACACAAAAAGACAATCCATAAAAGAACAAACTGATATACTGGACTTCATCACATGTAAAAACTGCCCTTTGAAAGACGCTGTTAAGACAATGGAAAGACAAGCCACAGAGGGAGAAAAAGATTTACAAATCATATTGCATCCAGAATACACAAAGAATCCTCAAAACAAGAGATGTCAAGCAGAACGACTTTTAAAAGTGCAAAAGTTTGAACAGACTCTTCACCAAAGGAGAGATGTGAATGGCAAATAAGCACATGAACAGATGTTCAACACCAGCAGTCCTTAGGGAAATGCAAACTAAAACCACAATGAGATGCCACTACACACCTATTAGAGCAGCCACAATGAAAATGACTAACCTTACCGAGTGTTAGGGAGCATGTAGACAAGGCGCCATTCTCATATACAACTAGAAGGAATATTAATTAGTACAACCACTTTGGAAAAGTTTGGTGGTGGTCTAAAACATAAAACATCATCTGCTCCCACCATGCCGCTCATAGCTAAAGTTTACCCAAGAGAAGTGAAAGTATGTACACGGACATACAAAAACAGGAACACAAATATTTGTGGCAGCTTTATTTATAATAGCCTCAAACTGTAAACAACCCAAATGTCCATCGAAAGGTGAATGGATAAATAAATGGCCCTATGTCCATACACCGGAACAGTAACTACAACAACAAGGAATGTGCTTTCTTCACCCACCACCCATCCTGGGAGAAATGCAGGCTTCACAGGGCACCTGCGTTGACCCGCCTCACCTCCGGGAGGAACCTGGCTGCACCTGGCTACACGGTCTCCTAGCAACCGGAGAGGCCGGAACAGCAAACTAGTGAAGCGGTGGCCCCCCCAGAGGCCAGGGGAACCATGGCGGACAAGAGTGGCTGCTAGGACCGGGGCCACTGGAACCGATGCCCCTGGACATGACCTGCAAGCCCTGGTACAAAGACAAGCTCCCCTCCAAGTGTTTCACAAAGCACAAGAAGATGCTCCCGAAGTTCCCCACCCCCCTGGACAGCCGGCGGTGGATATTTGTGGAAGAGCTGCTGGATGACTTCCGGAAGGGCTGCCCACCTTGTGAAGATATGATCACTCGCAGCCCTAAGGAGGGCTTCCTCCCCGGGATTGCTCACAGAGTTCCCCAGCATGCCCCCAAAAGGAGGCAGAAAAAGCTGCCCGAGGAAGCAGACCCGTTTTCCACGCTCTCGCCAGCCCAGCTAGCCCAGAAGGCATTCGTGGAGAACATCGAAGCCCACCTGACCAAGCATCCCTTGGCTCTCTACCCGCATCTGGAGGAAGATCTACCTGCAGACCTCTTATTAAAGGTGCTAGAAGTGCTCGATCCTGACGGGAAGCTGGAGGACACAAGGGCTTACTGTCAGGGCCCCAGGAAAAGAACAAAGTCCCCCACAGAGCTTCGTAAAAAACGTCCTGCCAAGGTCTACCTGGAACCTCCAAAGAAGGCCCCTGGGTCACATCCAGCCAGTTTGCATCACGAAGACAAGAAGTCAAGCAGAAAGGATTCACTCACGGATCCTCCTGTTCACAGAGAAGTACCGAAAGCAATTCGTAAATCCTTCAAATGGGTTGCTGCTTTTGGAAGCTTGGGCACTGATGAAGAGCTCATCACGAAACCGTGTGAGGTTGGCTGTGAGTGGCCACCAGCCCAGGATACAGTCTACATGAAGAAAGTAACCCAGGTCCCTTCAAAGGTAAAGTACAGCATCGGGCTAGAGAAAATGGAGAAGATAAAATTATCCAGAGAGGAAGGAAACTGGGAGAGGAAACCCCAGAAACCACAGAATCCTTAGAAACCCACTCGGTGGAGATGAGGTATGGTGCATTGTGCCTGAAGGCCAAGTTGTGGGAAAAGCTAGTAAATGACGAACCTTCAACTGACCCCAACGTCTTACTTGAAGATGGGAGTTTCAGAAAGAAGCTTCCTGAACACGACATTCTTGAAGATCCTTATGGAACAATAGCATTGAAAGATTTCATTCTACGCAAGGGCTACAGGATACCAGACATCCTTGAGAGGCTGTTCCTCAGGAAGGGATGGAAATATGATTCTGTTAAGACTCCTATACACAAAGTAATAAAAATCAGCCAAAATGGAGATGATGCACGGGAAGATGTTTAGACAGTTTTCTATTTACTACTTACTTGGCTATTTCTCTCTCTCATTTTAATATCAATCAGAATTCATGGTGAGTGTCCATCCCACCATGTATGTACAACTTTGATTCTACATCTGTTAATTTAACACCTAATGCTCATAAATATTTCTCAGTGACCTTCTGCTTGGGTTCATCAATATTATATAAATTTTATCAATTATGAAATCAATATTCACATATACTCTTCTCACATTTTACAATGTTGTGAATACTACATTGTGTATCAATTATTGGTAAAAATAAAACCATAAAAAAAAGAAGAATTACTTTTTAAAAGTATGATCTAGTTAGGTCAGCTACAAAATGGGATAAATTTCCAAATAACTGTGCTGAGAAACAGGAGTCAGAGAGTTCTACTTGTATTAAAATTGTAATGAATTAATTATGACAATTACTTTCTTAAGCAAAACTTGAAATCGGTAGCCCAAATAATGTTAGCCCCATTTAATAATGAAATGGTTATCCCCCTTATTAGGATTGCATCAAGCCCCCAAAACAGATTGAAAACTGCTTACCAAAATTATAGGTGAAACTTTAGTTATGCTCTTTTGTCATGCTTCCCAACTGAACATACTTAAAATTTTTTACCATAGTCATAAAAATTCACTGTGAAAGAGTGTTTCCATATCATATAACACAGGTGCAGAAGAGCAGGGAGCTTCAAGTTCTTGGCAAATCTAGTGTGCAGAATAGGTCTGTGCGAGCAAAACTACACAGCACCATCAAATATCCACACATTCAAGTAAGATTATTCACGTAAGATTAATCTTTGCATTTCATGAACAGCGATTTAAAACTCACTCATAAATGTAAAATAAGAAATCAAGCAACTTCTTTACATTTCCAAAATAACAGGTAAAATTGTCTGGGACACGAAATTTGTAGCTAGAAAGATTTGTAGCACAGATTTGCAGCACACTTCTGTTTCCAGTAATGAAGGAATTTATCTGTAAATGGAAGTATGTGTATATACTTCACCCTCGTGGGAAGGGAACACAGCCATCAGGTTGTAGTATTCACCAACATCCTCACTGCAATCAACTACTCCCTTTTCACTCACTTCCCCATTTTCACTGAGGTTACTTAGTGTCTGAATTCCTGACTTGCCCCCTGTGACTACTCTCATCAACGTTCTTGATTTAAATAGTCACAAAGACTATCCACTCAAATCCCGGCATTAGCGCCATTCGTCTTGTCCTCATCTCACTAGAGACACCAATCCCTACAGTCAGACTCTAGACTTTGTTTGGGGCAATAACTACACCAACTTCAAATCTCAATTTCAATTATTCCACCTTCCGATCCCTGCTTTTGACCTAGTTGATCACCCCTTTCAATATTCCCAAACCTCCAATTCTTCAATCCCAACACGTTTCCAATCCAGTGACCCTTACCACTCTTTCAGCATTAACTGTGCCTTGCTTTCAGTTCCTTACTTTCCCAGCTTAGACTCCACCGTCCTCTGCTATCCCTTCTTGGAGTCTACTTTTAACTCCTTTGCCTCTCTCTCCCGCTCTTATATTCTTCTGAGAAAACCCCAGTCCTGGTGAAATCTTAATCTCTGCCATTCTTGTACTTGCACCCAAACAGTTAAATATGGCTAGAGAAAAACACATACCACACTGACTGGTTACATATGGCATGAATCTTAAATGAGCCTTCAACACTAGCTGAAAGTTCTGCCCCATTTCCCTCATCAATATATTTTCCCATTTTCCAATGATCATCTTATTTCTGTCATCAATTGTCCAACACCCTGTTTCCATTTCTCCTTCTCAAAGCATTGCTTTGTACTTCACTGATAAAATTTAAAAATTTAGAAGAGAACCGTCTTTTCCTCCCATCACCACATCTACCAGGCCAGTGACATCTGTACTCATATTCTCTATGCCCTCGGAGACAAAGGATGAACTCTTTATTCTACTGAGGCAAAGCCTTTCCTTTGTGCACTGGATCCCAACACTTTGCCAAATTAAATACTTGTCCTGTATTTGCCCCCTTATTTTCCTATATTATTGCTCTGTCTTTTGGGGGATAATTCCTGTCATTAAAAAGTGCAAACAAACAAACCAAAACCAAAAAAGGCTCTCATAACTCACATCATCCGAAATAACCAAACAAAACAAAATAAAAATTCTCTTGACGTAATTTTTCTCTCCAGCTACCACTCTATATTTTCTGCTCCACTTTGTAGAAAAATTACCAAAAAGAGTCGTTTATAAATCATTGCTTCCGGGCTTCCCTGGTGGCGCAGTGGTTGAGAGTCCGCCTGCCGATGCAGGGGACACGGGTTCATGCCCCGGTCCAGGAGGATCCCACATGCCGCGGAGCGGCTGGGCCCGTGAGCCATGGCCGCTGAGCCTGCGCGTCCGGAGCCTGTGCTCCGCAACGGGAGAGGCCAAGACAGTGAGAGGCCCGCGTACCGCAAAAAAAAAAAAAAAAAAAAAAAAAAAAAAATCTTTGTTCCCATGTCTTCATCCAAGCCAATGTAGCTCCTTCACATTGAGGCCCATGGACTTAAGGGACTCTCAACTTTGTCCAGAGGGCCCAGGCTAAAATTCAGACACTAAGTACTGTAAACCTTAATGGGTAGAAGCTGAAAAAAATTTAAAACTCTTGTGAAAGCTGCAAGTAATTTCTAGCTGGCAAAAATGAACACTTTAGGAGGGAAGGGGGGAAAGGCAAGATAGAGGTAGGGGATTAAGAGGCACAAACTATTAGGTTTGCTACAAGGATATATTGTACGGGACTTCCCTAGTGGTCCAGTGGTTAAGAATCCACCTGCCAATGCAGCGGACATGGGTTTGATCCCTGGGCTGGAAAGATCCCACATGCCTTGGAGCAACTAAGCCTGTGCACCACAACTACTGAGGCCGCGTGCTGCAACTACTGAAGCCTGCGCCTAGAGCCCGTGCTCCACAACAACAGAAGCCACCACAATGAGAAGCCCGTGCACCACAACGAAGAGTAGCCCCCACTCGCCACAACTAGAGAAAGCCCCCGTGCAGCAACGAAGACACAACGCTGCCAAAAAAAAAAAAAAAGGATATATTGTACAACAGGAGGAATATAGCAAATACTTTATAATAAGTATAATGGAATATAACCTTTAAAATTTGTGAATCACTATACTGTACACCTGTAACATATAATATTGTATATCAACTATATGTCAATTTAAAAAAAGGAAAAAATGAACACTTTACTAAGACTTAGGCAGACTATTCTTTTACCCTAGGAAAGCTTCCACCAAGTGTCTTATAGTTATGTAAGATGTGGGGGAAAGGGGGGGTGGGATGAATTGGGAGATTGGGATTGACACATATACACTAATATGTATAAAACAGATAACTAATAAGAACCTGCTGTATAGCACAGGGAACTCTACTTCACACCGCTGAACAGTAGAAACTAACACAACATTGTAAAACAACGATACCCCAATAAAAAAAAATTAAAATACAAAAAAAGAAAAAGAAACTGAAATTGAAAGACTGGTTTTGAGAATTAAACCTTACCTCAGCTAATGATTTTTTTTTTCCCCCCGGTATGCGGGCCTCTCACTGTTGTGGCCTCTCCCGTTGCGGAGCACAGGCTCCGGATGCGCAGGCTCAGCGGCCATAGCTCACAGGGCCAGCTGCTCCGCGGCATGTGGGATCTTCCCGGACCGGGGCACGAACCTGTGTCTCCTGCATCGGCAGGCAGATTCTCAACCACTGCGCCACCAGGGAAGCCCTCAGCTAATGATTTTAATTGACATTATGTTGCTGTGAAACAAAGTTGGATTTATTTCATAACTCAATGTTAGAAAACAGTTGGAGACATAGACAAAAGGCACATTTTATTATGTGGTATTTATTTTCCATGATATATTCATTTTGGGACAATACACTCTTTTAAAGCTTTATTGAGGTCTGATATACAATAACTTGCATATATTTATAATGTATGAAGATGAGATTTGATATTTATAAAATATGTTATATATTATAAGCTTTTTATAAGGCTGAAATCATCACCACAATCATGATCATGAACATATCTATCACCACCAAAAGTTTCTTAATGCAACACTGTAATTCCTGATTACCACCCCTCTGTCACCATCCTTCAGAAACCACTGATCAGCTTTTTGTCACTGTAGATACTTTGCAATGGGTTAAAATTTATATGAATGGAATAATACAGTGTTCTTTTTAACAATGCTTTTTTCACTCAATCATATTGAGATCCACCCAAGTTACTACAATTATAGATAGTTTAATTCTTAATGCTAACTTGTACTCAACTTTATTGCTATTCGACAACTTGCTTATCCATTAACTTGTTGATGTGCCATAGAGATGCCCAGTTGTTGGTTGTTATAAATAAAGCTATGAACTTTTGACTAAAAAAAAAAAAAGATGTGGGGGAAAGGTGGATGTAAAAGGATGGATGCGCTGGAGGGAGATTTGCATCTCTCTGAACTGGGTTGCTTTTGGTCAGCATGGTTGTTTCCTGCCCTGACCCTGACCGGTTCATGAACATCTGTGGTTAGAGAGCTGAGCACAGAACATAGTTTGCCACCTCATGAACAGGGAAATGATATACTCCACAGGGACCTGTGCTTAGAAAAGTCCCACACTTGGCTTAATGCTTTGCTATTGCGGTCTTGAAATTCTTAATAACTTTTGAACAGGGAGTATCACATTTTAATTGTTCGCGCCCCGGTCTGGGAGGATCCCACGTGCCGCGGAGCGGCTGGGCCCGTGAGCCATGGCCGCTGGGCCTGCGCGTCCGGAGCCTGTGCCCCGCAACGGGAGAGGCCACAGCAGAGGGAGCCCCGCATACCACAAAAAAAAAATAAAAAATAAAAAAAAAATAAACAGCAGCTCAGGGCTATAATATTACAAATGTCTAAAGGCTACATAAATTTATTTTTTTTATAAGCTACTTTTTGAAGATTAATTCCTCTTTCTCATACTAATCTTTGGGATTTATTGATTCCAAAAGCTATTCATATCTTGAAACTGCATTACCTGCTAACCTTTCCACCAGAAATAACATAAAACAGATTTCAGTGACTAGCTAAAAAAGAAAAAGAACAAAATAAGAGGGAAGGAGAAAAGCATTATATTAGCCTTCCAGGATTTTAACAGAAGAGTCTAAAATTTAAAAATTAAGGTGAGCTTTTACATAGTGAGTAGACTACTTTCTCAGGGTCAGTCTAGTTCCTAAAATGATAGCTACTGTGTATTCACTGCAATCAACGAGCTGTGTAGTATTAGCATCATCATAAATGCATCATCTAATTTAACCTTCATAACCTCTCATATCGTTAGTGCCATTTTTCTGATGAGTAGATCACTATAGGCAAGTTCACATAGCTTGGAAGGCATGGTGTCAGGCTTCCAACGGACGACTATCTGGCACAAAACCCCACACCTTTCACCTCTCCTCCTGCGAAGGGAGTAAAGAATGCATATTGCACTCATTTCTGCACCTATGTACCTTAAGCAATGCAGCAGTATACTGAGACTACAGATCATGAATAATCTAAATTCCCAAGATTGAAGTGCTCATTACATAGAACTTACTGAGAGATGACATTTAAATATCTTAGCTTACTTCTTACTAGCTAGCAAAAAACTTCCTGAATCACTTCCTATTACAGATATGAAAAATGCAGAATAATCAACAACCTTAGCTTTCTACTAGTGCTGACTGGATCCACGGCATCTAGTACAACATTTATATTTTTTAAAAAATTAAAACTTCACAGAATGCACACACATACAAGCAGCTACGACGCATGTTCCCATTAATGTCTACATTGCCTAGCTAATAATATATCCATACCACACAATCCACATGAAGGTCCAAATTTTAGCAAAATCAACATTAGCAATCAAAGGCTAATATGCACGTACAAATGTATGCGTTCCACACACGCATACACATACTGCGGTTTTCTAACATGTTACTGAACCTATCACAAAACGGGAATTGAGATGTTATTTTGTAAAAAGAGTTCTAATATTATATTATTACCTGTTTTCTCTGGTTCATTTGACCCAACAGCACTCTTTTGCAAGAAGTGTCCCATAAAGACATTTACTATCATGAACTGCTTTAATTCAAAATGTAATCTAACCAAACATGCTTAACAGCCTGGCTAGGAAAATCAATACCGTGGTTTATAGAACAGTGTCTCTGGAAAGACAGGAAGTGGACTCTTGGTTCTACATAAAATCTTGTTAATCCTATTTCCATTTCCCCCTCCTACATTTGTAACAACTGAATAAACTGATTATGTTTTTTCATCTTGTAGCTGCAGCCTCTGTAGACAAACGGATTAAAATACTTACATTGATGTGATCAATATATTTATCAATCAATAATGACCCAGGAATTGATCTTCATAATTTGGAGGAATTCTGCACCTTAATTCATGTATGTGCTATTGTCTTTTTTCAAAACTTAGGGATTGCTGATGTGGAAAATTAAAAGAGAATTAAGGGGGAAGGGCCACATAGGGAAAATTGCTGTTCTCTACAGCATAACTGAGGAATACACATGATTAAGGCTAAACGTGATGATTTGGGGGGGAATAAAAGCATGGATAATTGACAGAGAACTCGTGAAATAGGGAAGCAATTGTAAATAGATTATTGTGGGACATGGAACTGACATTTCCAGTTATTACCACTGTTGTTTTGTCCTTGGAAAGTTAAGATCTGAGGAAGGTTAAGCAATGTTTCAATAGCTGCATGGATAAGAAAATAATATTCCTGCCACCAGAAGCTGCTCTAGTACAGCTTTCCCCTTCTACTCCAGGCCACGGACTCTACCACACAGACGCTCAAAGGCAAGAGTGTTATCCCTTAAAATCCTGTCAGTAGTTCTCTTCACCACAATTCCCAGTTCCAACAGCCTCTTTTCCCCTTTTAATGGGCTGCCTTTGGCCTCACCTTCCTTCCCAGATCCAGCAGTTACTCCACAACAGATCCGCATTGCACGTCCTGTAAAGGAATGCGAGGTTTTGTCTGGGCGTTCAGTCTCTCTTCCAAGAGATATATATACACACGGACATATTTACATGTATACGTGTATACACATATATACATATATATACACATATATGTGTATATCTCATGTATATGATATATATATACACTCATATATTTATATGAGAGATATATGAGATATATATACACATACATTTACAAATTGTTTGCTTTACAGTTATAAAAGCATACTTTAAACCTACAGAGCTTTATACCTAGTTTTATGTTTGTGCATATTAAAGTAAAATTCTAAGAAGCATTTGTCACGATGGGGTGACTGATTTTTTTCCTTCTAAAGGAAATATAGTTTAAATATATATTCAACATCCACTCCCACTCACTATTTTAATTGGAACAAATAATGAAACTAAAACTTTAAAAGGCTACTCAGTCTTTAATTCATGTTTTTGAGCCCCTACTATGTGAAATCTAGGCTCAAACAAATTAAACAGTCTTTGTTCTAATCCTCAGGGTCCAGCCAGACTTTCCAAACTACCTAGAAAGGAATCCAGTTCAGAGGGTCACTCTCTGCTATCTATAAGATGTGTGCTCGAGCATGTTCCATACTCTGTAATTCACAATTTCCTTATCTGAAAAATACGGGCAATAATAATAAAAAATTAACTCAGAAAGTAACTGTAATAATAAGATAATGTAGAGTGAACAGCACAGGGACAGATAATATTCATTTTAGATTGATATATCACTTTACCCCTCATTAAATGATTTGTTTATATATATGCATGCACATCAAATATACATATTTGGAGAGGATGATAAGCCACCAACTGCTGCCATATGGTCCACTTTCTTTCTTATGAATGTATCATTGAGACTACTGCATTATTAATTTTTTTTTTTTTTTTTTTTGCGGTACGCGGGCCTCTCACTGCTGCGGCCTCTCCCGTTGCGGAGTACAGGCTCCGGACACGCAGGCCCAGCGGCCATGGCCCAAGGGCCCAGCCGCTCCACAGCACGTGGGATCCTCCCGGACCAGGGCACGAACCCGCGTACCCTGCATCGGCAGGGTGACTCCCAACCACTGTGCCACCAGGGAAGCCCTGTATTATTAATTTTTAAACAAGGAATTAACATGAAAGACTGAAGAGCACTTATCTCCAAAACAATGCAAATATGAAGAGATTATAGAACAGGTTTTGTGATAGTACCTATAAAAAATACCTGGCATAAAAGGGTACTCGATAGAAATATATTGAATGAATGAATAAGAGGTAATCACTGACACCGAGTAAGAACTTACTAGCATCAGTTGTGTAACTGTTAGTTCTTTTACGTTTTCAAATGATGAAAGGAATTGAAAGTCAAAACAAAGACTTTTCACAGATTATGACACTAGAATTTTTATTTGCTGACTCTGCATTTAATATGAATAATACCATGATGGTTAATTTCACCTGTCAATTTGACTGGGCCATGGAGTGTCCTGATATTTGGTCAAACATTATTCTGCGTGCAACCGTAAAGGTGTTTTCGGATGAGACTGACGTTTGATTTGGACAAGGATGACCACTTTCACCACTTTCATTCAACAAAGTACTGGGAGTCCTAGCCAGAGCAATCAGTCAAAAAAAAAAAAAAAAAAAAAAGATAAAAGGCAACCGAATCAGATTCCACCCTAAAACGGTTAGAACAAATAAATAAATTTAAAGTTGCAGGGTACAAAATCAATACACAAAAATCAGTTGCATATCTATACACTAACAACAAACGATCAGAAAGAGAAATTAAGAAAACAATCCCATTTATAATTGCAACAAAAATAATAACTACATAGGAATAAATTTAGCCAAGGAGGTGCATGTTCTGTACATTGAAAACTATAAAACACTGATGAAAGCAATTGCAGAAGACACAAACAAATGGACAGATAGTCTGTGCCCATGGATTGGAAAAGTTAATATTATTAAAATATTCATAATATCCAAAACACTCTACAGATTCAATGAAATCCCTATCAAAATTCCAATGGCATCTTTCCCAGAGAGAGAAAAACAATCCTAAAATTTGTATGGAACCACAAAAGAACCCAACTAGCCAAAGAAATCTTGAGAAAGAAGAACAAAGCTGGAGATACCACACTTCCTGATTTCAGACTACATTACAAAGCTACAGTAATCAACACAATATGGAACTGGCATAAAAACAGACAAATAGATCAACGGAACAGAAAACAGAAAGACCATGAAAGATCCCACACATATATGGTCAATTCATTTATGACAAAGGAGGCAAAAATATACAGTAGGGAAAGGATAGTCACATTAATAAATGGTATTGGGAAAAGTGGACAGCCACATGCAAAAGAATGAAACTGGATCCTTATCTTCCACACATACACAAAAATCAACTCAAATTGGATTAAAAACTTGAACATAAGACCTGAAACCATAAAATTAGTAGAAGAAAACATAGGAGTTAAGCTCCCTGACATCACTCTGGGTGATGATTTTTCAGATTGGACACCAAAAGCAGAGTCAACAAAATATAAAATAAACAAGTGGAACTACATCAAACTAGAAAGCTTCTACACAGCAAAGGGAACCATCAACAAAATGAAAAGGCAACCTACAGAATGGGGTAAAATATTTGCAAATCATATATCAGATAAGGAGTTAATACCTAAAATACATAAAGAAATCATACAACTCAACAGCAAAAACCCAAACAGCAATCTGATTTTAAAATGGGTAGAGGAAGTGAACAGACATTTTTCCAAAGAAGCCATCCAAATGGCCAACAGATACATGTAAAGATGTTCAACATCGCTAATTATCAGGGAAATGTAAAGCAAAAGCACAAGGAGACATCACCTCACACCTGTTAGAATGTCTATCACCAAAAAGACAAGAAATAACAAGTAATGGTGAGGATGTGGAGAAAAGGGAACCCTTGTGCACTGTTGGCTGGAATGTAATTTGGTTCAGCCACTATGAAAAACAGTATGGAGGTTCCTCAAAAAATTACAAATAAAACTACCATATATTCATAGAAATACTACTGGGAACTACTAAGCACAGCATGAAATACTGCTGACATAAACAGAAATAACAAATTGGAATCTAGCATTCCACTCCTGTGTATATATCCAAAGGAAATGAAATCACTATCTCGAAAAGATATCTGAACCTTCATGTTCACTGCAGATTATTTACAACAGCCAAGACATGGAAACAACCCAAGCGTCCATCGTTGGATGAATGGATAAAGAAGATGCTGTACATATATACGACAGAATATTATTCAGTCATAAAAAAGAAGGAAATCCTGCAACTGCAACAACATGGATGCACCTTGAGGCCGTTATGCTTAGTGAAGTAAGTTAGAGGGAGACACATACTGTACGCTATCACTTATAAATGGTATCCAAAAAAAAAAAAAATCCAAAAACAAGAGAAGAGACTGGTGGTTGCCAGAGGTGGGGATGGGCAGTGGGGGAAATGGGTGAAGGTGGTCAAAAGGTAAAAATGTCCAATTATAAGTTCCAGGAATGTAATGGACAGCAATGGTGACTATATAGTTAACAATACTGTATCGCATAGTTGAAAGTTGCTGAGAGAGCAGATCTTAAAAATTCTCATCACAAGAGAAAAAATTTTATAACTATGTGAGGTAATGAATGTTAACTAAATGTATTGTGGTAATCACTTTGTAATATATACAAATATCAAATTATACACCTTGGACTCATACAATGTGATATGTTAATTACAACTCAATAAAACTTGAAAAAGAATCTTGCCTTAAAAAAAAACTTGAATTGGTAGACTGAGTAAAGCAGATCACCCTCCTTAGCGTGGATAAGCCTCGTCTAATCAGCTGAAGGCCTCAAAAGAACAAAAAGGCTGACCCTCCTTTGAGTAACAGGGAACGCCTCCTGTCTGCCTGCCTTCGATCTGGGACATCAGTTTTCTTCTCGCCTTCAGACTTAAACCGACACATCAGCTCCGCTTGGTTCTCTTTCTATTCAGGCCCTCCTGCGTCTCCAGCTTGCTGACTGCAGATCTCGGGTCTCGTCAGCCTCCAAAACTGCGTGAGCCAATTCTTGTAATCAATCAATCAATCCTACTGGTTCTGCTTCTCTGCAGAACCCTGACTAATACAAATACTGACCACAAACATTGCATTTTATGGTCCTATAATCACATTTTTAAAAAAATACAATCTATCTGCTCTGAAGGTTTCTCACTCCGTGTTTGTACTTAGTTTACATTCTTCGTTAAGGAAACACTGGATGAAAGGCTTTTGTTTATACATATGCATATTTCCTTTGTGGAAATTTGAGGTCCCAGTCCATGCTTGTTTGTTGATTTTCCCTTAGGAAAGTTAGTTTTTAAGTTTTCGGTTTCTCTTAGCTATAACGTATATTTTACTGTTACCTACTTACCTAGGAAGTAATGATGAGGTATAAAATATCTGAGAAACACCGTCCATTATCACCCCTTAGTACAAATATAACCATTCAAGAGTATTATTATTTTAAAAATCTGTGGAGTAAAGTTGTAGGCATAATACATATTCAATAAATATTTGTTGAATGAATGAATGAATGAAAGATAATTTGAGATCAATGGTATTTCCTACCACTGTGGCTCATTCCATACAACACAATTGAGGGGTTAGAAAAAATGCTTGCTGAGTGGCAGTGAAAGGACAAATGAGGTTGCAGAGGATGAATACATCCACATGGTTAAGAGCCCTCTCTAAGACTGCATGGAAGCCTTTTGTTTTCTGACAGAAAAAAAAGAGAAGTCTGCACGTACCCCAGAGGAAGGAATTGGTAAATCAGGTGAAAGGGGCTGTGTTTCTAGGACTGTGCTGAAAGATTAAGAGATGAGAGACAACGAAGGGGGCGAAGACCAAGTTCAAAGCGAGTGAAAGCTGGAGAGGTGGAAAGATTCACTGAGACTTTGGAGGTGGTGCTCTGCTGTCAGACAAGTGTGAACGTGACCAGAAACAGAAAGAGAAAAGTGGAGATCACTGGAGTTTAATAAGGTCCAGGAACCCAGTGAAGAGGCTGTCAGAAGTGTCATTAGTATGGGTGTTGAAGTCACTGAGGAGAGCTAACTTCAAATAGAGCTCTGTGATAGTAAATATAACCAATGATACCACAAAAGAACTGCTGAATGAAAGAATCACATTAGGGCACTGTTCAAATAAGAAATCACGCAAGTGACTAACTCAAAACGGTTGCACTTATATTCGTGAATAACATTTTAAAAGGTTAGGCCAGAAGCTCAGTGCAGTCTCCCTGCCTCACTTGTTGCAGGTGGGGGCTGGGTGCTGAAGCTCAGGCTTCAGAAGTCAGACCCAGAGAGAGGACTGGGGTTGGCTGTGCGGAGACAGCCTGAAGAGGCTGGACTGTGGCAACTGAGGGTGTACCCCGAAGAAGCCAGGGCCTGCCAGAGAGGCAAGGTGCCTTTATTGGGGGGCACACGAGAAGAGGGGTGGGACCACCATAAGAGCTTCTTTCCCTGTGAGCACTCCCAGGCAACGAGACACCAACTACAGGAGCTCCCAGGGCAGGTGCGAGTCACCCACGCCATTGTGGGCTCCAGAAGTGGGCACAGGACACCGCTACAAGACCCACAAGCAGGTGCCAAGCGCTGCTCCTGCTGTCCTGGGAGAGCGCAGAGAGCAGCTGCCCCTAGAAGACCCACAGGCAGGCGCCAAGCCCTACGCCTGATGTCCCGGGAGTGCATGGACTGCAGCCGACCCTAGGAGACCTGTGAGCAGGTGCCAAGCCCTGCCCCCACCATCCTGGGAGCACGCAAGGGCTGCTGCACCTGCACACCCCATATCAAGGGGATAACGGCCGGCACACACTGAGGAAAGAGGCAGCAAGCATGCAAACTAAAAGCAGCCCCTCGATTCTGGAAAAGACGGCAGAACAGAAGGACGTGAGCTCACCTCCTCTCATGAAAGCACCGAAACCACAGCTAAGTGCTGAACAACCATTGACAAAAAGGACTGGAACCTACCAACACAGATATTTCACATTCGCAGACAAAGAAGAAGCCACAACAAGACAGTTGGAGGGGCACTTTCGTGACATAATCAAATCCCATACCCACCAGGTGTGGGTGACCCGCAAACGGGAAGATAATTATATCACAGACTTTCTCCCACAAGAGTGAGAGTCCTGAGCCCCCCCGTCAGGCTCCCCAGCCTGAGGGTCTGGCATCAGGAGGAGGAACTCCCAGAGCATTTGCCTCTGAAGGCCAGCTGGGCTTGAGTGCAGGACTGGGGGAAACAGAGATGCCACTCCAGAAGGGTGCACACAAGGTTTCATATGCACTAGGACCCAGCACAAAGCAGGAACTCCATAAGAGCCTGGGCTGGACATACCTATGAGTCTTGGAGGATCACCTAGGGAGGTAGGGGGTCAGCTGTGGCTCACTTGGTGGGGGGGCAAGGACACAGGTGGCAAAGGACCCAGAGGATATTGATTGGCGTGAACTCTCACAGAGATCACCATTTTGGCATCAAGACCTGGCCCTACCCAACAGCCTACAGGCTCCAGGGCTGGAACGCCTCAGGCCAAACAACCAGCAGCACAGGAACACAACCCTGCCCATCAGCAGACAGGCTGCCTAAAGTTGTCCTGAGCTCACAGCCACCTCAAAACACACCCCTTGACACGGCCCTGCCCACCAGAGGGACAAGCTCCACCTACCAATGGGGAGGCACCAGTCCCCCCCACAACCAGGAAGCCTGCACAAGCCTCAGGACCAACCTGACCCGCCAGGGGGGCAGACACCAGCTCCAAGAGGAGCTATGATCCTGCAGCCAGCAGAAAGGAGACCACAAATACAGAAAGTCAGACAAAATGAGACAGCAGAGAAATATGCTGAAGATGAAGGAACAAGATAAAAACCCACAATAACAACTAAATGAAGTGGAGATAGGCAACCTACCTGAGAAAGAATTTAGAGTAACGACAGTAAAGACGAGGCAAGATCTCGGAAAAAGAACGGAGGCACAGATCGAGAAGATACAAGAGATGTTCAACAAAGAACTAGAAGATTTAAAGAACAAACCAACAGAGATGAAGAACACAATAACTACAAAGGAAACCACGTGAGAAGACATCGGTAGCAGAATAACTGAGGCAGAAGAACGAATAAGTGAGCTCGAAGACAGAATGGTGGAAATCACTGCCATGGAACAGAAGAAAGAAAAAAGAATGAAAAGAAATGAGGACACTCTCAGAGACCTCTGGGACAACAACACTAAACGCACCAACATTTCCATTACAGGGGTTCCAGGAGGAGGACAGAGAGACACAGGGGCTGAGAAAATATTTGAAGAGAACATAGCCCCAAACTTCCCTAACATGAGAAAGGAAACACTCACTCAAGCCCAGGAAGCACAGGGAGTCCCATGCAAGATAAGCACAAGGAGGAGCATGCTGAGACACATATGACTCAAACTGACAAAAAGTAAATACAAAGAAAAAATATTAAAAGCAACAAGAGAAAAGCAACAAATAACATACAAGGGAATCCCCATAAAGTTATCTGCTGACTTTTCAGCAGAAACCCTGCAGGCCAGAAAGGAGTGGCACAATACATTTAAAGTGATAAAAGGGGAAAACCTACAGCCAAGAATACTCTACCCAGCAAGGCTCTCGTTCATATTCGACAGAGAAATCAAAAGATTTACAGACAAGCAAATGCTAAGAGAATGCAGCACCACAAAACCAGCTTTACAAGAAATCCTAAAGGAACTTCTCTAGGAGGAGAAGAAAAGGCCACAACTAGAATCAAGAAAAGTACGAATGGGAAGGCTCACCGGTAAAGGCAAACATAAAGTAAAGGTAGGAAATCATCCACACACAAACATGATATCAAAACCAGCAATCGTGAGAACAGGAGAGTACAGATGCAGGATATTGGAAATGCATTTGAAATTGAAAGACCGGCAACTTAAAACAACCTTATTAGTATATAGACTGCTACATCAAAACGTCATGGTAACCACAAACTGAAAACCTGCAACAGATACAAACACAAAAAAGAATAAGGAACCCAAACACAACAGTAAAGCTAGTCATGGTTCAAAAGGATACATGCACCCCAATGTTCACTGCGGCACTATTTAATATAGCCAAGACATGGAAACAACCTACATGTACATCAGCAGATGACTGGATAAAGAAGATGTGGTACATATATCTATGATGGAATACTACTCAGCCATTAAAAAGAATGAAATAATGCCACTTGCAGCAACATGGGTGAACCTGGGGATTATCATACTTCATACTTACTTCATAAGTGAAGTAAGTCAGACAGAGAAAGACAAATATCATATGATATCGCTTATATGCAGAAGCTAAAAAAAAGATACAAATGAACTTATGCATAAAGCAGAAACAGACTCACAGGCCTAGGACACAAACTTGTTGTTACCAAAGGGGAAAGGTGGGGCTCAGGGATAAACTGGGAGTTTGGCGGTCACATATATGCACACTACTATATTTTAAAAAGATAAGCAACAAGGACCTACTGTATAGCACAGGGAACTCTACTCAATATTCTGCAATAACCTAAACGGGAAAAGAATTTGAAAAAGAATACATGTCTGTACATGTATAACTGAATCACTTTGCTGTACACCTGAAACTAACACAACATTGTAAATCAACTATACTCCAATAAAATTTTAAAAAATAAAAAAGAAATAAAAATTTAAACATCAATGCCAATATTTCCCAAACTCTTCCAAAAAAAAATCAAAGAGGAGGGAACGCTCTCAAACTCATATTACAAGGCCAACATTACCCTGGTACCAAAGCCAGAAAAGGACACCACCAATAAAGAAAATTACAGGTCAATATACCTGATAAATATAGATTCAAAATTCTCAATAAAATACTATCAAACTCAACTCAGCAGCACATTAAAAAGACCATTCACCATGATCAAGTGGGATTTATCTTGAGACGCAGGGGTGTTTCAACACATCCACATTAATCGGTGTGATACCTCACATTAACAGAATGAAAAATAAAAATCATATGATCAACTCAATAGATGCAGAAAAAGCATTTGATGAAATTCAACATCTGTTCATGATTAAAAAAAACCGACTCTTGGGGCTTCCCTGGTGGCGCAATGGCTGCGAGTCCGCCTGCCGACGCAGGGGACGCGGGTTCGTGCCCCGGTCCGGGAAGATCCCACGTGCCACGGAGCGGATAGGCCCGTGAGCCATGGTCGCTGAGCCTGTGCGTCCGGAGCCTGTGCTCCGCGACGGGAAAGGCCACAACAGTGAGAGGCCTGTGTACCACAAAAAAACAAACAAAAAAAACAACCCTTAACACATTAGGTATTGAAAGAATTTACCTCAACTTAATAACAATACATAACATGGTCATAATGTTGACAAGGCAACAGCTAATATAATAACAAAGGTTGAAAGGTTGAAAGCTTTCCTCTAAGATTAGAAATAAGACAAGGGTGTCCACTCTCACCACTTCTATTCACCATAGCACTGAATGGTTGAGCCAGGGCAATCAGGCAAGGAAAACAAATAAAAGGCATCAGAATTTTAAAGGAAAAAGTAAAATTGTCTCTGTTTGCAGACTACACGATTTTATACCTAAAAAAATTCCTAAAGACTCCACCAAAAAACGTATCATCTAATCAATAAATTCCATAAAGTTGTAGGATGCAAATTTAACATGCAAAAATCAGTAGCGTTTCTATACACAAACAAAGAATCATCTGAAAATGAAGCAAAGAACATGATCCCACTTAGAATAGCATCAAAAACAATAAAATACTTAGGAAAAAATACAGCCAAGCCGGAAAACATCTCTACACTGAAAACTATAAGACACTGATGAACAAAACCAAAGACGACATAAATAAATGGAAAGAGACTCCTCATTCATAGATTGGAAGAGTTAATATTGTTCAAATTTCCATAATGCCCAAAGCCATCCATAGATTTAATGCAATCCATACCAAGAGTCCAATGGCATTTTTTACAGAAACAGAAGCAACAATCCTAAAATTTAGATGGACCCAAAAAGGACCCTGAGTAGTCCAAGCAATCCTGAAAAAGAACAAACCAGGAGGCGTCACACTTCCTGAATTCAAGCTATGTTGTAAAGCTCCTGTCATCAAAACAGTACGGTGCTGGCATAAAAAGAGACACCTCGACCACTGACACAGAATCAAGAGCCCAGAAATGAACCCAAATATATATGGTCAAGTAATATTTGACAAGGGAGGCAAGAATACTCAGTGGAGGAAAGACAATCTCGTCAATAAATGTGGCTGGGAAAAGTGGCTCTTCACGTGTAAAAGAATGAAATTAGACCCCTATCTTATACCACTCACAAAAATTAACTGGAACTAGATTACAGACTTTAATGTAAACCCAGAAACCATAAAACTACTACTAGAAGTAAACATAGGAAAAAAGCTCCTTAACATGGGTATTGGCAATGAATTTTTTGTACATGACACCTAAAGCGCAAGCAAACAAAAGAAAAATAAATAAGTGGGATTACATCAAAGTAAAAAGCTGCTTAGCAATAGAAACAGCCAACAAAATGAAAAGACAACCTATGGAATGGGAAAAAATACTTGCAAACCAAATATCTGATAAGGAGGGGTTAATATCCAAAATATGTAAAGAACCCATGCAACTCAACAGCAAACAAACAAACCAACAATCCAACTAAAAAATGGGCAAGGGGGGCTTCCCCGGTGGCGCAGTGGTTGAGAATCCGCCTGCCGATGCAGGGGATACGGGTTCGTGCCCCGGCCCGGGAAGATCCCACATGCCGCGGAGCGGCTGGGCCCGTGAGCCATGGCCGCTGAGCCT
>NC_041234.1:20453519-20459209 GCF_002837175.3 Physeter macrocephalus | reverse complement strand
GCGCTACTACATTTCGGGGGGATTCCTGAAACCATCCATCAGGCAACTGGAGGGCACTGACACGGCTGCTAGACACAGAGGAGACTGCTGCCCAGATGTCCCAATATGTCACACTCAAGGCCCTCCGTCACCACTGCTCCAGAAAGGTCTCCCTCGAACAAATTCCCCTCCATGGAAAGGGTTCCCCACTCCCTTCCGAATAAACCTCTGATTTAATTTTGTCCCTTATGGGAATACACAGGCAAAACCTCTACTGGGAGTTAGGAAAACTCGGGGTTCCCGGCAACTTAACCTCTGGACGGCCACTCTCTAAACTCCAGGCCCCGAAGCTCACGTTCTCCCAGCTACGGCCCTCTTCTGCCGTCCACCCTCTAGCCCCAAGCCCGTCCCCGCTACCCCCTCTGCCCCCTTCCCTAACCTCCAGGACTGGCAGCCACTTAAGCTCCCCCCCTAGGAAATCAGCCGCTCCCGGGGGCTTGTCCCACCACCTGGGGACAATTACCCCTGTACCACTCTGGTGGTCCATTAGGACAAGAAAAATGCACAGTCCTTTTCGGCCCTACTAGACGTGGGGACCCAAGTCACTGTCATTCTCGGCAATCCCTCGGGATCCCCAAAAGGGAAGCCCTTCTACCCACAGGGCATTGCTGGTAAAACAATCAAAGCTTCACAAACCTATTCGGATATCACTATTGGGACCCTTCACCTCAAATGGCTTCCTCTGGGGGTGGCCCCCCAGCTCGTTCTTTCCTATTATAGGCATGGAGGTACTGACACAACACCGTGCCACCTGGAATAAGCCCAAGTTCTTGGCCTTCCTGGTGGGACGCTCCAAATGGACACCAGGGACTCTTCCTCCCCTGGTCAAGACGGTAAACGTTCCCCAGTAGCGACTGAAACAGGCCACTGAAGGCCTACGCCCTGTCATTAAAGATATGCTTGAGACCGAAGTCATGGAGCCACCATCTCCCCGTTCAGTAGCCCCATTTGGCCAGTACGTAATCCAGCCACCAACCAAAGCCACCTCACCGTTGACTATCAAGGCCTCAGTGCTCAGGTTCCCCGGTAAGGCTCCAATTCCTAATTATACAGAACTGACTGAGGATCTACCGTTGGCCCAAGGAGCGTCCTCTGTGTTCACTGACCTACTAACAAGTTCTGTTCTGTCCCCATCGCGGAGGAATCCCAGGCTCCGTTTGCTTTCACTTTTGAAGGGGGCCGATTATACGTTTACGTGCTTCCCAGTGGGATATTTAAACGGCCCTGCAACCACACATAACCTCTGCCACCAGGAAGGACTTACGCACCTTACAGTTGGAAAGGTGCCGTTTGGGGCAGTATACTGACGACGTCATGCTCAGGGGTTCCCCTGAGAAAGCAGTACGAGCAGACTTGCATCCCTCCGCACACCACCTGGACCTCAAGAGACAAGGCCCGGCCTCGTCTGTCTTGTTTCTGGGCATCGTCTAGTCCTCTAAGGGCTGAGAAATTTCCCCAACAGCCAAACATCAGTTACTCACCATTAAACCACCCGCTACACTCAGACAAGCACAACACATGTTAGGCCTTTTCATGTCCTGGAGGCAACACGTCCCTCATCTCGCCCCGTCGTCGTACACGCAACCACACGCAAGTCACCCACCTCCCGCTGGGGCAAAGCCCAACAAGTGTGCTTTGCAAGATGCCCAGCGCACAGTCCGGCAAGCCTTACCTTCAGTCCCCACTGGCTCCACGTTCCAGGTCAAGCGGCCTCCTGGAGTCTCGGGACCAAACAGGAGCCTACCCGGCTTCCTACCGGGGCTGTGGGCTAAGCACCTACCCCAGCGGCAGGCCCGTATACTCCCCTTGGGCACCAGCTTTTTCTTGGCAGCCTCTTGGGCTCTTTTAGGAACTGAGCCCCTAGCCAGCCCCCACCTGGTATTACTCTGAACACAAGTTCCCAAAGTGCCCTGGCTTAGAGATGCCTCTTAAGAGAACAGCTCAGCACGGCCACTGATGCCTCCTTGGCAACGGGGAAATGGTACCTTCAGGGGAGGGCTAAACCTGATGTCAAAGGCCTTTCCAAATGACAGGAGGATGTGGTTTCCCCCATGCTCAGCCCCTTGCCGCAGAGCCTCGAGAAGTGACAGCGCCCCCATCCCCACCCCACCCCGCTTTCTCCTCCTGTGGCTACTTGGGGAGCCCCCCTGGGACCAACTGTCTGAAATGGACAGGGAGTGAGGGCTCTTCACCAAGGGCAGTGCCATCACTGCAGGCCATGCAGCTCGCTGGAGGGCCGCGTCATCCACCCGGCCTCGGGCACCTTTCTAGTCGAGGAGGACGCTCCTGGCTCAGCCCAACTGGCGGAACCTGTAGCTGTTCACCCAGCCCTTAAGGAGGCCACAAAAGGGGGCCTTGCACAGACTCCTGGGCTGTCGCTAACAGCCTTGCAGTTTGGTCTGGCCAACGGCTAAGGGACACTTTTCTCATACAAGGCAAGGCCACCCGGGGCTCCAAGATACGCAGGGAACCAGGAGAATCCCCAATCCCTATCATCAATTCTCACGTTTCTGCTCAGCTAACCGCTCCACACCTGAAGCCATTTTTAAGAGTACTGCGGTCAGACCCCCTCACTCAGCCCTCCAACTCTCTGCCCTGTAGATGCCTCAGGGTACCGACCCTCCTCCCCAGCTTGCGAAATGGGCCCGCACAACCTCAGGTCGTCGGGGGATTCGTGCCTCAACAACCCGTGCTCATGCGGGGGGACGCCCCACTCCTCAGCGGCAGCCAAGGTGGTGATAGAGGAGCGCGTTCTCTGCGCCCAAACCAGACGACGGGGACCCACTCCCCCGGGGAGACCGACCACACTCCCGCTCTGCTGGGGCTTCCAGATCACCCATCACCGTCACTGATGCTTAACACGAGGCTTCTCTAGGTGAACTCCACCCAAAACTCCTCCTCAAAACAGGTAATCTCTTTCCTTACTACCTTCGCTGGCTGTTCCCTTCAGATGGCCAAACACTGCCCACTCTGACCAGGGCACCCACTTTACCTCTCAGGAGATTCAACAGTGGGCTCTCCCACCCACCAGTCTTCCAAACTTCCATCTAGGTTCCCGCCCCCAGGTGGCTGGCCTCATCAAGCGTCTCAATGACCTTCTTAAAGAGACGCTACTTCAATCATTGTCAAGCAAGTGGTTCTCGAAATGGAGGGAACTCTTGCCGCAGGCCCCCTCATCTTGCTTCATTCTCACCCCCTGAGCCTTTATACCCCTCAGACCAGTTATTACACAATTATCATACACCCTCCAAAATGCCACTTCGGGTCATTTCTGGCAGTCCTCAAGCTTTCACACTCTGGCACGACGCCCTTTAAATGCTGACCTCTGACTCCACTTCCCTACGCTGCTATGATTTTCCTTTTAATCATCTGACCATCTGCTTCCCTCTGATACAGCCTGATCGAGGGCAGACCGTCCAATATGGTCCCCTCACCACTGAATGCCCCACAGGCCACAAGCCCACCAAGTCAGTGCGAGCGAGATCATCTCTTTGGAAATCCTGCCAACGGTGACGACTCCCCAAAAGGAGCCACCTCCACGCCGGCCGCTCTCTCCAAATACAGTGGCTACAGGAGCTGGCTAATGAAACCGAACGCCCCGGCTAATTTAGAGGGAGCAGAAGTCATCGCCCCGGGACCAACCAGTGGCGCACTTTGGGGGTCTGAAAGAGGGAAGGGAAGGAACTCTGCTTGGTGGACGCAGGCCACATCTGGGGATGAGAACACGCCGAGCAAGCTACAGGTCGTGGCCTGACCCCGCGCCAGACAAGGCGACCCGGTACTTTTCCCCCCACCAAGCAACCGCGCTCAGCCATTAAGCAATACACAGAGAGCTCATCCAGAAGGAACCTGACCCAAGCTCCTTCGAACGTCAGCGGCTCCATCTGGTGATGGCTATTCTTATTGCTTTGTACCACCTGGGTGATAGGGTTACTGGTAGAGCCCTTGGGCCTAACCCTCACCCAGATACAATGCTGTAGAAACACTGCTCCGGCCCACAGTAGCACCACCACAGGGTGGAAAAGCAGGGAATGTTGGCGAGCCCGGTTGGAAGGGCTCAGGCTAGCGTGCCACCGAGTCTGAGCGGCCAAGGGGTCGCATCCCTTTACAGGCAAGGGGCCCTCTGGAAGCAACGTCTAAATGACACTTGCCCGATTTCAACATCAAACAGTGCTACAAGCTAACTGGCCCTATGACTGCTCGTACATAAAACCCACCTGGGTACAGGGACTGTGCTCCCAGGATCTGTCCACTGACTGCCCTCACGGGTTGAGCCCGGGAATGCCTAAGTAGCATCCATAAGATCTCCCGTAGCCTGGGATATAAATGTGCCCAGAATCTTTATGTGCTTGGAGGAGCTTCTCCGGGAGGGAAAGGACAGCAACCCATTCTGTGTTGCTCAGTGTGCCCTTGATGACCCCAGAGAGCTCTTAACGATCTGTTCCACTAGCAGCAGGCGTCAGATGTGCAGCTCGGTCCTCGGGGAAGCCTCTAAGTTATATCAGGCTAGCCTATGCCCAGCCCAGGATCCATACCCCACCTGCATAGCCACCTGGGAGGAGGCACCCGCCCCTGGGTGGCCACCACTCCAGAGGACCTCACCCCTGAGTGAGACAGACTCACCGCCGGAGTGGATACCATTCCAGGCAATGCCGCCCCAGCCCAAGAGTTCACCACTGGAGATGCCTATGCGTCCTGTACCAGAGATGACACCCCAGGGCCACGGCACCAGTTGGAGACCCAGCTGCTCACCCAGATGGCCCGACTTCCCAGTTTACATTGCGGAACGCTGCCATGGAGACTAAGGCTTTCCAGAAAGAGTGGAGTAAACGCACCGCCCCGATGGCATCGGGGGATGACCTGCTATGATATGATTTTGCAGAACTTGCCAGGTGCTTGCTGGCTGACCCTACCCTATACCAAGAGGCTCGTCAGACTGTGAGTTTGTCCCCTGCCGACAGCAGGACAGCACTGTATCATATCTCCCCACGGAAGCAGGCCAAAGTGTGCGCTCCAAACCAGACAGCTCCCCGCCTACAAATGACTGAAGGTTGTTAACGTCCTCACCGCGAACTCAGATGCTTCAGCATCACGGGGTGGGGGGGTGGGGGTCAGGGGTGGGGGGGTGGGGGGGGGTGGGGAGTGTACTGTAAGCAGCTGAGTTCGTTTCATTTTTCTTTTTTTTTTTTTTATTGTAATGCAAGTGCCCGACCTTAGGCTTCGGATTGCCTAGGCGCCCACATCAAAGACAGCTGTCTTGAATAAACACACTGCCGGCTACAGGACTAGAGGAAGAGCCAGGCGGCCGCGCCCCAGGAGTTTCCTTTGTTTCGGAGATCTCTGGTCGACTTAGGGAACTGACCATCTGACCACTTGTTTTTCCCTTCTGGCATTTTAATTCCCGCTCATGTTTTAAACTCACCAATAAAGACTGAACCTGTGAAACCCTAGGCATCCCATGCTAGACCCCAATAAAAGAACCCCAGGCCTGCACACGTCCTCTCTTTCTACCCATGCCCTCGCCGTGTGGCTCCACGCATGCCATGTATCCTCCAGGACCCGTGAGTAATAAACCATGTTTTGTTTTTTTTGTTTGTTTGTTTGTTTGTTTGTTTTTTTTCAAAGTTCCCTGATGGTTGTTACTGAAGTGT
>NC_041234.1:20450604-20453019 GCF_002837175.3 Physeter macrocephalus | reverse complement strand
TTTGTTATAAAGCAGAAACTAATACACCATTGTAAAGCAATTATATTCCGATAAAGATGTTAAAAAAAAAAAAAACAAAAGAATCCACCTGCCAGTGCAGGGGACACGGGTTCGATCCCTGGTCCGGGAAGATCCCACATGCCACAGAGCAACTAAGCCCGTGCACCACAAGTACTGAGCCTCCGCTCTAGAGCCCACAAGCCACAACTACTGAAGCCCATGCGCCTAAAGTCCGTGCTCCACAGCAAGAGAAGCCACCACAATGAAAAGCCCGTGCACCACAATGAAGAGTAGCACCCCCCTCACTGCAACTAGAGAAAGCCCACACGCAGCAACAAAGACCCAACGCAGCCAAAAAGTAAATAAATAAAATAAATTTTAAAAAATAAAAAAGAGAAGAGGCTCGGGAATCACATGGACCTCAGCTTCAATCATGACCCCACGAGTTATTGCACAATCAAGTAATTTACCTTCCCCGGGCCTGCAAATTAAGACTAGTGCCTGGGTCATAGAGCTATTATAGGGATTTAAAAGATAGCCCATGTAATGTGCTAGATAGCCTCAGGCACATAGTAGGGACTCGGTAAATGTTAGCTTTTTACATTCTCACTTCATCCCTTCGGTTTCTGCCTCCAGTTCTGACTGATAAATTATTTTCTGACTCTCTGTGTTCAAATTCTTGAGAAAGAAAATCAGGTTGGCATAACTGTCCTATCAAACCACACGGCTACAGGGCTGTCCATGGATTAATGAGTCTTCAGTCAGATGCCCTCTCCTGACAGCCTCACCATGGCCTGGACATGAGCTTAGGTGACAAAACCTGCCTATCAAAGAAGCAAAGGCTATGAGGGAAGCAGTTTCCTGAAGGAGAGGCAGGGCTGATTGGTATTGATCAGCATCCTGGAAAGAAAGTATTTATAAACGCAGGTTTTCACAATATTGTACCAATGTTTCTTTATATCAGAAATAATCATGGTAAATGCTTGTTATTGGTTTTGATGAGTTTGGCTGGTAGTATACACCTGCGTTTTACTTAAGCCTATTTACTTTGAGAATTTCTGTTGTAGTTTAAGATCATCAATACAATGATAATAATTCAAAGCCAATTCTAGAAATACAAAGTAAAACTGTTTCTATGAAACTGTCTTCATAGCAGTCAGCGTCTGACATGGCAGTGGGCAGAATTAACGTGAACTCTGTCTGCCGTTGCCTGTGTGGTGAACATCTTCCTGAAGGTAAATGGGCTTCACGTAGCAGGCAGGCATGCCAAAAAACCTCCTAGAAAGGGGCATGAGAGCTCAAACTCAAATGAAACCATCTGTGCAGAGAGGTCTGTGGAGCTGATGAGTATGTTACTTACAGGCCAATTTTGTGAGGTTTGCTGGCTGAGTAATTAGGACAAGTGCTACTCTAGCCTTTAGCCCCTGCTCTGACTCAGCTCACACAATTTATCTACCCAAACAGACCAGTTCTCCACCACTCTTCTGACCAAGCACAATGCTGTCTATTCTAGGGCATAACTTTTTTGCCAAATTATTGTCTACTTTGGTGCAATGATTTATTTCTTCTTAGTTCGCTTTAAAACTATGAGGAGATAACTTTTGTAACTCAATTGTTAAAGACAACAAGACACGGGTGAATTCATTCATTCACCCATTCGTTTAACAAATGAATGGACCTACTTATGGTAGACCTTGTTTCAAGTGCTTGAGATACATCAATGAACAAAACCAAAAAAAAAAAAAAATCCTACCGTAATAGAGCTTACCTTCTATGCAGATAGAAAATAAACAAGATAGGGACTTCCCTGGCAGTCCAGTGGTTAAGACTCTGTGCTTCCACTGCAGGGGGCATGAGTTCGATCCCTGGTCGGGGAACTAAGAGCCTGCATGCCACGCGGCCGAAAATAAAATAAAATAATAAAAATAAAATAAAGTAAATAAAATAAACAAGATAAATAAGTAAAATATAGGGCATGATGGAGAGTGATAGAGATTGGATTTATTTTTTTAAAGAGCAGCAAAGAAAGAAATACTTTCTTTCCTTTTAAGGTGGAGGGGAAGATATAACATTAGTAAGACTGGGAAAACACTGCATGGAGAAGGAAAGTCTCTCACATGGACAAATTCATCTGCGGGCAACGACTCCCCAGTGGCCTATAGCCACAGGTAGAACACAAGTTGAGGACCTCAAACCAGCCAAGTCCACCAGAGAGGGAGTGAATTCTACTGAAGATCAGAGGATATGTTAGGTAAGGCCATAAGGCAAATAAAAGCAAGAAATAGATCTAGAAAGCTGGTAATCAGAAGAGGAGGAAATATCAGGCAGGTACTGAAGATAAGGCCAGACATAAGAGCAGAAAAACTGAAGACAGTCTCCTATTAGGAGCTCAGAGATAGGTAGGGGTAATCAGGA
>NC_041234.1:20405980-20449222 GCF_002837175.3 Physeter macrocephalus | reverse complement strand
CTACTCCCTGCTTTCCCTTTAATTACCCCACGCCAGTAAATGGGTTTGTGTGTGGAGACAGCAAAGGAGACAAGCATGAGGTCTGGATTTTAGCCGCCCCCCTTCCCTGTCTCCTACCCCATCTTCAGATCTAGAAAAGAGCAGCTCCACTGATGGAACTTGAGATGTGCTTCCATGGTTCACTGGTGTCTGGGTTTGTATGTGTATGTGATTCTTCCATAGACACAAACCCTTAACAGTTACTAAGGCAGCAGAACATGAGCTACCTTCCAAGAAGCAGAAGACTCAGTCACAATCTGTCAGAAAACAACTGTTTGCCAAGGAACTCTCTCAGAAGCACTAACCTTAGTTTAATATGTTATTGATTTTCTGAACTGTTAAGTATGGTTTATAATGGCAATAACCTACATGATACTACACATTAAATCAGTCATTACCTAGTTTATTAAAGCACTAACGTTGCCATGGGCAGTTAGCTGAAAAACTGATGATGTGTGTGAAACTTAAAATAAGAGATTTCTAAATGAACATTAGTTAAGTATTTTTAAATGGCTTATGGGAGCTCTTCAGTACATCCCAGACTCTTCTTGTCCTTCTCTTTTCTTCCTAAAAGAAATGAGCCTGTACTGTGTAAGTATGAAGCTTCTCTGGGTTTAGTGAGATAATCCACAGTTAGCCACTGGAATACATTTGCATAGTTAACTAAATGTCAACTACTGGTTGAAAGGTGTGTGTGCGTGTGCACATGCGTGCAGGTGGAGAACTTGGGAATAAGGTAAAGAAAAGAGTTCTAAACTATGTAAAAACACTAAGTGTTTCCCCATTGTTAATGCAAGGAAGGATTCATGTATTTTCTTTTACAGAGAGTGTATTAGTCTGCTAGGGCTGCTGTAGTAAAATACCACAAACTGGGTGGCTTAGACATAAATTTATTTCTCACAGTTCTAGAGGCTGAAAGTCCAAGATCAAGGTGCCATCAGGGTTTGTTTCTGGTGAGGCCTATCTTCCTGGCTTATAGATAGCTGCCTTCTCACTGCGTCTTCACGTGGTTTTCCCTGTGTGTGTGCAGAGAAAGAGAGCGAGCTCTGGTGTCTCTTCCTCTTCTCATAAGTAATCCAGTCCTATTGGATTAGGACCCCACCCTCGTGACCTTATTTTTCCTTACTTATCTCATTAAAAGCCCTATCTCCAAATATAGTCATATGGGGGGTTAAGGCTTCAACATACAAATTTGATGCAGACACAGTTCAGTCCATAGAAGAATAGTAGCATGACATATGGAAAGACTTGGACCTGGTTTTGGGTCCCATTGATTCCAGGTGTGTGGCCTTGGGCGAGTTACTTCATCTTTCTATGCCTCAGTTTTCTCATCTTCCTACCTTTCAGGTTGTTAGCCTTTAATAGACATAAACTGTAGTTATTTTCATTTCTTAATTTCAGGCAATTGCACTTTAAGGACTTTGCATTACTCTTCATGTAACTTGTTAAAAAACTGTTATAAGAGGGTTCCCGGGGGCTTCCCTGGTGGCGCAGTGGTTGGGGGTCCGCCTGCCGATGCAGGGGGCGCGGGTTCGTGCCCCGGTCCGGGAGGATCCCACGTGCCGCGGAGCGGCTGGGCCCGTGAGCCGTGGCCGCTGGGCCTGCGCGTCCGGAGCCTGTGCTCCGCAGGGGGAGAGGCCGCAGCAGTGACAGGCCCGCGTACCGCAAAAAAAAAAGAGGGTTCCCTTTTAGTCTCTGAGTGTGTTTTGTTGTGTTCTTATATGGGGGGGAGGGGGTGGTTTACTTCCAGTTTGGTTGGAAGTTGTTTGAGGTCAGGGTACGTTACATATTATGTTTCTTGTTATCTGGCACCTCACATAGTATATTTTACATAGTAGACACTCAAGAAAGTCATGATAATTTGGTTGGTTAGAAAGCTATGGCACCTGCCTACTTGATTTTGGGGTTGTTTTCTCTATCCCTCCCCTTCTTAAACATAGCCCTATGAATGAATTTTAGCACATTATATGGGATTGCTGAAGTGCTGAAGTTAATAATTAATGGCTGATGTTTATGTATTATTTTCTACCTCATTCTAGAAAATAACTGTCAATATATGTTAAGTCCTGAAACAAAAGGATCCGTTTGTGCTGATATCAGCTACTGAACTAAAGTCAATCCATTTCTGACAAAGTTCCTCCGAAAAGGGCAGAGACAGACTATTAACAACTAAGTTTAACTTACTGTTTATGTTAGTTCCTACATGGTAATATTTTTACCTGTTTTTATAAAGGGTCTCTGTAATATCTTTCAAGCTCCTATTATTTTTAAATTCTGTCTGAAGACTATGATTTTCAGGACGGGAATGTGCTGACTCACTGTGTGTGATTAGTAATTTGAACAAATAGTCAATAATGTCTGTTACTGCTAAAATGAAGTAGAAGACATTTTAGTTCAAGGAGCCTATGGTCCAGTATGAGACATAATCTATAGTGATGTAACAAATGAAAATATAATACTCTAATCAGGATTCAGATGAGAATACTATTTGAGCTCACCAAGATTATAAGTCACTAGAGAGAGAGAGAGAGAGAGAGAGAGAGAGAGAGAGAGAGAGAGAGATGAACTTATATTTACTTACGTCTTCACCATGACTGTTTCGGTGTCAGATATAATTAATGTTCAGTAGACATTTATATCCATGAATAGCCAGTTTCTTTTTTTATTGTATTAGTTTAAGGTGTACAGCATAGTGATTCAATATTTGTGTATATTATATTGATACTACATTAAAAGTTATTATGAAATAATGGCTATAATTCCCTGTGCTGTACAATACACCCTTGTTATTTATTTTATACTTAGTAGTTTGTTTCTCTTAATCCCCTACCCCTAAAGTGCCCCTTCCCCCTTCCCTCTCCCCACTGGTAACCACTAGTTTGTTTTCTCTATCAGTGAGTCTATTTCAGTTTTGCTATATACATTTATTTGTTTTATTTTTTAGATTCCACATATAAGTGATATCATACAGTATTTGTCTTTCTCTGATTTATTTCACTGAGCATAATATTCTCTAGGTCCATCCATGGGCTAACCAGTTTCTTGACCTACACTGGAAATTTTTCTAACAAGCATTCAGTTTCTATTTCATTTTTTCTTCATGATTCTAGATGATAAAGACTGTGAATAGAAATAAAACAAGAACATTTAAAAGACTTGCATTGTTAAAGCTAATATGTACTTACATATGTATTTCTATGCATGAGTCAACAAGATACATTTCCTTTATTAATAATGCAATAATAGTGTGATGTTTTTATGTATAATCAAATTAATTAAATGTTACCCACATTACTCAGCTGCCAACCTCTCTGTAGCCTCCACCTTAGTTTATCTCCTTAAAATCTGGGTGTAGACTGTTGCATTGTGAAGTCCCAGGCTTCTGTCAGGAGCTAATATCGGGTGTATTTCATACCAGCACGTGGCCCTCTGCGAGCTTTTTGTCTTAACTTCCTCTTCCTATGAATGATACTGCCCGTCTCCCATGCCTATCTCAGCTGCACAGGTCACCAGTATCATTCATCTTTTACATCTACCTTTTCCTTTTCCTCATCCCTCAGCTGCAAGCAGTGATTAGGATATGAGGTTTCTAGGAGTTCCAAGGCTGGCCCAATCATTTTTTCTTTCAGTTTCCGTTGCTTCTAGTTCAAGTTATCATTATCTCTTACCTAAAAGTGATTGTCCAGTCACCAGTTTCTCTTTGCTTGAGATATTAGTGTGGATCTCTCTGTTACTCAGTGTCTATATAAATATGATCTTGATTCCAGCTCAGCATTGGTCTGTTACCTCCATTCATACCCCACCAATCTATTGCTTACATTATCCACTTACTTGGAATGCCCTGCTTCTCCCCATATCCACATATCTAAAGCTTGTCTCTTCTTTAATCCTGTCAAAAGCCTCTGTTTCCATAAAGCACTTCTCTCTCCATTAAACTATAATGCCTCAGCTGCACCCTTTTGATGATATTTTTCACAGGCTTCCTATTACAATGGTAACTGGTATACCTAAAGCTTTTTCAGGTCAGAAGCTGTAATTAATTTGTATAGTATCTAATCTTAGGCTATATGTCTAAATTTCATCATCACTGGCTTATAACCAAGGAGCGTGAAAAGAAGGAAAGTTTAAACCATCCTAGGTTTATGGAAGAAATACAATAAATAAACAAACATAACAGAGTTTGGGAACATGAGAAATTTGGAACACAAGCAGGCAAAATCATGTACTGGAGTATCAGACAGAATCATGTATTATTGTATTTCTTAAACAGAGAGATTCTTAAACTTTCCTATAAATCACAATTATTAGAGAAACTCTCAAAGATAGATAGATATATAGATAGATGATAGAAAAATAGAGATATGTGTTGATCAAACCATTTTATTATCCCAGACCCTTTGCATTTAAGACATTATTGACTGCTAATAGCGGAATTCAGTAGGGATGGCTTGAAACAATGGCTACATGGCGAGTTGGACTACATAATCTTCACTTCAATCACCAATTTAAGTGAATTTATAAATATCAACATCTAAAAATTACCTGGGAAAAACATTTTGTCATCATAAAAGCATTATATTAAGAAAGTATGCTATTTTTCTGCTTATCAGGAATACTATCAAATATGAATTATTAAAAAAATTATAAGTAGTTGTCTGTAGCATATGTGGTACCAAACAGAAGAACTGGAATTAATTACTCCCTTTAAGCAGCATTTTTAGTGACTTATGTTGCCGTGCCATGTAGATGGTGCAAAATAATAACTATTATTTATTTATGCCAATGTACATTGAGAGTCAAAAAGTAATGATGCTTAGTAAAGGCTTAAAAGTAGTTAGAATTTAAGTCTATAGTTACATTGCTAGCCCATTCCTGGTGGATGTCAACATATTTTTAGTGCTTTTTCACAAAGTGAGAGTTCCAGAAAACGAGACTCACAAGATTCTCCAAGATCAAAAGAGTTCATATGAATGTAATTATAGTAGTCAAATAATTCAACTAAATAATTGAATTAACAAATAAATTGGGGAGAAAGTACACCTGTTCTTTACAGAATAATCCCAGTTAATAAGTGAAGAAGGAATGAAGGAAATGGGAAAATCACCTTTGGGCAAACATTACAGAAAAAACTAGTGTGTGCAAGAAGTGTTGGTTGATGCTAAGACTAGTGGATGAAAGTATGGAAAGAAACAAGATATTAGTGTAGTCTCAAAAGCTGTGCCCACAACATTTGTTAATTACAAAAGGAAAACCAGTAACTTTATAGTGGAGAAATCCAAGCAGACACCACTGTCAGGGAGGGAGAAAACTTTCTCCTACCCACTAGATTCTTCTGGCTTGTCTAAGAGTTAAATTGACATGAGACAGATTAACAGGAGAAAATCTAATTTAATTTCGTATGTCTAGAAACCCCACATACATGAGAGGTTCAGAGGCAGAAAGGTATAATGAAGTATATGTGCCATCCTGAGTTAAGGAATGGGATTAAGGGTATGGAGTTTCAGAGGGGAGGAGAGTAAGTCAGAGGACGATAAGAAGAGTATATTTTTAGTAATTAGATGTTTGTCCTGCCATACAAATAGGTCATAAGAAGTTATTTCCAGTAATAACTGTTATTATGGCAAGACCCTCAATTTAAATTTTTTAAGGGAAAGGTAAAAGTTTATCTTGAGCTCACAGGGTCTAGATTGCCTGCAGCTCAAAATAATTCACTTGCCAAAGTGGAATATTTTAGGGAGGCCTGTTCTGAACCTCTTCACCACCTAAACAAGTGATCAAATTTAACAACACCTCTAAGACACTTCAATGTCATGAATCCATGATACGATGCACTGAGGGCAAATTATTTCTTTGGTATTCTTGCCAAAGATGTATAAGCTCACTCTAATTGTAAGAAAATACCAGACATACCCAAACTGAGGAACATCCTACAAGATAACGGACCAGTACTTTTTAAAAGTGTTTATAGGGACTTCCCTGGTGGTCCAATGGCTAAGATTCTGTGCTCCCAATGCAGGGGGCCGGGGTTCGATATCCCTGGTCAGGGAACTAGATCCCACATGCCGCAACTAAGAGTTCACATGCTGCAACTGAAAAATCCCACATGCCGCAACTAAAGATCCCGCATGTGGCAACAAAGATCCCGCGTGCAGCAGTGAAGATCCCGCATGCCACAAATAAGACCCAATGCAGGCAAATAAGTAAATATATTTTTTTAAAAGTGTCTATATCATGAAGCACAAGGAATGACTGAGGAACTGTCACAAAATAAGGAGACATGACAACTGAAGGCAATGTGGGAACCTGTTTTGGCTAGTAGACTAAAAAAATGACATTAGTGAGAAGATTAGCAAAATTCAAATAAGGTCTGTGGTTTAGTTAATTGTATAGTATCATTGTTAATGTTCTGGTTTTGATAATTTGCATTATGGTTATGTAAGATGTTAGCATTTGGAGAAGCTTGGCGAAGGATATACAGAAACTCTCTGCTAACTTTTGTAACTTTTCTGCAAGTCTAAAATTTATTTAGAAATTATTTCAAAATTTAATAAAAACATTTAAAACCCAAGAACCAGCTTGAAGGGGCTCCAAGAGGACAAACTTGGGGCAATTCAGGCATCAAAAAGTATAATGGATTTTAATAACACCTTGAATACAAAAATATCCCCAAAATAATATGCAACTACATGGAAAGGGCTGATTATTTAATGGTGAAGGGGGGCAGAATTTTGCCACCCCAAAATATAGTAGAGAACAACCCCTCATGAGGAACTAATGTATTGCAGTCACAGAGCCCAGACATGATTACATCTATTCATCCTGAAATTTCACATTTTAGTGAATAGTTTTCTCTGTTTAATTTAAAACTTTCCAAATTGGACTTTACATACTGCCTTCCTAAAAGGGAAATTCAGCCTTGTTAAAATTCAACTTTATTTTTCTTCTTTCAGCTGTAGGTGAAATTGTGAACAAATTAGCTTTCTTGCTCCTAGGGTTGTCTTTCTATGACTTTCTTCAACAATAAAAGTTGTCCTTTATTTCAACATTGTATATTATACTAATCAAAAGATATTTATATGAGAATATAAAGAATTATTTAGTAAATGATGGTTTTAAATAAATAAAATTACCTTTTTTACTAAGTTATGCTTGACATACAGTATATAAGTTTCAGGTGTGCAACATAGTAATTTGGTATTTTTATACATTATGAAATAATCACCACAGTAATTCTAGTTACCATAACTCACCATACGAAGTTACTGAAATGTTACTGTGTGTCAATAATATTCCCTATGTGTACATTACATCCCTGTGACTTATTTATTTTATAGCTGGAGGTTTGTACCTCCTAATCCTCTTCACTGCCCCCCAAACCTCTCTTCCCTCTTTAAATCATAAAATATTTCCATGGGTTAAAGAGATAATTATAAAAAGTGAAACCATAAAGATCTAGAGGTAGCTCTTCTCTTCCTCTTCCCTTCTTTTCCCGAATAACTCAGTCATAAAGCTGTGAGGTATAGACAAGCAGGACAGGCATTTGCACCAGGTTAGGGAAAGCCATGGTGGCCCAGAGTGAGGTAACATGAGTATCTGCCTAGGAGGAAGGCCTGGCGTGGGTGCTGGGACCTGAGCAGGGTAAACAGGGAGCCCATGCATGACGGGTGGCCTGGCTCAGGGTGTTGGGACTGGGTCAGATGAAGCAGGAGTCCAAGTGGTGGTGTCCACCTGCAGCAGCCCTGGTGTCCAAGTGGGGTAAGGAAGTCACTGCTGTAAGGGAGGTGGTGGTGGCTGCAGAGGGAGATTGGTGCACCTAAGGGACTTGATCAAATAAGTAAATGTTTTAAGGATAATGAGATCAGAGGAGAAAATGAGATTGAACTACGTGGTGATGGATTATAATTGAAGTTGTTGGTGTGAACTTAACAGTTTTCAGTATTGTAGGAATGCATGGAAATGACCATAAATGTAAATGTGTACATGTGCATATGTGTGTATGTGCAAATATTCCCATCTGTCCACAGAGGGAGATTGGGAACAGTGACACCACAATAGTAATAATTACACCTAGAATGCAGATCTTGGTTCCCAAATACTATTCTCCCCTAAAAGGAATCAGGGTTCCTTGGCTGATGCTAGGGCTAAGAAAGGGAAAGTGCAAATGAGCTTGGAACATCAAATTGTAGCATTAATAAGTACTCAAAGCCATGTCAAAAGGACAAAGAAGCCAGCTTATAGGAACTCAAGTCTCAGAGTACCTCCCTAAGAAATACTTACAGTTCCTTTCTTCTGCCTAATTTTCTATCAGGTTGTTTATGCTTTTATCATACAGCTTTTTGAGATTCTTTTTTCTGTAAAACAATCCTTCCTAGGTGATATGTGTGGAAAATATCTTCTCTCATTTGTAGCTTATCTGGTCACTATCTTTGAGGTATCTTTTGATAAACAGCCATTATTAATTTTAATATAGTTGATTTTATCCATTTTTTTTCTTTATGATATGTGCTTTGTGGACCACGTTTCATAATTATTTTCCTACTACGCATTCATAAAGATATATATTTTCTTCTAAAAGTTTAAAAGTTTTACCTTTTACATTCAGTCTTTAACCCACATAGAATCTATGTTTATATATGGAGCAAGATAGAGCAATTCCTTTGTTTGCATACGAATAACCAATTATCATATTGGTTATTTACTATCCTATGGGATAGTCATTCCTTTTTCGCCTTTATTCTGTCCCAACACCAATACCACACTGTCTTAACTGTGATAACCTTATAAAAAATCTTAATATCAGATAAGAAAAAAAAAAATCCCCTGAAACTGAAACTCCCACATACCAGCCAAGGGCCAAGTTTGCAAATTGGTTACCTTTCTAAGGATACTAGTCTCAGGCCTGCTATGTTAACTGTTTTCTGCAGTGGACAGTTGACTTAGACCTCAAATAATAGAAACAGAGGTTTTAAGGAACCTACTGGGAGAGAATGATGAGGTGAAGGCAACAAGGTGAAACCTACTAGGGAAAACAAGAGCCTTGCATTCAAGTGCAAAAGATGGATTACTATACTGGATAGAGGAGACCCAGCATGATGGCAATTAATGTGAAAAACACCCAGGAGGGTTTGCTCCTTAATATGAATTAACAGTGTTAACTGAGCCACTGGCAAAAGTAATGGAATCTTATTATAAATTAATGGAAGTGTCATATCCAGATCAATGGACATAGAATTCCCACGGTATTCTGAAACGATCAAACATCATTTGGAAAATGTATGTACTTCTGAGGTTCTTATTCTAATGCATATATGAATAAATAAGGGAAGTGCAGTAGATAGTGTGGGCCGCTAAAGTGACACTGATATATGAGCGCTTTTATCATTTTTGAAATGAGGATTTGAAAATTTTGAAATGAGTCTGGGAGATTCTCTTTTTTTCCATTTGGCAGAATTGAGACCAAAGGAGGCAACTTTAGGAGACAGATACGGAGACAATATAAAAAGGAATTAGAACAACCTAACTATGGAATTAGCTGACTTGGGCAAGAATGTCTTCCCCAATAATGGAAGTATTCACACAGTTGATTGAACATATGTCTCTAAACTGGATGAGGCATTGAAACTGAGGATCTGTAGAGTCTCTTTCTACTCTACAATGCTTGACCCTGTGATCCTATTAATTTAGACGTTTCCACTGTGCCCGTGGCTCAGAGGCTGCTGAATGGACAGTCAAAGGAAGAACAGGAGTCATGACCTTTGCCCGGTGTCTCAATCTCATTATGAACACTGCTGCAGGAACCCCGGGGATGCTCCCAAGCCCTGGGGGCTCATTTCATAACATTGCCTCATACAGGCAGGCCCTAAATTTGGAGGCAAAACTTTTCACTGGCAATATTCATGCCTGAAATTCCCACCTGTAGAATTAATCTTTAAGGATTATGTGACAGAGATCAAGACACTACCTCAATGATCAACACTATTAAATTTTAGATGCAATTTCATTATATACCAGGAAGTAGTCTCTTGGAATTGATACAAGCTTCTTCTTTGCCAGTGCCCATGTCAGCTTTTCTCCTCCAGCCCAATTAGAAGGTGCTCCCAGGTCCATGCTGGCCGCTAGAAGTGCTCTGTCCAATACGGTAGGCACTAGTCACATGTGGCAATTGAGGCCTTGAAAAGTGACAAGTCCAACTACAATGTGCTGTAAGTGTAAAATATACATTGGATTTCAAAGACTTAGTTCAAAGAGGAGCATGTAAAATATCTCGTTAATTTTTTATATCAACTACTTGTTGAAATTTTAATGTTTTTGGTTATATTGTGTTACATAAAATATATAATTAAAATTAATTTCACCTATTTCTCTTTACCTTTTGTAATGTGGATATTAAAAAATTAAAAATTATATATATGGCCTCCACTTGCGGCTAATATTATATTTCTAGTGAACAGTGCTATTCTAGACCCTCTTAGTTCTAATAACTAGACACCCCCTTTAGAAATTGTATCTTTTAGTGACAAAGTAAGTTTGCATCAGGTAGACTTGGATTCATTTCCTAGTTCTGCCACTGGCTATATGACTTGAGGCCATTTAGTTATGTGGTTGGGTCTTGGTTTCTTTATTTGTAAAATGGGACCATTAATACCTATCAGTTTTATTGTACATATGCCACTTTATAGATTTGCTGTTCTGAAGTTTAAAAGAGATAAAGTTTGTGTACACCTCAGTGCCTGCCAAGTGTAGGTAGGTCCTTAGTAGCTCTCCTCATCCTAAAGCTCTTTAGAGGTACCAAATGGACTTCTCAAATCTTAAGTCTCCTTAGGGCATGTGCAGCTCCTTGTCTCTGATGTGTTCTTTGCACAAGACTGTTCTCTAAAATGCTCTACATAGTCTCCATAAAAAAAAAAAAGATTTCCAGTAAACAGTACTATATATTCAAGAGTCTCATGCAAATGAAAATAATTTACATGATACAGAATTTTCCTTTAGGTTAATTTGTTTTTAGCCCATGTGCCACTCCAGAATTTTACAAAATGCTACAGGCACCATTGACTTAATTGTTTCAGGTTTTATTTTACGCTACAGATTTTTTCCCAGTCCAGAGGAAATATAAATTCATTTTCTCTATACAGGAGGGCAAAACATAAGCATACAAACAGTATAATCTCCTTCCCCTAAGGAAAATCAGTCATCAAATTCCCATATCATTCCCCACCTACAGGGAGGATAAGGCCAGAAAGACTACACAAAAGTCATTAAAATAAAAAATATGCATTAGTCACTGTTTCTTTTTTTCTAAAACTGAAGTTAATACTTTTTGTATGTTACTAACTTTCAATGAGTCAACATGTATTACTTTAAAAGGAAAAATATATCCTGAAAGTATTCTTTATCCATATTTTGATGTGAAATATGTGAGGCCTTTTAGTCTGTATCACATGACACTTTTACACAGAAACTGGGGAAGAATTAAGCCAGACTATCAATAGTTCTCAGCACGGTTATGATATGATTTTTGTTACAAGAAGTACTTGTCATTGGTTTAATATCTTCCTGGGGCACCTGTAGATGTAACTCATATTACTGTACATGAATGGATACTGAGTTGACTCTTTGTAAATACTCTTAGGTTATGTGTGCGTATGTGTGTGTGTAGGTATGTATATGTGTGTGTTCGTGTTGATGTCTGTTGTATTTCTCTGACTAAAATCCTAGTTTCTTCTCTTCTATCTCTATGATTTACTTGGTTGGTTGATTGATTGATTGATTCATTCATTCATTCCACACCATGCGGCTTTGTGGGATTTTTAGTCGATCCCTGACCAGGGATCGAACCCGGGCCCTCGGCAGTGAGAGCTCTGACTCCTAACCACTGGACTGCCAGGGAATTCCCTAGCTGATTTTTTAAATTAAGGTATAATTTATATAGAATGAAATTCAAGTTTTTTGACATCCAGTTTCAAGAGTTTTGATTAAAACATACAGTTGTGTTAACTACCACCACAATCAAGATATAGAATAGTTTCATCACTCCCCCCCACCTCCAGAAAACTTAACGTATTTTCTGTGTCTATACGTGTTTTGCCTTTTCCAGAATGTCATTAAATGAAATCGTAGAGTATGGAGCCTTTTGAATGTGACTTCTTTCATTAACATAATGCAGTAGAGATTCATCCACATTATTGCATGAGTCAGTAATTCATTCCTTTTTATTGTTGAGTAGAATTCCATGATATGGGTATAACATAATAGTTTGTTTTTCCATTCGTCAGTTGAAGGATATTTGCTTTTTACAAGTACAAGCTGGTATAAACACCCACATAGAGGTTTTAGTATGACTATACATTTTCATTCTGCTTGAATAAATACCTAGGACTAAAATTGCTGAGTCATGTGGTAAATGTATGTTGATCTTTATAGGTAACTGCCAAACCATATGCCAACGTGGCCATCCCATTCTTGACTCCCCTCAGCATTATGTGAAGGTTCCAGGTGGTCTGCATTCTTGTCAGTGTCTCAATTTTAGACATCCTAATAGTTGTATAGTGATGGCTCATTGTGGTTTTAATGTGAAATTCTCTACTGACTAATGATTTTGAGCATCTTTTCTTACCCTTATTTGTCATCCATATATCTCCTGTTTCGGTAAAATGTGTGTTCAAAGCTTTCACCGAGTTTTTCTCCCTTTTTTCCTTATTATTGAGAGTTTTTTATGTGTTCTAAATACAAGTTCATCATCAGATATGTGATTTGTAGATATATTCTCCCAGTCTTTGCATTGTCTTTTCATTCTCTAAATGGTGATTTTTTTAAAGAACGTAAGTTATTAATTTTAATGAAATCCAATTTATCATTTTTTTCTTTTATGCATCATGTTTTGGTGCAGTGTCTTGAGAAATTTTTATCTCACCCTAGGTCTCAAAGATTGCCTCCTATATTTTCCTGAGAACTTTTATAGTTTCATTTTTACTTGCAGTTGTATGATCCACACTGAGTTAATTTTTATGTCCTGAAAGAAATTAAGTTTTTTATTCTTATTTTTTGCAGATAAATGTTGACTTGTTCCAACACTATTTGCTGAAAAGAATGTCTTTCCTTATTGAATGGCCTTTTGCCTTTGTCAGAGTTTAATTGACCATAAAGATATGCGTTCATTTCTGTACCATTCATCTGTATTTCTGTTCCATTCATCTATGTAAAATTTTTTTCAGTACCATACTGTTTTGAATACACTTGTTCTATAGTAAGGCTTGAAATCAGACAGTGTGAGTCTTCAAATGTTGATATTTTTTAAAAATTTCTTTCAGATATTCTAGTTTTGTTGACATTGTATATTAGTTTAGTAGTCAGCTTGTCTAGTTCTGCAATAAGTCCTGCTTGGAATTTTGTTGGAATTGTGTTGAATATATAGATCAGTTTTGGGGGAAATTGACATAACGATATTAAGTATTACAATCCATGAACACGCTTTATCGCTCCTGTTGTTTAGGTAGTCTTTGATTTTTTTCATCAGTGTTTTGTAGTTTTCAGTGTACAGGTCTTCACACATTTTATAAGATTTATACCTAAGTATTTCATAGAGCTTTTTTGGGTGCTATGTTAAATGGTATTTTTTTCCTTTTTCAACTGTATGTTGCTAATATATAGAAATAAGATGGATTTTTGTATATTGGCCTTATATCTTGAGATGTTACTAAACTCATTTATTTCTTGCAGTAGCTTCTTTGTACACACTTCAAAATTTTCTGTGTAGACAATTATGTTCTCTGCAAGTAGAGACAGTTTTATTTCTTTATTTCCAATTTGTGTGTCTTTTCTTTTCTTCTCTTATTTTATGAGCTAGTACCTCTAGCTCAGTGTTGATTCCGGCTTGTGAAAGTGGATATCCTTGCCTTGTTCCTGATTGTTGGGTGGAAATCATTTGGTCTTCCACCACTAAGTATGACAGTAGGTATAGATCTTCCATAGAAGCCCTATATCAGGTTGAGAAAGTTCCCCACACCAATTCCCAGTTTGCTAAGATTTTTTAAAAATAAGGAATGGCTATCTGAATTTGCCAGATGCTTTTTATGCATCTAGTGAGGTGCTTTTATGATTCTTCTTTTTTTAGTCTGTGAATATGAATTATACCAATCAGTTTTCTAATGATGAACTAGTATAGCATTCCCGGGATGAACTCCACTTGGCCATGATATACTGTTCTTTTGTACATTATTGGATTCCATTTTCAACTTGTTAGGAATATTTGTGCCTACATTCATGAAGGATACTGGTCTGTAGTTTTCTTGCAATTTTTTGCCTGGTTTTGGTATCAAGTTAATGCTTGCTTCATAAGATGTCCGGAAATATTCTTTCCTCTTCAATTTCCTGGAACAGTTTTTATAATTTGCATATTTCTTATTTAAATGTTTAGCAGAATTCATCAGCAAAGCTATGTGGGCTTGGATTTTCTTTGTGGGAAGATTATAACTAAAAATTCAATTTATTTAATAGATAAGGGCTATTCAGGGTATATATTTCTTCTTGAGTGAACATAGGTACATATATACACACACACACACACACACACACAGCATTTTTACTGTGGATTTGTTTTGGTAAAATTTTTATTTAGAATATTTGTATCTATGTTTATACATCAGATTAGCCTGCAGTTTAATTTTCACCTACGGTTTTGAATTTATTGGCATAAAGGTTGTTCATATTACAACTTCTAACATCAAATGTGTGGGATTTTTTTCCCACATCAACTAATTCGCAAACTTTCCAAACACCACCTGGGTGTCCTAAAATTCAGTCACGAAACTGTCTGGAGTTGGAACACATCCCACAGATTAAGGTTTCAATCCTACAAGACAGGCACCTCCACCCTACCCCACTCCCCACACACATACTTCAAGGACCAGTTGCAAGTCTAGGCTGTCACCTGTGCTCTGATCAGTAGGAACTGGAGTTCCTGTGACCTCCTCCTCAGGTTTGATAATTTTGTCTAATTGCATAGAGAACTCAGGAAACTAGTTTGTTTACTAGATTACGCGTTTGTTATAAAAGGATACAACTCAGGATCAACTAGATGAAAGAGTAGCATAGGGCAAGGTATAGGGGGAAGTGGCACAGAGCTTCCATGCACTCTCTAGCTGTGTTACCCGAAAATCGGGTTTGCCTCTTGTTGGGTGTTGAAACAACAGACACAACCAAGCCAAAGCTAGGGAGAAGGAAGGATTTATTATTACTTGCAGCAAGTAAGGAGAACACCAGGGATCTTTCCCAAAGCAGTGTCCCCCTGGACAGCAAAACTGGGGAAGTTTTAAGCTAAGGGTACATGCATATTCATGAAGGGGCTTGAGCAGAGGAGAATTCATAGAATTGGGACAAAGGTCAACAGAGTCGAAGCTTTAATTGAAGTCAGGAGGGTCAACATCATCATTCCATCCTCCGCCTGGGTGGGGGCCTTAGTTCCTGCAGAACTCAAAGATATATTACTATGTATATCCCTTGAGGAGGAACTAGGACTCTGCTTTATCACTGCACTATTGTTTGACCACCTTTTCTCTGTTCCTGGATTCCTTCGTTCGCTTAAGCGCATTAATTACTGAGACCTGTTCAGGGGCAAGCACTGAGGTCAGGCTTAGATCACAAACTGACTTAGACCAAAATAGTTTCTCTTATGTCAAAGTCCTTCCGGTTCTCTCTTTCCGGGGACCCCCAAACCTATCTGCTCACAGTTACATCATGCTCCTAGCACCCCCATGTGTTCACCAACCAGGAAGATGTCTGAACCCCTTCCATTAGATTTTTTACAGAGGCCTAATTATGATTGATTAAATCATTGGTCATTAGTGATTAACTCAACCTCTAGCCCCTCCCCACTCTGGCAGGAAGGGCTGAATGTTCCACCCTTCTAATCACTTGATTGGTACCCCTGGCAACCAACATTCCATGATTTGGGGCTTCCCAAAACTCAGGTGTAGTTAAGGGGGTTTGTTATAAATAACAAAAGATGTTCCTTTCATCTTTATCACTCCAGACCTGTTTCAGGAATGGGGAGGGGGGTTGGCGGGGTGGAGACGGGACAAGTATTATAACAAAGATGCTTCTGTGGCTCTTATCATTTAGAAAATTACTAGGTTCAGGACCTCTAGCTAGGAGCTGGGGATGAAATTCAAAATATATATTTCTTAAAAAACAAACAAACAAAAACCCAAAATATATATTTCTTATTATGTAAAAATATCACAATTACTTTGCCTCATTACCCTTTGACTGAGTATATGATCTGTAGTGATGTCTTCTCTCCCATTCCTGAAACTGGTAATTTGTTTCTTCTCTCTTTTTTTCCTGATTAGTCTACATACAGATTTATCTTTTTGTTTGTTTAATTCTCTGAAAAAGTCAGCTTTCATTTAATTGATTTCATCTATTGGTTCTTTTTTGTTGTTATGTTTTCTTTTATGCTCTTCTCTGATCATATGTTTAAAAAATCCTTCCTTCTGCTTAACTGGGTGTATTTTGGTCTGTTTCTGCTTTTTAAAGTGGAAGGTTAGATAAGGGATTTGAAACCTTTTTCCTTTCTAATATAGAAATTTAATGCTTTAAATTAACATGCAAGCACTGCTTTAGCTATATCCTACAAATGTTGATATAATGTTTTTGTTTTCATTCAGTTCCAAATAATTTCTAATTTCCCTTTGATCACTTCTCTGACCCTTGGTTGTTTAGAAATGTATCATTAGCTTCCAAATATTTGAGTGTTTTTCAAATTTTTTATGTTAATGATTTCTAATCCAATTTCATTGTGATCAGAGAAAATACCTTTCATTATATGAATAATTTTATATTTATGGAGATGTGTTATGGCCTGGAATATGGTCTGTCTTGATCAGTGTTCTATGTCCACTTGAAAAAATGTTCTATTAAGAAATATGTTACTAAAAATCCATCACATTAACGCTATGATTTTTCTTTTCCTTTTTTTAAATTTGACGTCATTTAAAAAAAATTTTTATCAAAGTATAGTTGATTTACACTGTTGTGTCAGTTTCAGGTGTACAGCCAAGTGAATCAGTTATACATATACATATATCCACTCTTTTTTAAGATTCTTTTCCCATATATGACACTACAGAGTCTTGAGTAGAGTTCCCTGTACTATACAGTAGGTCCTTATTAGTTATCTGTTTTATATATAGTAGTGTGTATATGTCCAATCCCAATCTCTCAATTTATTCTTCCCCACCTTATGCCCTGGTAACCATAAGTTTGTTTTCTACATCTGTGACTCTACTTCTGTTTTGTAAATAAGTTCATCTGTACCATGTTTTTAGATTCCACATATAAGCAATATCATATATTTGTCTTCCTCTGTCTGATTTACTTAACTCAGTATGACAATCTCTAGGTCCATCCACATTGCTGCGAATGACATTGTTTTGTTCTTTTTTATGGCTGAATAGTATTCCATTGTATATATGTACCACATCTTTATCCATTCCCTTTGATGGACATTTAGGTTGTTTCCATGTCCTGGCTATTGTAAATAGTGCTGCAATGAACATTGGGGTGCATGTATCTTTTTGAATTATGGTTTTCTCCGGGTATATACCAATCCCAATCTCTCAATTTATTCTTCCCCACCTTATGCCCTGGTAACCATAAGTTTGTTTTCTACATCTGTGACTCTACTTCTGTTTTGTAAATAAGTTCATCTGTACCATGTTTTTAGATTCCACATATAAGCAATATCATATATTTGTCTTCCTCTGTCTGATTTACTTAACTCAGTATGACAATCTCTAGGTCCATCCACATTGCTGCGAATGACATTGTTTTGTTCTTTTTTATGGCTGAATAGTATTCCATTGTATATATGTACCACATCTTTATCCATTCCCTTTGATGGACATTTAGGTTGTTTCCATGTCCTGGCTATTGTAAATAGTGCTGCAATGAACATTGGGGTGCATGTATCTTTTTGAATTATGGTTTTCTCCGGGTATATACCTAGGAGTGGGATTGCTGGACCATATGGTCCTGCACAAGCTGTTTGTATATTTTGGAGATTAATCCCTTGTCAGTTGCTTCATTTGCAAATATTTTCTCCCATTCTGAGGGTTGTCTTTTCATCTTGTTTATGGTTTCCTTTGCTGTGCAAAAGCTTTTAAGTTTCATTAGATCCCATTTGTTTATTTTTGTTTTTATTTTCATTACTCTAGGAGGTGGATCAAAAAAGATTTAGCTGTGATTTATTTCAAAGAGTGTTCTGCCTATGTTTTCCTCTAAGAGTTTTATAGTGTCCAGCCTTACATTTAGGTCTTTAATCCATTTAGAGTTTATTTTTGTGTGTGGTGTTAAGGAGTGTTCTAATTTCATTCTTTTCCATGTAGCTGTCCAGTTTTCCCAGCATGACTTACTGAAGAGACTCTTTTCTCCATTGTATATTTTTTCCTCCTTTGTCATAGATTAGGTGACCATTGGTGCATGGGTTTATCGCTGGACTTTGTATTCTGTTCCATTGACCTCTGTTTCTTTTTTTGTGCCAGTACCATGCTGTTTTGATGAGTATAGCTTTGTAGTACACTCTGAAGTCATGATTTTTCTTAACATTAGTATGATTTCATCTTTTTTATCCTTTATCTCCACCTAATTATAACAAATAATACCTAATAGTTCCCTACAGACTTCCCTGGCAGTCCAGTGGTTAAGACTCTATGCTTCCAATGCAAGGGGTGTGGGTTTGATCCCTGGATGGGGAACTAGGATCCCACATGCCATGCAGCTTGGCCAAGAAAATATTTTTTAAAAAATTGAAAAAAAATACTGCTGCCTAACAGTTCCCTACAGAGAGAACTCCATGGTTTTTAAACTGCATAAAAGTATTGTGCCTTCAGACTACTTATTTTCATTTATAAATAGTAAAAAACAAAAACAAACTGAATCCTGGTAGTGAATAAAAATTATTTACAGAGACACACACTAGAAAAGGTGGCGGTGAGGAGACCAGAAATTCATTTTTTTTAATGGGTTGGTGTTTTTTAAAATATTTTATTTATTTATTATTTATTTTTTGGCTGCGCCAGGTCTTCATTGCAGCACGCAGGATCTTTAGTTGTGTCACATGGGCTTCTTAGCTGTGGCATGCGGATTCTGAGTTGGGGCATGTGAACTCTTAGTTGCGCATGCATGTGGGAATCTAGTTCCCCATCAGGGATCAAACCCGGGCCACCTGCATTGGGAGCATGGAGTCTTACCCACCGGACCACCAGGGAAGTCCCGAGACCAGAAATTCTTGAAAGACAGGAAAAGCAGAGGCTTTCAGATTGGTTAATTCAAAGGACTTGAAACATCTGCAACAGAAAACCCCCTCACATTCAGAAACACTCTATATCAGAGTAAGTGAAATCGCAACACCAGGGAGGATCCTAGGTCAGCTGTGAGATGAAAGAGCTAATCCGTAAACAGCACATGCTTCATCCTGCCCGGCCCTGATCCTCCTCCACCCCTACTTACATTGGGCATAAGCACCTGTGCCATTTGACCACCTTTAATCTCCCAAAACTGCACTTCAAAGACAGTGAATGAGCTTAAGATACCTGTAGACCTGCACAGAAGGGAAACATCTGGACACAGCTACCTCGAAGGGAAAAACATTTGTCTTCTGATGTGAGAAATTATATCTTTCTTTTGGCAACAGTGAGGGTCTCTAGCCTACCTGAAAGCTCCATGCCATGTTCCCGCAAAGGAGGCCACTGAATAATTGACACGCTCTGCCCTCCCATTCCAACGAGGAGACTATAAGTGAAATGGATGTCACAACTCTAGAGCTGATCCATGCTAATTACCGAGGCTAATCAAATGAGTCCTTTCTTCCTAAGTTTAAATGAACAAAAAGGCTTGCCAGACATTGAGGAAAGTAAAAGAGAAGATCATGATGAACAAAATGAACTATTTCTGGGGGTGGGAAAAAAACACCCAGATATAATACAGAAAACAGAAGAGAACATTATCAAAATTTCAAATTCATATTCTTCAGATTTTAAGGGAAGAAAATGGATTTATGAAATAAGAAAAAGCTGCTATGGAAGGAAACAAGCAGAGGACAAGATAAAGGTCTTGCAAATTAAAACTATTAATGCAAAATTAAAAACTTAATAGATACCAGCTGCTCAGGCCAAAGTCATCCTGCCTCGCCCAGGCTTTGATGGAAAAAAAAAAGACAAGGTTCTTAGCAATGATTTCTGTCAGTCTTCATTCATCTGGAATTGTTTTTATTTTGCCTTCATATTTAAACGATAATTTTGCTTACTAAAGTATTCTTGGTGGACAGGTTTTTCTTTCTTTTTTCCTTTCTGCCATTTGAATATCTCACAGCCTTCTGGCCTCCACTGTTTCTGTGGAGAAGACAGCTTAGGGTATACTGTGTTTCTCTTCTACGTCTCAAGTAGTTTTTTCTTGCCGTTTTCAACATTTTCTCCTTGTCTCTCTGTTGGAGATTAAACTATGATGTATCCAGAGGTGGATCTCTGCGTTTTTCCTAACTGGATTTGGTTGATCAGCTTGGATGAGTGATGTTTATAAGCAGATTTGGGAAAATTTCATCCATTATTTCTTCAAATACTTTTTCTGCCCCTTTCTCTCTCTCCTCTTATTCTGGGACTCCAATTATGCATATGTTCACGTGCTTGAGGATGTTCTACTGGTCTCTGAATCTATGTTCATTTTTCATTCTTTATTTCTTTTTCTGTTCCTAAGATTATATGATATCTAGTGATTTAACTTCAACTTCATTGATTTTTTTTTTTCTTTGCCGGCTCAAATCTGCTGTGAAGACTCTGGTGACTGTTTTCATTTCAATTATTGTACTCTTGGAGCCCAAAATCTCAAGTTTGTTTCTTTTAAAATTACTGTACTACTTAATTTTTATCCTCTACTTGACAAATCATTTTATTCATGCTGTCATTTTAATCTTTAAATATGTTTCCCTTTAATTTTTTGGCATGTATTAATAAAAGCTGCTGTGACATCTTTGTCTTCTAGATCTACTATCTAAGCCCTTTCAGGGAGTTTCTATTTACTGCTTTATTTCCTGTGTATTTGTCAAAATGTCTTATCTATTTGCATATCTCACAATTTTTTCTAAAAAGTGAACATTTTAGATCCTGTACTGTAGCATCTATAACTTCTGCCTGGATTTCTTCTGTAGAGGCTGTCTCCCTTGTAGTGTGTGAATGCTGATGTATGCTCATTTCTTTATTCCTGTTTTCAAACCTGGCTACCTAGAGGTCACCCAAGTGTCAGTATACCTTAGTGGTCAGCCTTGATTGGTCAGATTTTGTGCTGAAACACCCTTAGTCAGCTGGCGCTGCCGTAAGAAAATACCATCAACCAGGTGGCTAAACAAAGCCACCGTTCTGGAATTCTGATACAGATATTCTCTATCTGAAGTGCTGTCTCCCAAGCTACAGTCCTCATTTTGCCCCAAATAAAACTTCACTCCCAACTCTCACGATGTGCACTTTTTAAAGTCAACACAACTTAGGCTTCTATTTCTTTCACTCATTTTTTCCTTCCTTCCTTCCTTCCATCCTTCCTTTCTTTCTTTCTTTCTTTCTATAGAAATGAATAGATAAGAAGCTAGATAAATAGACATAGATGTAGGTACTATCTATGAAAAGTTGATCAGTCAATCTAAGAAAGAAATGGAAAATTTTATTTGAGCCACATTTGAGAATTATAACCTGGGAAGAGCCTCTCAGAAAGCTCTGAGAATTGTTCTAACCATTAGAAGTCAAGGCACAGTTATTTCTGCCTATGGAGGAGGTCTGGTTGATGCATAATGCAGATACACAATGCACAGTGGGGTGAGAGAAGAGGCCAAAGGGCAAAGAAGATTTTTTATTTTGCTTAAGTTTTTGTCTTCTCATAAAATATGAAATTTATTTCACAGTAATAAAATAGCTATCATTTATTGAGAACCTACTATGTGTTGGGCATTTTGTATACAATATCTCTAACCCTGACAAAGTGATACTATTGAGCCCATTTTACAGATGGAGAACTGAGGTTCAGAAGTCTTAATTGTCTTGTTCAAAGCCATACAGCTACTGAGTAGGCCTGCTGGAGAGTTTCACCTGATATGTATGAACCGCAAATCTGTTACCATTCCCCCTATCATGCTGCTTCCCCATGCATTCTTCCTCTGAGCAAACAAAGTACATTAAGCTTTAGGAGGAAGAACTATTGTAATTTTGTATCATTCTGCTCCCAACATGAATATATATGCTCCCTAAACTTGTTTTAAGTTGAAATTGGAGGGTGGGGAAACTGGGATGATATTGGTCAAAGGGTACAAACTTCCAGTTAAAAGATGATCAAGCTCTAAATGATAACATACTCCATAGGGTTAACAGAAGCTGGCACCTTAACAGAAGTGATCGAGTGTGTCTTACAGAACAGCAGATAAGGGAACAGTTCGTTAAAAACCCTTCTGCTTGGAACCCTTTACTTTACCTTACTTTAACCCTCCCTTTACTAATTAAGCCTGCCTTAGTTGTTTTTTTCCTTTCTTTAATTGTATACCCTCCAAGCTTCCCATAGCCTAGGCAATATATCACCAAATTTCTTAACCAGATTTCTGTTCTTTTTGGTTGGAGCGTACAGTTCTGTTCCAACAAGATCACCCAGCTTAGGAAGCAGAAAACTAGCCTCACTTTCCAGACTGACAGTACCTGTAGGGCTTGGAAACTGAAAAAGGAAACGGAGCGCAAGTCTACAGCCTCCTCCAAGTGCCAACAGGAGGGCAGGACAGCGCAGTGAAGAAATGAACCCAAACTTCAGACACTTCCCCATCTTGTTGAATGCTGTTAGGCATCAGGCTCCTCTGACTAAACAGTTAGGTACTTATGACAAACTCCAAACAAGGGGAACTGTTATCAAACTTGTACGATTTCATGTCCAGGATCGCCGAAGTATCTCTTCTTTGGACCTCAACCAGGGGGCAAGGAGAGCTGTCGTCATTGAAACTACACAGGTAGAGACGACCCAAACGAATTTGAGGCTCATCAACATCCAGGCCGCTCTACAAAAAATACAAATGTGTTCTCTGATTACCTTAATAGATACTGAGATAATGCCTCTGACTTACAGGTCACTAAAATACTATGGGGGCTTAAGTTGCTTTCCAGGAACTTGGAGTCAGCTCTGTCCAGTTTAAGATGGCCAAGACTGGTTGGGCCTGTGCAGGTGTCCCCAAAACTGGGCCTGTGCAGGTGTCCGATGAGCAAACTTGTGACATCTGAAGGCTGAAAACTCCACCCTCAGATCTTGCTAAGTGCCTCCATTTTTTTTTTTTTTTTTTTTTTTTTTTGTGGTACGCGGGCGTCTCACCGCTGTGGCCTCTCCCGCCGCGGAGCACAGGCCCCGGACGCGCAGGCTCAGTGGCCATGGCTCACGGGCCCAGCCGCTCCGCGGCATGTGGGCTCCTCCCGGACCGGGGCACGAACCCGTGTCCCCTGCATCGGCAGGCGGACTCCCAACCACTGCACCACCAGGGAAGCCCGTAAGCGCCTCCATTTTTGAACACGTATCTCATGAAGAAGTATGTAATCCAGATACGCCCGCACAGAATACTGATTACCTCACCTTTTCCCTACCTCCAATCCCCTTTTCCATGCCTAAGACCACCTGTCTTTATCCCATAAATAGTTTAAGCCCCTCAATTCAGGAAGGTAGATCTGAGACTTATTCTCCTGTCTCCTTGCTTGCCTGCCTTGGGAATAAACTCTTTCTGGGCTACAAACCTTGGCATCTCAGCATTTGCTTCCTGTGTGTCGGGCAAGCAAGCCTGGTTTGGTAACATGGTGATCTAATGCATGACATGGTGATTATACTTAGAAATGTTGTATTATATACTTTAAAGTAGTTAGGAAAATAGATCTTAAATATTCTCACCACACACACACAAAAAGGCAATTATGTGACAGGATGGAGCTATTAGCTAATGCTTTGTTATTAATCATCTTACAGAATATAAGTGTATCAAATTAACATGTTGTACCCCTTAAATTTATGAAACCAAGTAGGACCCTGTGGGACCTTTCTGGGTAGAAACCCCTCTGTGCCTCCAGCTTCTTGTTCGTAGAAAAACCTTTAGTCTCCTAGGCCTTCCCCAGGTTCCAAAGAGCAGACTCAAGCAGTTACTAGTTAGAGAAATGAGGGAATGCCAAAAAAAAAGAAAGGAAAAGCAGTCAAGCAAGAAAAGTAATGATAGCTTAAACAACATTTCCGCCGTAAGAGAGAGTCACAGGATTCCTAGTTCCTCCTCAGGTGATATAGATAACAAGCTGATGCAGATCCCTGAGTTTTGCAGAAACTAAGATCCCCACCAGGTAAAGGTTGTTGACTACAAGCTGACCACAAGCACACAGACCCCAGAATGGTTGGAACCGGAAGGCTGATGATTGAGAATCCTGAAATATCACCTTCCCACCTTCCCACCAACCGATCAGAAGAACGTCCATGAGCTGATCATGTACCCTGGCAACTCTTACCCCTTAAGTTGCCTTTAAAAACTCTTACCTAAAAGGCATCGGGGAGTTCAGGTCTTTTGAGATTTAGGTGCCTATTCTGCTTGTTTGCTGCCTTGCAAATAAACCCTGTACTATGCTTGACCACAACCCAGTGTCAATTGACTGGTTTTGCATCTGCAACAGGTGACGTTTGGTAACATGTACAATGTTATATGTCAACTATATCTCAGTGAAGCTGGGAAAAGAAACTGGAGTACCAGTTTTTATCATATAAAAGTACATAATTTAAAGCAGCAAACAGACAATTATCTGGTTCAGTTGAATGTCCTTTGACTTATTTTTTCAGATAGACATGGCTTTTCGTGTGGGTCACAGAACACATATAGGAATTAGGAGTCATCTGTTTGTGATACTGATACATAATAGGCATGATGCCGTTCTTTGCACAGATCACAGGCAAATGTGTATCCTCTAAGACACAAAGATTCATGCAGAAATGAGGAAAACTGAAGGCCCAGTTCTCTAAATAAAAGAGGAAAATCACAGAAACAAGAGGCAGAACGGACAGTTTCACTGATCATTTGTCCACCTGGGATGTCAGAATGTTTCTCTAGCACAACGTCAATGATCTGTGACATATGTTATCTATGTTCTAATAGAGTAACACAGAAGAGACAATATTTGCGTGCTTATGGATGATCTATTTCTGCTGAAAAACTTGTAGCAGGGCTGCTAATCAAGAGTAAAATGCAACTGTTTTTTGGTGATAAAAATTGCTTTCCAGTGACTGACTGTGCTAGTCAATCTTCTGCAAGGGAAATCAAGAGTAAAGGATGGCCAATAGTTCCATCACATTGCTGCACACCCAAAGAAAAGTAACTCATATGCAAAACACAGGAAAGCAACTCTTGAGAAAATGTCATGGGACAAATAAATTGGGAAGCGCTTCTAATTTGCAAATTCACACTGAGTTTGGGGGATACCAAAGGTTATAGGAAGTGGAGAAACACTTCATTGGGTTCATCTCTATATTTTTCAGATGTATTTGATCACACATTCCTCTTTTCATCCAACACCATGTAGCATGTCCACAGACATATGTGTACTGAGAGTCCTGGATGAGACTTGCTAATGTAAGGAAGGACAGACTTATGTTGAGGAAAAGGATCCTGCAGCAGCAAGTAGGATAAAGGGGAGAGAAGAGGAGATAGCGGCAGGGAGGGCAGACCTGAGCAAGGAGGAGGGTGGTGAAGAGAGAAAGACGAAGGTTAAGGAGAAAACCAAGGGAGAAGGCACAAGGGCTGGAGACATTGGCTAGACAGCTCTCTCCTATTTACAACACAACAACTACAGAGTTCAAAACATCTTTTACATGCGAAATGGCTTTTGTCAAATTTTGGACCAGTGTTCACTGTAACACTGTAGGAGTTTCCTTACTTTTTGGTTTGTTGTCCCTGAACATATAGGCGGTGCCCAACTTATGATGGTTTGACTTAGGATTTTTTGACTTTAAGATGGTGCTAAAGCAACACGCATTCAGTAGAAACCAACCGTACTTCAAATTTTGAATTTTGATCTTGTCCCAGGCTAGAGATCTGCCCTCTGGCCCTCTCTTGTTATGCTGGGCCCCAGCAGCTCCCAGTCAGCCGTGGCGTCACAAGGGCAAACAACCGATACACTTAAATCTTGCTGTGCCCACACAACCATCCTGTTTTTCACCTTCAGTTCAGGGTTCAGTAAATATCATGAGATATTTAACACTTTCTTATAAACGGGCTTTGTGTTAGAAGACTTTCCCCACCCGTAGGCTCATGTGGGTGTTGTGGTGTGTTTAAGGAGGGCTACACTAAGCTATGATGTTCATTTTGGTAGTTAGGTGTCTTCCATACATTTTTTACTTATGATACATTCAACTCATGACGGGTTTCCTGGGACGGAACCCCATAATAAATCGAGGAAGATCTGCGTATCAAATGTATTTTCCTGTTTTATTTGAATGTGGTACATGTTCACGAATTTAGTCACTATCCCTAAAAAAATGCAGATGAAGGGCAGGAGGCAGAAGAGGATCTACAATAAAAATACATTCTTAAAATCCTTAAATCTCATTTGTGACCAGTGGCTAAGGAGGATCCAACCTCTAAGGAATCCCCCCACCCCACCCAAATGAGCCACCATTGCCTGACTCCTTACCTCCAGGAGAGGCCAGGGGGCAGTTCTCTCCTCATCACAGTTTCTGGAAGTGGTCCTTAGGGTCCGTGGATCTGCAATGGCAGAACTGAGATTAAATTTCCATCTAAAGAGGAGGAAATTGCCACATGTGGTCGGCATTTTCGAGTTTTCTGATGAAAAGTGACATTCATTTCTAAGCAAGGTTTAGTATCAGTAAATTAAATGGAAACGTTGACCAGAAAAAAATCTGTCATAAACTCATTCGTACTACATCTCTTAATTAAAAATCTGTCTAAAATTAGTATCAGAACATTCTGGGTTTCAGTGACAGGTAATGCGCTAGCACTTTTCTTACCACTGCAGCTAACAATTCTCTGCCTGCCGCTCACTGCAGGTAGGGTGCTGTAGATTTGTTCTATCCCTACTCGAGGGCAGATCTGAATAAGAAATGGACGTTGCATTTTAAACTGAGGTGACATTTCTAAATGATTTAAGAAACTTGAATAATGAGAACACGGATTCTAAGTCCGTCATAGGAGTCTTAATTTAATTTTTTATTTCTTTTACCTTCTCCATGCTTGAAGCAGGTTCTAATACTGTGCTGTGGACCTGTTATAAAGCATGTATAAAAAGGCACTGCAAAGATTATTCGCATGGCTCTTGAATGTGATAAAAACACTTCTTGTAATAAATTATTATAGAAAAGCCCTTAAATGTTAGTAGCATATTTATGAATGTTTCTTTACATTAAAGTGGCAATAAAATAGTTATTTCGTATGGAAAAAAATCAACTGAAATAAAGATGTTATTTTTTCCAGACCAGAGTGAAACACATTTTCACCTTTTAAAAATTCTACTTATAGGTATTAATGTAGATGAAAATAACATATTTGAATGTTATATAAGAAGACATCCAGCCTTTAGAATACAGAAGTGCTCTGTGAGAATATAAGTGAGGTAGAAAAACTTTAAAACTGGATTGTGCACTATAATTTTAAAGAGCTCTGCTCTCTATAATCCTTAACCAGGAAAGTGTCTCTAACTAGTTATTCTCACTCCTGTGTAGTGTATTTATGCTATCTTCTGGAAGTGGTCCCTTCAGCTAGGAATGTTCAATTTAACAGGCTGTACTAGCGTCACATAATTTGGTATTTCCACACAGAATCACTCGCTGTCACTTTCTAGGTTGAAAGTAGTGTTCTAAAAGTGGGATGAGGCCAAAATAACAGCTCTACTTAGTAAATAGAAATAGGATGATGTTACAACATCACTGTTCTGACAGTCTGCTAGTCCCAATATGCCAGGATAGAGGCTAAATATGCAAAAAAAAACCTGTAAAAATTAAACATTTGGAAAATACCAAGTGAAGGGATGGGGCAACCCAAACTCTATTTCACATAGCGCCGGCAGAAGTCTAAATTGGAGAACAGTTTGGTATGTCCACTGAAACAAACAAGAGCATAGTTGATGACCCACAGTTCATTGTTTAGTAAGTAAGGCTTATACACATGCACTAAGCAATGCTTACAGAATGTCCTGAGCAGCATTGCTCCTAAAGGCAAAAAAATGTAATCAGCCCAAAAAGGCCTTATGTGGGAGAATGGACTAATTTATTCATTGGAGGAATATGCACTGGGATAGTATACAACAGAAAAAAATTAATGCACAGAAGCTGCATGCGTCACTATGCAGTTCAAAAAAGAGTGACAGAAAAAGACATGCTCTAGGATTATATTCATATACCACTAAATGAGGCAAAATTGAAAAACGAATTGTTTATGTGTTCAACATATAAGATAAAAGCAAGAGAATAAATAATATGCATTTGGACAGTGAGTACTTCTAGACTGAAGAGAGGAAGGGGAGGTCAGGGAGGAGCGTACAGGGGACTCTGAGGTACTGATAATACTTTCTTCTGAATTTGGTGCCAGGTACGTGAGCACTCCTTTAATTGTCATTGTTTCAACTGGTATATGCCTTTTTATAAGTGTGCAGTTTTTCATAATAAAAAATGTGATTGTGAAATTTATTTTAGGGTTGGCAGTTTGCTTAAGAGGTGGACTTTGGTGAGGAGCTGTTTCTCTAGAGTAGAGGACATCATTTACAATATTTACAGTGATTTGGACACAACTCCCTTTAAGGGCCTACCTACAACAAATTGGTCTTGATGTGTAATTTTTTAATATACTGTTGAATTCAATCTGCTAATATTTGTTGAGGATTTTTGCATGTATGCTCATGAGAGATGTTGGTCTGTTGTTTTCTGGTTTGTTTTTTTTTTTAATTTACTTATTTTTGGCTACGTTGGGTCTTCGTTGCTGCACACGGGCTTCCTCTAGTTGCGGCGAGCGGGGGCTACTCTTCGTTGTGGTGTGTGGACTTATTGCGGTGGTTTCTCTTGTTGCAAAGCACCGGCTCTAGGTGCGCAGGCTTCAGTAGTTGTGGCTCGCGGGCTGTAGAGCGCAGGCTCAGTAGTTGTGGTGCACGGGCTTAGTTGCTCCGCGGCATGTGGGATGCTCATGAATGTTGGTCGGTTGTTTTCTGGTTGGTTTGTTTTTTTTTTAATTTACTTATTTTTGGCTACGTTGGGTCTTCGTTGCTGCACACGGGCTTCCTCTAGTTGCGGCGAGCGGGGGCTACTCTTCGTTGTGGTGTGTGGACTTATTGCGGTGGTTTCTCTTGTTGCAAAGCACCGGCTCTAGGTGCGCAGGCTTCAGTAGTTGTGGCTCGCGGGCTGTAGAGCGCAGGCTCAGTAGTTGTGGTGCACGGGCTTAGTTGCTCCGCGGCATGTGGGATCTTCCCAGACCGGGGCTCGAACCTGTGTCCCCTGCATTGGCAGGTGGATTCTCAACCACTGCACCACCAGGTAAGCCCAATCTGTTGTTTTCTTGTAATGTCCTTGTCTGATTCTGGCATTAGGATAATGCCGGCCTCATAGAATGAGTTAGGAAGTATCCCCTCAGCTTCTAACTTCTGGGAGAGATTGTGGTAGAATTGATATAATTTGTTCCTCAAATAAATTGGTACAATTCATCAGTGAACCCATTTGGACCTGGGGCATTCTGTCTTGGAAGGTGATTAACGATTGATTCTCTTCCCTTAATAGATGTAGGCCTATTCAGATTGCCTGTTTGATGAGTTTTAATTAGAAAATAATCTCAAGATACTAAGAAGTCAACCTGGATTTAGACTCCACCTAGATTTTTTTCAGATTATTTATAAGTTTTAACATTGCTCTTCCCACATTTATTTTGAAGATGTTTCTTCTCGCCTTTATGGAATCACACCAAAGTACACAACCTAGTTTTCATACTAGCTACTCTCTCTTATATCGTTTGTATTGCTTTTAACTATTAATTAAATTATCCAGTTATCAGAACATGTCAAGTAGTATAAGGAATATCATAAAAAACACAGGTTATTCTTGGAAAACTTTCATGTCCCTGTGGGAGAGGGCCTACAACAGAGCAGCCTACTAGTGCTGAGTCTTGAGTATGCCCATCGCATCAGCTGGCTTGCTGTACAGAGACCGTGGAGAGCACTTGTTCATTAGGTGAACTTGGTGAATAGACGTAGGTTTGTTAAATGAGCTCGTGATACATTAAATACCATATAAAGTATTTCTGTACAAAAGAAATCTGAACTAGAAAGCACGGGTGGCCTGACACTTATGATCTTTCAGTCTCCCAGGACTTCGGTTAATTCCTTGTACAATAGTGAGAATGGAGTTACCCATGGAAGGGCTATCCTAGATGGGGGAATCTCTTGGGATTCCTTGGGGGGTGGTAGAGGAAAAGGGAGAGGAAATGCACATTTTTATAGTGCATTTCACGACCTCTGCGTATATTACAGAACACAGAGTTCTCTCTAGACCACACAAGTCTAAGGTCCTTATTTTAATCAGTACAAATTAAAAGTCTCCTTCTGTAAAACAAGACTACTTTTACCACACAGCAGTTGGCCAAGACAAATGACATTTTTAAACTGATTATAACAAATTAAAGTTTAAAAAAATCCTGCATGCCAGATGTCTTCACTCAACCCTGGTTAATATAGTACTCATATTATACAGGTTTGTTTGTTTTATTATTGAGATCATGCTCTACAAAATGTGAATCTAGTATGTGTTTTTTTGGTAAAGATGGCAGAGTCTGAAAGGTTAAGTCTCATGGTGGAGAGAAAGAAATTCCTGACGTCAGGGAAAAAATGGGTTGAATGAGGTGTGTGTGTGTGTGTGTGTGTGTGTGTGTGTGTGTGTGTGTGTGTGTGTGTTTTCAGAAAATGTGAGTCACTGCTTTCTTATTCCCAAACCAGTTTGTAAGTGGTTCAGGTGAGAGACTACATATGAGAGAAACAAACAAAAAGCAAGAAAAAGAGCAAGTTTTAAATAAGAAAAAGTAATCATGTATACTTTATTTTAAAGTGCCTTTTTAAAATTTCTGTTGTTTTCCTCTACCTCTTCCTCTCCCTCCCTCTCTGTTTCATAGCGGGGGCTTAGGAATAAACATTTAATAAATGAAATTAGAAAAGACTAGGAACTTAAAATACATCACAAATGAATGTAGAATTAAGAAGCATGGCTTAGGAATAAACATTTAATAAATGAAATTAGAAAAGTCTAGGAACTTAAAATACATCATAAATGAATGTAGAATTAAGAAGTATTTTATAAAGTATTTTAAAGGAAAACTTTTATCTATTTATTTTCTCATACAATATTTTACAGTGAACTCAGAAACTGGAACAGTAAATGAAAACCAAACTTGGTTTTTCTGTGTGCGCATTTTGCTTCTTTCTCTTCAGATGAAGCCTGTCTCTGATATAAAAATAAAAAAACATATTCCAGGACAATCATGAGTATTAGGGGTGCCCATCAATTCAGTTTATGGAAGACGATGTGGCCCCCTAGGAGGCACATACTAAATCTTAAAACATATGACCAAATGAGTGTTCGAAAACTGAAACAAAAGTGACAGTGAATTGGTAAAAACATTCAAACCATTAAAAAATTTATTTCAGTAGGTACCAAAAAGAATATATTGAGGGGAGAAAATATCTGAATGTAATCATGATTCACTTTATCCTTTTTGCTTTATTAAAATTTGTGAGAGCTTGTCAAGTAAAGATACTGAGGTATAAGAAACTCCAGCTTCCTTTTTTGTACTCCAAGGCAATAGTCAAAAAAAAAAAAAAAAAAAAAAAAAGACCCTGCTCTTCATCACTGTGATTCTATGCCAGGCACGAAAAACTGCTCCCTGCAAGGGCTATCCTCTTGTCTTTCAATCTTAACTGTCAACTCTAATAATCAATAATGCTTATTCCTCTTTTATTTTTTACATGATCTGCCAACTATTCATATAAATTGAACCTTTATAAATTGTATCAAAAGCAAACTTTGTCTTTCATCTTAATTCTCTCTCCCTTGTCCAATTCCCTAGATTCCATTCAGAATAGCTCTTCCACCCAATAAATTGGGGAGATGGGAGCTGCCCTCAGGTGCTGAGTCTACTGGAACAGCTCTTATGCAAGGCAGAACTGCTGAGGCCTGGGTACCATCTCTAGTTTGAATGCCATGGCTTCCCACTATTCTTACGTAGTGTTCATAGGTTTTGTTAAATAAATGCTTTTCTCTTTGTTGTATGCCCTTTGATGCATCTTTATCCATGAAAGACTTTAAATGCATGTCTATGCCAATTTCACCAGCTTAACAGACATATCTCCAAGGAGAAGATTTCCCCAAATTCTGTACACCACCATTCTGGAAGTCCAACCTCGCTCAGAATCTTAAGGGTGGGTATTTGAAGTGCCCTTGGAAAGTCATCATTATTTATCTTTATCCATCATTTATCCCATCACCAGATGCATGAGCTTCAATGAGAATAACAGCTCTAAGAAGTGGAAACATAATAAAGCAAGGTGGCTGAGAACCACTGAGTCTAGAATACACTGATGCCAGATAAAACAAACAAAGCTGACTCACCATTTCCAACTGGACCAAGTCAGTGGCAATAGAGCGTGCTGATAAGTTGACATGAAATCAACACCTTTCTCCTGGTCACCAGGTAATGTGTTGAAGAGTAGGGTACAAAATGGTGAATTTTTATTCTGTTAGCAACTGCTTTGAATTGGCTTCTTTTAGTAGAAGTTGAAGCTGGAGAGACCTGAGAAGTTTCTTTAGATCAGTCCTTCTCAAACTTTACCTTGTGCATGAATCACTACGTATCCCATCAAAGTACAGATTCTGATTCAGTTGGTCTGGGGTCCGGCCAGGGATTCTGCATTTCTAGCAAACTCCCCAAGGATGCCACTACTCCTGGTGTCTGTGGACCTTACTTTGAGTAGCAAGGATTTAGAGCCCTAGGGATGGAATCCACTGAATGAGCAGGTGGAGTGTGGAGGAAGGGACGGCACTGACAGAGAAGAGAGGACAGATATAGATTCCGGTGAGACAAGCAAGGTGTGAAGACTTTCCTCTTTATTATGTAGAACCCCTTCCTCATGACTTTGCAAGTCGTCAAGATTAGTAATTCAAAACTATATTTTTCTGGGGAAAAGCAATCTTTTCAACAAACAGTGTTCAGAAAACTGGATACTCACATGCAAAAGAATGAAGCTGAACCTATACCTTACGTCATATAAAAAATTAAAACGATTCAAAGACCTAAATGTAAGAGCTAAAACTATAAAACTCAGAAGAACATATAGGGGGAAGCTTCATGACAGCGGCTTTGGCAATGATTTCTTGGATAAGATGCCGAAAGCTCTGGGAACAAATGAAAAAGTGGATAAATTGCTGTTCATCAAAATTAAAAGCTGTCGTCATCAAAGGACAGTATTAAGAGAGTGAAAAGGCAACCCAAAGAATGGGAGAAAATTTTTGCAAATCACATATCTAATAAGTGATGAATATCCAGAATATATACAGAACACCTAAAACTCGACAACAACAATAACGAAATCAACAAAAATACCCAATTTAAAAACCGGAAAAGAAGTTGAATAGACGTTTCACCAAAGAAGGTAAACAAAGGGCCAATGAGCACATGAAAAAATGTTCAACAGCACTAATCATAAGGGAAATGGATGTTAAACTACCAGATACCACTTCCCATGCATTAGGGAGGGAGGAAGGGAGGGAGGGAGGGAGGAAGGGAGGTAAAAAAAAGATAATAAGTGTAGGTGAGGATTGGAGAAATAGGAGCCCTTGCTGGAGTGAACGTAAAATGGTGTAGTCGCTATGGAAAACAGTATAATATTTCAAAACATTGGAAATGGAATTTCCATATGATGGAAGCTTTACACTTCTGAGTATGTACCCCAAACAGGTAAAAATCAGGATTTGATCAGATACTTGTAAACCAGTGTTCGAAGCAGCAAGATTCACAACAGCCAAAAAGGTGGAAACAACCCAAATGTCCACTGACAGGTGAATGGTTTAGCAAAACGTGACATATGTGTATCACACACGCAATGGAATATTTCTCAGCCTTAAAAAGAAATTAAATTGTGATGCATGCTACAAGTTGGATGAGCCTTGAAAACATTATGCCAAGTGAACTAAGCCAAAGTATTTTTACAGATCCACGCATTTGAGATACACGAGAGGGGGACCACTTCCAGGAGCAAGGGGTAGGGGCGGGGCAGGCATGAGCCTCTCCAGTCAGGAGCCGGGGCTGGACCCTGAGCCGTCAGGATGCAGAACTGCAGACCCTCCCCGGTGGGCAACGCCTCCCGCAGCCGGGGAGGGGCCGGGGCGGAGCGAGCGCGGGCAGAGCGCTGCGCGGGGCCGGCGGCGAAGGTCCACGGCGGGATCGGCGTCGCTGCGGCTGCCCACGACCCGGTCCCCGGCCGGCCGCCCCTCAGACCCACCTTCGTGGCGCGGCTGAAAGCGCGCGGATCCCCGAGGGAGCGAGTCCCCGCGCGCGGCGGCTCGGCTGCTTCCCTCCGTGGGAGGTCGGGCTCCCGGCTCTCCGGACCCGCCTGGCGTCCTCGTCTCCGGCGGGGCGGGCCGGCTGCGGCGCCCGGGACATGGCTTCGGCGGGCAGCGGCATGGAGGAGGTGCGCGTGTCGGTGCTGACCCCGCTGAAGCTGGTCGGGCTGGTGTGCATCTTCCTGGCACTGTGTCTGGACCTGGGGGCCGTGCTGAGCCCGGCCTGGGTCACGGCCGACCACCAGTACTACCTGTCCCTGTGGGAGTCCTGCCGGAAACCCGCCGGCGTGGACATCTGGCACCCGCCTCTCCTTCTGTGTCCCCCACAGAATAATAATATATTATTATTTTCCAGCTCTCCAGGTGATTCCACAGTGCAGCCATGTTTGAGCACCAGGTTGTTAATCCATGTTTTTAACACTTCAGAGTGCATGTTCGTCACCTGAGATCTTGTTGAAATATAGATTCTGATTCAGTAGGTTGAGAGTGGGGCTTCAGATTTTGCTTTTCTAACAAGTGGCCAAGTGGCTTCTGATCCATAGACTATACTTTGGGTAGCAAGGTGCTCACACTGGCTTCCACTGCCTGGGATATCAGGATCCTGCCCCAGGGGACTCTGATGTACTTGGTCTGGGAAGTGGCCTGTGTATCAATATTTTTAAAAGCTCCACAGGTGACTTTAACGGCAGAGAAAGCTAAGAACCTTTGTGCTAAAGTGCATGATGTTTTATAAATTTTAATTTTTGTATTATTGGGAGCCCTAATATGGTCCCTTTTGCCCGTTTCTTGCCCTAGTGTACACTCTTCATGACAAACATCCATATATGTGGTGGGAATCAGAGTGAGCCCTTTATCCTGCTCTTGTCCATCTCTGACGGATGAGAAGTAGTTCAAGATGGAAAGAGAAGGATCAGGTAAGCCAGATTGGAGAAGAGTAAGCTAATCGTGTCTAGGGGGCTCTTTACAAGGAAGGTTGGTTGAGACAAAATGGGAGGATTACCACGGAAATTTGTCACAGTAAAACTCATTTTCGGGCTTGGCTTGGGGCAACATAGACAAAAATCGTCCTTCCTGAGTCCTGGCTGAGCCTGACAACCAGAGAAGCTGCAAAGGATTTTTTTTTTCCTTCTCAATACACAAGGTGACACGGTTGGCCAAAATGCAAGAGAGAATTCCAATGGCAAAGTCTAGACATGCGGGCTTTTCCCCCAAAGCATAAAGTACAACATGGAACTTAAAAGTGACTGGAGACTGATGATAAAGATGGTGATGTTTATGGTAATGATGAAGACCAGATAGATGGCTAACACATAAAGTACTTCTACTGTGCCAGGTGATGTTCTAAGAGGTTCACAAACATTAACTCGTTTAATCTTCACAGGAACCCAGTGGAGTTGACACTTTTATTATCCTTATTTTAAATGTGAGGAAACTGAGGCACAGAGAAATTAAATACCTTTAACCACAGTTACTCAAGATGAGTGGCTCCACTGGCATGTGAACCCAAGCAAACTGAGGTTAAGAAACCCTACAGCAGAGAAGCAGGTCTGTTGTTTCCTTGGGAAATCTTTTTATTGGGAAATAATGTCTTTCTTCCCATAGACAAGACAAGGTAATAGGCTAACGCCTCTCCACATCTAGAAAGGAGAAACCAGAGGCCACACTGAAGTTAGGAACAGGCTTATTCCGAGACAAGCTCTGAGCAGACACAGGTGGCCACAGTCTGGAATGAGGTAATGGTCCAGGTGGGGCCAGCAGCCCTCCGGATGTTCCAACGCCTCATCCCATCCTCTGAGTGTTAGCTGCCCTGGGTGTGGGGCCGCCTGTGCCATAGTCTCTCTCCACGCTTTTGCTGGTGAGTTTATCTATTATGACCCCAGCACCATCAAAAGGATGATGTCTCCCCATGTTTATTTTCAAACCTGACATTCCACCTTGTTACTCAACCAAACTCGGGTCCACTCCCCCAAAGCACAGTGAAGCCAATCTACTGGCATTGGTTTGGTGAAGGAAAGTACAGTGTTTATTACAGGCCAAGCAAAGAGAACCAGCCTCTCATGCTGAAAAGACCCGAACTCTCCAGCTGCTTTACGGGGAAGGTTTTTAACAACAGTGTGAGGGAGAGGGTCTCGGGGTGCATGATCAGCTTGTGCTCAAGTCTCTGATCGGTTGATGGTGAGGTAAAAGGGTGATGTTTTCAGGAATCTCAATCATCAGCCTTCTTATTTCAGCAGGTCTGGGTTATACATTCTTGTGGTCAGCATGTAGTTAACTTTTTCTACCTGGTTGGGTTTTAGTATCTGCAAAACAACTCAAGGATATTATGGCTCAGGATATTATCTAAAGCCCTGGAGAAGAAACTGAAGGTCCTTGACTTTGTTTTATGGCTAAGCTCTTATTTTGTCTTGGTTGACTGTTTTCATTTGTTTCTGCACATTCTCACTTCTCTGATTCAATTTTTTCTAAGCTTTTCTACAAACAAGAGGTGGGAGGGGGGCATATGGGGTCCTATCCCCAGAAATGACCCACAGAGTAGTGCTTGATTTCAACCTGAGCTTCACATTCAGTTTTCTGGCTACGTGCAAGACATTTCCACTTGCATATCTAATAGGCATCTCAGACTTACATGACAGGCTTTCCCCCATCGTTTTTGTATCACTGCTAATGTTCCCAGACTAATTTATAGCAACACCTTCAACCCAGGTGTTCAAGTCCAAACACTGGAACATAGATTATTTTCCCTCATTTCCCATTCCTCACCTCTTGTCCATAAGCATATCTTGTCTCCTTGTCCAAAATCCATTTGAAGTGTGTGCAGGTCTCTTCATTTCCTCAGTGACCACTATATTTCAAGCCACCACTCTCTTTCTGGACCTGCTACAATGTCTCCTAACTTGTCTCCCAGCCTCAACTCACCCTCACTCCCCTACATTCCTCAAAGCAGTCGGAATCACTGGCTTAACATTCAGGGAGTTTTATTCTATTTTATATTCAGTATCAAAAATTTGACCTTCACAGTGAGCACATATTTTTCAGCCCTCCTCATGAGGTAATTTGAGCTTTTTTTGGTACTGTGTTAGTTTAATGGAAGAAAGGGTAAAATGGAAGGGAGGAAAATATATATATATATATATATATATGTATGTATATATACATATGGATGTTTTTCAAGGGTAATTTGCATGACTAGCATGTGACCTAGGAAGTCACTCCCATGCCTATGGGAAAGTCAGCCTCTGGCTCAGTTACCATTATCACTGTTGTCCGGGGTGACATTGTCATAGAGGGACCCTGCCATACCTGTTCAGGACCCCAGGCTGCTACCCAGAAGCGATAAATGTTCACATTCACATAATTTAATGAGCTAAAAGTTTTCAGGAAAAGTTGAAGACACCCTTTATTTTACTCCCAGTCCAATCCCATTCTTCACTTCTTCCTAAGAGGCAACCAGTATTTTGTACTCCATACTAAGGTTTTTTATATATTGATATATAATTTTACCATGCACAGGTACCCACATAGACTAGGGCTTAGAAGATCCACCCCACCCCACCCCTCTACACTGATTTTGTTTATAAGGGGAAGATTGATTTGGTGTTTTCCAGGGCCCCAAGGAAGACCATCTCCCTCCCTCTGTGGTGATCCTGAGCTGCATGTGGACCAAGCCTGGGTGTGTTCAGAGACTCCTGGATACCTGCTTTAAAATTGAAAAGGTGAGACATTTGCCCACATGAATCAACCAGAGACCTTTATTTATTTATGAACCAATAACTTTATTGGAAGAAACGGAAAAACTGGAAGAAAAAAACTTAAGTGATAAAATAAAGTCCAGGAAAAGAAAGTCCTGCACTTGTTGCAAAAAAAAAAAAAAAAAAAATTGAGTGAACTTCTGCAAGGGCACTATTGCCGTCTGCATGGCAGGCACGGTGACCAGAGCTCTGGTCACCCCGTGGCTCTGGGGAAGTCCAGTCCAGGCTCAGTTCTTCTTGTCTTTTCCAGGGCCCCAAGGAAGACCATCTCCCTCCCTCTGTGGTGATCCTGAGCTGCATGTGGACCAAGCCTGGGTGTGTTCAGAGACTCCTGGATACCTGCTTTAAAATTGAAAAGGTGAGACATTTGCCCACATGAATCAACCAGAGACCTTTATTTATTTATGAACCAATAACTTTATTGGAAGAAACGGAAAAACTGGAAGAAAAAACTTAAGTGAACTTCTTCTGCAAGGGCACTGTTGCCGTCTGCATGGCAGGCACAGTGACCAGGGCTCTGGTCACCCCGTGGCTCTGGGGAAGTCCAGTCCAGGCTCAGTTCTTGTCACTGTCGCCCAGGGTGAGCTTGTCAAAGAGGTACCCTGCCAGGTCGACGTCCGGGGCCCCCATCATGCTCAGGGTGGTGACATGACCCTCCAGCTCTCTGATGAACGCCACCTGCTGGCTGAGGTCGTGAGTTGCCAGGAAGTGACGCAGGTGGGGGTCGGTCTTGTCGGTGGCCAGCTGGTGCAGGTGGAGCAGGCTCCGGTTCACGCGCTTCTCCAGGAACAAGGCGCACTTCATGGCCTTGAGGCCGCTCTTCCACTCGTCACTGACTGGCTTCCTGATGTTGATGGAAGTTGAGGCGGCCCCGCGCTGGTTCTGCAGGCGCATCAGGCCCTGGGCCCGCCCGCTGTGCTCGTAGGAGCGGCGCGGGCAGAACCCGGTGAAGTGCTTCAAGGCCACGTCGTCGCGGTCGAGGTAAAAGGCCGCGGCCAGGAACACGAAGGAGGCGTGGAGCTCCAGGGTGAAATGGCTGCTGACGGCGGCCTCGCAGTCGGGGTGGTAGTTCTGGCGCACCTGCGAGGGCGGTGCTCGCAGCATGGCGGGCGGCGCGGGCAGCGTGGCGGGCGTGAAGGCCATGGTGAAGGCGAAGCCGCGGGGCCCGCGATAGCTGCCTCGGAGCATCGTTCCTATGTGGTCCAAGAGGGCAGCCGCTCTGGGATGGACCGGAAGGCGGTCCATTACCCGGGTTTGGGAGGGGGGAAAGGAGGTTCCGGTTCTGTTATGGGGGGATGGGAGGGTGGATGTGCACGGAGGGCGGGGCACGAACGCTGTGTCCCAGGTTCCATCCAGGCCTGGGTGAGGCAGACCAAGTGCCCTGAGCACCTGGCATCTATTAATCTTTAAATTTTGCAATAATATTTCTATTTTCCAAGGACTTTCTCTTGTTCTCTAATTGCTCCTTCTTATAGCACCCTGTTCTCATTTTATAAACCCACTGTCTTACGTAAAATTCTGAGAATATGAATTTGGATTTATTCTGTTTCCTGTATTACATTTGCTTTTTCTCCAGAAATAGTTCTGTTTGTTCATCGTGATCCTCTCGTTCACTTTCCTCAAATATCTGGCAAACATTTGTCCATTCATATTTGGGAGTAAAGGACTTATGTGATTAGCCTAGGTAACTAGCATGGATCTGATCTACAGTTGGGACGTCCATTTCATTAATAGGCATCTCCTCTGTATGGGGGAGTGGAGCATGTCAATTAGGGAGCAGTCTTCTCCTTTGGGAGTACATGGCATAAAACTTTCAGGTAGTATAGGGACCCTTCCAAATGCCCAAAGCATGGCATTTCTCTGACATCGGAAGACTTAAGTGGATCTCTCTTCAGATAGATGTGTCCTTCTGTTTTGTTTCCCTTCTGTTGTGCAGGTCTGCAGTTGTCTCAAATCTGCTCTAATTTGGGTTCACTTCCTGGACAAGTAATTCACTGTCTTTGGAGTATAGTTTTGGGAGATTAACACAGATCAAATGCCACTTTGACTTTGTCCAACGTAAGAAAGATTGGCATAGGGTCAGAGCATGGTAGCGGCAAACAGAACCGTTGTTCAGAGTAGTTCTTTAATCTAACAGTCCACTCAGTACCTTCTGCACTGCTTTGATTTCATTGACTCTGTTCTTGAACTTTCTTTGAATGTGCTTGGCTTTCTACTACAGGTGTATTGTTTTATTTTCCTTTATTTTTAAAAATTGAAGTATAGTTGATTTACAATACTATACTAGTTTCCAGTATACAACATAGTGATTTAATATTTTTTTTAATTAATTAATTTATTTATGGCTGTGTTGGGTCTCATTTCTGTGCGAGGGCTTTCTCCAGTTGCGGCAAGTGGGGGCCACCCTTCATCGCGGTGCGCGGGCTTCTCACTATCGCGGCCTCTTGTTGCGGAGCACAGGCTCCAGACGCGCAGGCTCAGTAATTGTGGCTCACGGGCCCAGTCGCTCCGTGGCATGTGGGATCCTCCCAGACCAGGGCTCGAACCCGTGTCCCCTGCATTGGCAGGCAGACTCTCAACCACTGCGCCACCAGGGAAGCCCTGATTTAATATTTTTATAGATTATACTCCATTCAAAGTTGTTATAAAATATTGGCTCTCTTCCCTGTGCTATACAATATATCCTTGTAGCTTATTTATTTTATACATAGTAGTTTGTACCTCTTAACCCCCTACCCCCTATCTTGCCCCTACTCTTTTCTTTCTCCTTCTTCCCTCTTCCTTTCCATCTCCCATTTCCTACCAGTGGAACCTATTAACCACTAGTTTGTTCTTTAAATCTGTGAGTCAGTTTCTGTTTTGTTACATTCTATCATTTGTTTTATCTTTTAGGTTCGAAATATAAGTGATAAGATATGGTATTTGTCTTTCTCTGTCTGACTTATTTCATGAAGCATAATACATTCCAGGTCCATCCATGTTGTTGCAAATGGCAAATTTCATCTTTTTATAGCTGAGTGGTATTCCACTGTAGTATTACATACACCACATCTTTATCCATTCATCTGTTGATGGACAATTAGGTTGCTTCCATGTCTTGGCTATTGGAAATAATACTGCTGTAAACATTGGGGTACATGTATCTTTTCAAATTAGTGTTTTTGTTTTCTTCAGACATATGGCCAGGAGTGGAATTACTCGGTCATATGCTAGGTCTATTTTTAGTTTTTTGAGAAACCTCCATACTGTTCTCCATGGTGGCTGCGCCAATTTACATTCCCACCAACAGTGTACTAGGGTTCCCTTTTCTTCACATCCTTGCCAACACTTCCTATTTATGGTCTTCTTGATGGTAGTCATTCTGACAGGTATGAGGTGATTTCTCAAGGGTTTTTGATTTGCATTTCTCTGATGATTAGCTATGTCGAGCATCTTTTCATGTGCCTGTTGGCCATCTGTATGTCCTCTCTGGGAAAATGTCTACTCAGTTCTTCTGCCCATTTTTCAATTGGGTGGTTTGGGTGTTTTTATTTGTTTTTTTGTTTTTTTTTGGATATTGACTTGTATGAGCTGTTTACATATTTTGCATATTAACTCCTTATCACTCATATCATTTGAAAATATTTTCTCCCATTCATTTGGTTGTCTTTTTTGTTTTGTTGATGGCTTCCTTTGCTGTGCAGAAGTTTTAAGTTTAATTAGGTCCCATTTGTTTATTTTTTCTTTTGTTTCCTTTGCCTTAGGAGACAGGTCCAAAATATTGCTACCATTTATGTCAGGTAGTGTTTTCTCTTCTAGGAGTTCTGTGGTTTCTGGTCCTACATTTAGGTCTTTAATCCATTTTGAGTTTGTTCTTGTATATGGAGTGAGTAAATGTTCTAATCTCATTCTTTTACATGTAGCTGTCTAGTTTTCCCAGCACCACTTATTGAAGAGACTGTCTTTTTTCCGCTGTATATTCTTGCCGCCTTTGTTCTAGATTAATTGACCATAATGTGCATAGCTTTATTTCTGGGCTCTCTATTCTGTTCCATTGATCTATGTGTCTGTTTTTGTGCCTATTTTAGCTACTGCTTTGATACTGTAGCTTTGTAGTATAGTCTGAAGTCAGGGAGCGTGAGAGCTCCAGCTTTGTTCTTTTTTTCTCAAGATTGCTTTTGCTATTCAGTGTCTTTGTGGTTGGTTCCATATGAATTTTAGAATTATTAGTTCTAGTTTTGTGAAAAATGTCATGGGTATTTTTTTTAACATCTTTATTGGAGTATCATTGCTTTACAATGGTGTGTTAGTTTCTGCTTTACAACAAAGTGAATCAGTTATACATATGTTCCCATATCTCTTCCCTCTTGCGTCTCCCTCCCTCCCACCTTCCCTATCCCACCCCGCTAAGTGGTCACATACCACCTAGCTGATCACCCTGTGCCATGAAGCTGCTTCCCAATAGCTATCCACCCTACGTTTGGTAGTGTATATGTGTCCATGCCACTCTCTCACTTCGTCACAGCTTGCCCTTCCCCCTCCCCATATCCTCAAGTCCATGCTCTAGTAGGTCTGTGTTTTATTCCCGTCCTACCACTAATCTCTTCATGACATTTTTTTTCTTAGATTCCATATATATGTGTTAGCATACGGTATTTGTTTTTCTCCTTCTGACTTACTTCACTCTGTATGACAGACTCCAGGTCTATCCACCTCATTACAAATAACTCAGTTTCATTTCTTTTTATGGCTGAGTAATATTCCATTGTATATATGTGCCACATCTTCTTTATCCATTCATCTGTTGATGGACACCTAGGTTGCTTCCATGTCCTGGCTACTGTAAATA
>NC_041234.1:20387874-20403547 GCF_002837175.3 Physeter macrocephalus | reverse complement strand
GTTGTTACGTCTCCTTTTTCATTTCTAATTCTATTGATTTGAGTCTTCTCCCTTTTATTCTTGATGAGTCTGGCTAATGGTTTATCAATTTTATTTATCTTCTCAAAGAACCAGCTTTTAGTTTTATTGATCTTTGCTATTGTTTCCTTCATTTCTTTTTCATTTATTTCTGATCTGATCTTTATGATTTCTTTCCTTCTGCTAAATTTGGGGTTTTTTTGTTCTTCTTTCTCTAGTTGCTTTAGGTGCAAAGTTAGGTTGTTTATACGAGATGTTTCCTGTTTCTTAAGGTAGGATTGTATTGCTATAAACTTCCCTCTTAGAACTGCTTTTGCTGCATCCCATAGGTTTTGGGTCGTCGTGTCTCCATTGTCATTTGTTTCTAAGTATTTTTTGATTTCCTCTTTGATTTCTTCAGTGATCACTTCGTTATTAAGTAGTTTATTGTTTAGCCTCCATGTGTTTGTATTTTTTATAGATCTTTTCCTGTAATTGATATCTAGTCTCATAGTGTTGTGGTCAGAAAAGATACTTGATATGATTTCAATTTTCTTAAATTTGCCAAGGCTAGATTTGTGACCCAATATATGATCTATCCTGGAGAATGTTCCATGAGCACTTGAGAAAAATGTGTATTCTGTTGTTTTTGGATGGAATGTCCTATAAATATCAATTAAGTCCATCTTGTGTAATGTATCATTTAAAGCTTGTGTTTCCTTATTTATTTTCATTTTGGATGATCTGTCCATTGGTGAAAGTGGGGTGTTAAAGTCCCTTACTATGATTGTGTTACTGTCGATTTCCCCTTTTATGGCTGTTAGTATTTGCCTTATGTATTGAGGTGCTCCTATGTTGGGTGCATAAATATTTACAATTGTTATATCTTCTTCATGGATCGATCCCTTGATCATTATATAGTGTCCTTCTTTGTCTCTTGTTATAGTTTTTACTTTAAAGTCTATTTTGTCTGATATGAGAATTGCTACTCCAGCTTTCTTCTGATTTCCATTTGCATGGAATATCTTTTTCCATCCCCTCACTTTCAGTCTGTATGTGTCCCTAGGTCTGAAGTGGGTCTTTTGTAGACAGCATATATACGGGTCTTGTTTTGGTATCCATTCAGTCAGTCTGTGTCTTTTGGTGGGAGCATTTAATACATTTACGTTTAAGGTAATTATCGATATGTATGTTCCTATTCCCATTTTCTTAATTGTTTTGGGTTTGTTATTGTAGGTCTTTTCCTTCTCTTGTGTTTCTTGCCCAGAGAAGTTCCTTTAGCATTTGTTGTAAAGCTGGTTTGGTGGTGCTGAACTCTCTCAGCTTTTGCTTGTCTGTAAAGGTTTTAATTTCTCCATCAAATCTGAATGAGATCCTTGCTGGGTAGAGTAATCTTGGTTGTAGGTTTTTTTCCTTCATCACTTTAAATATGTCCTGCCACTCCCTTCTGGCTTGGAGAGTTTCTGCTGAAAGATCCGATGTTAACCTTATGGGGATTCCTTTGTGTGTTATTTGTTGTTTTTCCCTTGCTGCTTTTAATATGTTTTCTTTGTATTTAATTTTTGACAGTTTGATTATTATGTGTCTTGGCGTGTTTATCCTTGGGTTTATCCTGTATGGGACTCTCTGTGCTTCCTGGACTTGATTGATCGTTGAGTGAAGCTGGGTCTTGGTGTTGAGATGGAGATCTCTGGGAGATTTTTGCTGTTTGATATTACTTGGAGCTGGGAGGTCTCTTATGGACCAGTGTCCTGAAGTTGGTTCTCCCACCTCAAAGACAGAGACCTGACGCCTGGCTGGAGCACCAAGAGCCTTTAATCCACACGGCTCAGAATAAAAGGGAGAAAAAATAGAAAGAAAGAAAGAGAAAGAGAGAGAGAGAGAGAGGGAGGGAAGGAAGTAGGGAGGTAGGGAGGGAGGGAGGAAGGAGGATAAAATAAAGTAGGATAAAATAAAATAAAGTTATTAAAATAAAAAATAATTTTTAAGAAGAGAAATTTTAAAAAGTAAAAAAACAAACCAAAAAAAACCACAAAAAACGGGACGGTCAGAACCCTAGGACAAATGGTGAAAGCAAAGCTATACAGACAGAATCATACACATACACACTCACAAAAAGAGAAAAAGGGGAAAAAAATAATATGTCTTGCTCCCAAAGTCCACCTCCTCAATTTGGGATGATTTGTTGACTATTCAGGTATTCCACAGATGCAGGGTACATCAAGTTGATTGTGGAGCTTTAATCTGCTGTTTCTGAGGCTGCTGGAAGAGATTTCCCTTTCTCTTCTTTGTTAGTACAGCTCCCGGGGTTCAGCTTTGGATTTGGCCCCGCCTCTGCCTGTAGGGCGCCTGAGGGTGTCTGTTCTTTGCTCAGACAGGACGGGGTTAAAGGAGCAGCTGATTCGGGGGCTCTGGCTCACTCAGGCCGGGGGGAGGCAGGGCTACGGATGCGGGGCGAGCCTGCGGCGGCAGAGGCCAGCATGACGTTGCACCAGCCTGAGGCGCGCAGTGCATTCTCCTGGGGAAGTTGTCCCTGGATCCCGGGACCCTGGCAGTGGCCGGCTACACAGGCTCTCGGGAGGGGCCGTGTGGATAGTGACCTTTGCTCGCACTCAGGCTTCTTGGTGGCGGCAGCAGCAGCCTTAGCATCTCATGCCCGTCTCTGGTGTCCGCGCTGAGAGCTGGGGCTCGCGCCTGTCTCTGGAGCTCATTTAGGCAGCGCTCTTAATCCCCTCTCCTCGTGCACCAGGAAACAAAGAGGCAAGAAAAAGTCTCTTGCCTCTTCGGCAGCTCCACACTTTTTCCTGGACTCCCTCCCGGCTAGCCGTGGTGCACTAACCCCTTCCCTTCAGGCTGTGTTCACGCCGCCAACCCCAGTCCTCTCCCTGGGATCCGACTGAAGCCGGAGCCTCAGCTCCCAGCCCCCGCCCTTCCTGGCGGGTGAGCAGACAAGCCCCTCGGGCTGGTGAGTGCTGGTCGGCACCGATCCTCTGTGCAGGAATCTCTCCGCTTTGCTCTCTGCACCCTGTTACTGCGCTCTCCTCCGTGGCTCCTAAGCTTCCCCCTCCACCACCCGCAGTCTCCGCCCGCGAAGGGGCTCCTAGTGTGTGGAAACCTTTTCTCCTTCACAGCTCCCTCCCACTGGTGCAGGTCCCGTCCCTATTCTTTCGTCTCTGTTTATTCTTTTTTCTTTGGCCCTACGCAGGTACGTGGGGAGTTTCTTCCCTTTTGGGAGGTCTGAGGTCTTCTGCCAGCGTTCAGTGGGTGTTCTGTAGGAGCAGTTCCACGTGTAGATGTATTTCTGATGTATCTGTGGGGAGGAAGGTGATCTCCCCGTCTTACTCTTCCACCATCTTCCCCATGGTCCCTCTGTCATGGGTATTTTTATAGCGATTGCATTAAATCTGTAGATCACTTTGGGTGATATGGACATTTTAACAGTATTAATTCTTCACATCCATGAACATGGGATATTTTTCCATTTCTCTGTATCATCTTCAGTTTCCTTCAGCAGTGTTTTTATAGTTTTCAGAGTATAGGTCTGTCACCTCCTTGGGTAAGTTTATTCCTGTGTATTTTTTGATGCGATTTTAAATTGGATTGTTTTCTTCCTTTCCCTTTCTGATAGTTCACTTATTACTAATTCAAGTTTACTACTAGTGACCAGTCTGTTCAGATTGTTTATTTGTTCCTGATTCAGTCTTGGAAAATTTTGTATTTATAGAAGTTTATCCATTTCTTCTAGTTTGCCCAATTTGTTGGCACATAACTGTTCATAGTATTATGATTTTTGTATCTTTGTGGTATCACTCATAATTTCTCCTCTTTCATTTCTTGTTTTGTTTACTTGGGTCCTCTCTTTTTTTTCTTGAGGAACATGGCTAAAGACTTATCAGTTTTGTTTATGTTTAAAAAAAAACAGCTCTAGGTTTCATTGATCTTGTCTACTGTTTTTTGACTCTCTATTTCCTCTCTGATATTTATTATTTCCTTCCTTCTGCTGACTGTGGGCTTTGTTCTTATTTTTCTAATTCCTGTAGATGGTAGGTTAGGTTGTTTATTTGAGATTTTTCTTGTTTCTTGAGGTACGCCTCTATCACTATAAACTTCTCTTGTAGAACTGCTTTTGTTGCATCCCATAGATTTTTGTTGTTGTTGTTTTGGGGGGTCATGCACTGCGCAGCATGTGAGATCTTAGTTCCCCAACCAGGGATCTAACCCGCACGCCCTGCATTGGAAGCATGGAGTCTTAACCACTGGGCTGCCAGAGAAGTTTCCTCATCCCATAGATTTTGGAAAGTTGTGTTTCCATTGTCATTTGTCTTGAGGTATTTTCTGATGTCCTCTTTGATTTCTTCATTGACTCATTGGTGTTTTAGTATTTTCCCATTTTTCTTCCTGTAATTGATTTCTAGTTTTATACTACTGTGGTCTGAAAAATGTTTGATATAATTTCTGTCCCCTTAAATTTATTGAGGCTTTTTTTTATGGCCTAGCATGTGATCTATCCTGGAGAATGTTCCATGTATACTTGAAAAGAATGTATATTCTGCGGCTTTTGGGTAGAATGTCTTATAGATATCTAAGCCCAACGGGTCTAATATGTCATTTAAGACTACTGTTTCCTTATTGATTTTCTGTCTGGGTGATCTGTCCGTTGATATAAGTGGGGTGTTAATGTTCCCTACTATTATCGTATTATTGTCAGTTTCTCCCTTTATGTCTGATAATACTTTATATATTTAGGCGCTCCTATAGTAGGTGTGTATATATTAACAAGTGTTATATCCTCTTCTAGTATTGGTCCCTTTATCATTATATAGTGCCCTTCTTTGTCTTTTGTTATAGACTTTGTTTTAAAGTCTATTTTGTCTGATATGAGTATTGCTACCTCCACTTTCTTGTCATTTCCATTTGCATGAAAAACCTTTTTCCATCCCTTCACTTTAAGCCTGTGTTTGTCTTTAGCTCTGAAATGAGTCTCTTGTAGGCAGCGTGTAGATGGTCTTTTTTTTTTTTAATACAGTCATCCACCCTTTTTCTTTTGATTGGAGCCTTAAGTCCATTGATATTTAAAGTGATTATTTATAGGTATGTACTTATTGCCCTTTTGTTATTTGTTTTCTGGTTGTTTTTAAAGTTATCCTCAGTTCTTTTCTTCTTTTAGTTTCTTCCCTTGTGGTTGGATGGTTTTCTTTAGTGACATGCTTGTGTACCTTTCGCTCTAGTTTTTGTGTATCTGTTGTAGGTTTTTGATTTGTGGTCACCATGGGGTTCAGATGTGTTGACCTGTAACTATATCTACTTGTTGTAAACTCGTAGTTATTTAAATTCAAACACATTCTAAAAGATCTACAGTATGTTAACTCCCCTCCCCTACATTTTGTGTTTTTGATGTCATATTTTACATCTTCATATTTATACCTTAACTGTTATTGTATTTATATTTGATTTTTCAATTTTTTGTCTTTTAACATTTGTACTAGCTTATTTAAGTGGTTGATCCGCAGCCTTTACTATATATTTGCCTTTACTAGTGGGATTTTTTCCTTTTCTATAGATTCTTACTTCTTGTTGTAGCCTTTGATTACCTACTCAGTGGAGACTCTTTAACATTTCTTTTAGGGTTGGTTTAGTATTGATTAACCCTTTTAGTTTTTGCTTCTCTGGGAAGTTCTTTATCTCTCTTTCAATTCTGAATGATAATCTTGCTGGGTAGAGTATCTTAGGTTGTAGATTTTTCCCCTTCATCACTTTAAATATATCATGTCTCTCCCTTCTGGATTGCAAAGTTTCTGCAGAAAGATCAGCTGATAGCATTACAGGTGTTCCTTTGTATATGACTCTTTGTTTTTCTCTTGCTGACTTTAGAATTCTTTTTGTGTAACTTTTGCCATTTTAATTATGATGTGTCCTGGTATAGGTCTTTTTGCTTTCATCTTGTTTGGGACCCTCTGTGCTTCCTATGTCTAGATAACTGTTTCCTTCTTCAGTTCTGGGAAGTTTTCATCCATAATTCTATCAAATTCATTTTTGACCCCCCCCTTTTTTTTTTTTTACTCTTCTCCTTTTGGGACCTCTATAATGAGAATGTTAGTACACTTGATGTAGTCCTAGAGGTCCCTTCAATTGTTCTCTTTTTTTAAACTTTATTTTTTTTGTTCCGATTAAGTGTTTTCCATTATTTCATCTTTCAGATTACTTATGCATTCTTCTATATCACCTAGTCTGCTGTTAATCCCTTCTAGTTTTGTTTTTTTTGTTTTTTGGGTTTTTTTCATTTCACTTATTGCATTCTTTGGCTCTGACTGGTTCTTTTTATATTTTCTAGTTTCTTGTTAGAATTCTCACTGTGTTCATATATTCTTTTCCCTAGTTCAGTTAGCATTTTTATTACTAATGCTTTGAACTCTTTATCTGGTAAATTATTTTTTTGTTTCAGAGTTTTTTTCCTTATTTTTTTGTGTGAAACCAATTCCTTTGTCTTCTCATTTTGTTTAACTTTGTCTCTATGAAATTAAGCGAAACAGTTACCTATCCCATTCTTGAAGGGGTATTGTTGTGTGGGAGCATCCCTATGCAGTTTGTGTGTGCCCAGTAGCTTTGGTGGCAGAGCTGAATCTGAAGTGAGCACAAGTCACATCTTCCCCCAGGGTTTCCTGGCAACTAGCACCTTGGTGGGCGGTGGGGATGGAGATGGAGGAGCTAGAGTCAGAGCCAGATATGAGGTGGGGCTTCTGCCATGCTCAGTGGCCAACACCACCCTATTAGGGGTGGGGTTGGGTCCCAAGGTGCTGGAGCAGAAGACTTGAAAGTCGGCTCTGAGCTAGTTATGTTCGCTCTAAGTGTATGCTCTCCTTTCTCCCAGCACCGGTACTTTTGCCCTGGAAGGGAGCAGTGCTGGATCAGGAGGGGCCAGAGTGGCTTCCTGGTGTGGGCTGGGCTTGTGCTGGGGTGGTCCCGGCACACCAGTCTGAGTTCCAGATGTTCCTGATCTCCTGCCTCCTGTATGCCAGCAGTGGCCACCCTTTCCCCACTGAGATGTAGTGCTGGGTCTGAGCCAGCTCCATACCCCACAACTGTGCACTCTCTTCAGCAATGGCAGCCTTTGCCCTAGTGGGGCGCTGCACCATGGAGCAAGATGGGCCAGAGCAGGCACTTTGTGTGGACTGGGGCATGCACTGGGGTGGTCGCAGGCAACTGGCCAGGGTCCCAGTCAGTCTCAATCTGCTTCCTCCACCTTGTTTTGACAGCAAGCAGACGTGTACATGAGTGAAATCTAAGTTTCTCACAGCACCCTTGCCAGTCCTATTGGTCTTCAAACCAGCCAAGGAGACTCATCTTCCTGGTGTCATACCCTAGGTCTGGGGTGCCCAATATTTGGTTTGAACCACTCACTCCCCAGGGAGGATCTCCAAGCACATGTAATCCTCCCCCTTCTGTGTTCCTGCTAAGGGCACAGGTCCCAATCCTATTGCTTCTCTTCCCTTCCTTCCTGACTGTGTGTATCTTTCTTCCAGCCTTCATTGTAGAAGAACCTTTCTGCCAGTCTCCAGTTTGTTTTGAGTGAGAATTACTCCACATGTAGATGTATTTTTCATCTGTTCATGGGGGGAGGTGAGCTCAGCCTCCTCCTACTCTGCCATCTTGATCTCCCAGTAGTCTACTGCAGGTATTTAAAATTCTCTGGTTTTATCATTGTGAAAGCATCTCCTGTTTTTATCTTCCAAGCATTCCTCACGATCTCTGGTTTGCTAACTATATCCTTTCTCATTTGTGTACGTGTAGATAGTAGTTTTTGTGTCTAGTCCACCACTATGAGTCAATTATCACTTTTTACTTTTTGAAAATACAAATACTTATTTTTTAAAAAGTTAATGCATCTGGATGGCTTAAAAGCCTCATAGTTTTCTCTCTGTAGTCAATCAGTGGCATATTATTTGTTATAATCAGGAGAAGAAAGAGGAAGAAAAAGAAGAAATAATACTCATGTTAAGAAAATCATAGACACATAGAGAGGAATCTTTAGAAACATATTCTTCAGAAGCATATTATTTTTGAGTACATGTGGAGCATTTACCAAGACAGACTGTATCCTGGGCCACACAGCAGGTCTCAATAAATTTTAACAGATTCAAATCATGCAAGATATGTTCTCTGACCACGATTGAATTAAACTAGAAATCATTAACAGAAAGATGTCTGATAAATCCCCAAATATTTGAAAACTAATAGTAAGTACACTTCTAAACAATCCAAAGGTCAAAGAAGAGATTAAGGGGCATTAAAATTATTTGGAATGGAATGTAAGCAAAATACAACATATCAACATTTGTGAGATGCAGCTAAATCAGTGCTTAGATGGAAACGTATAGCACTAAATGCCTATATTAAAAAAGAAAAAAATTCTCAAATAAATTATCTAACTTCCAACCTTAAGAAACTGAAAGAATGAGGAACAAAATAAATCTAAATCAAGCAGAGGGAAGGAAGAGTTTGTTGCAAGCCAGGAAGTGTTTTATAACCTGGGACAAAGCTAAGATGTTGAGGACTCTGAATAAAGCAAGGGTGAAGCATGTCTACTGTTATTGGGGATTGGCCCCAGGGAGAGGCCAGTGGGCCAGATTTAGGGTCTGTGGTTGAGCTGGTCATTTCAAATAGAAGTCTAAGTGAGAACTCTTTCTACCGTATGGTGACAAAAGATACTGAATCAAAGACCTAGGACAGACTGAGGGTTCCTTTTAGGCTTTGGGCCAAGGTAAATTGAGGTGACTACCCAAGGCTTGGTCCTTTGAATGACATGTACCTGTATGCCTGGAAGCAAGTGACTGGACAAAAAGAGCCAATTCAAAATCATATATCCTTCTTGTCACTTATCTCTCTAACTTCCTGCCCCTAGGGAAAAAAATGGAAATCCAACCTTCATGCTAATATTGCCCTTGAATAATGATACTTCTCCTTTCTAGATTTTCCTTGATGTTTCTTTTAATATTATTTTATCTGTGTCAAAATGTTCAGAGTAAGAAGAGAGCTAACAGCATAATTTTACTTAGGCTCTGCCCTGGCCCACTCACTGGGGAGAATCTACATATTCATACAAAAAATGAAGAAGAATAGACATGTGCTGCTGCTTTCTAGAGGTGATGTAATGGTTTCTTCCCAGGCCAAATTCGACATAGAATGTAAATTTAAAAGAGGAGTGGTAGTGATGGTGGTGGTCATAGTTGTGGTTTGGTGCATGTCAGAGAGAGAGAGAGTGTGTTTGTGTGTCTGTATATAGGCTAGAGTCACAGTCCAGGGAGTTCTGGAAAGTTCAAGTTGACAGTCTTAAGATGTGTGATAAGGACACAGAATTTAAGTTAACAAGTCAAAATTGCTTAGATATTATCATATATGCCCATCAGAGCTGAGATTATGTTCACCTTTCATTCCTTTAGCTTAACTCTCTCTTTCCTTTATTCTCAGTTTTACTCTTCCTCTTTCCTTCAGTGAGTAACTAGAGATCCAGAAAGTGAAGTGATTTGGGGAAAGATGAAAAAATCATATTTATTTAGCAACAGAACAACCTAGGGAAAGTGGAAGATTTAAAGTGGCATAGTGTCAGAACCTGAACCAGACAAAGCCATCACAAGAAAAGAAAACCACAGACAAATAACATTAATAAACATTGCTGCAAAAATTCTGAACAGAGCACTAGCAAACTGAATTTAGCAACATATAAAAATGATTACATACCATGATCAAGTGGGCATTATCCTAAGAATGCAAGGCTGTTTCACCATATGAAAATCAGTCAATGCGGTGCATCATATTAACAGTATAAAGGACAAAAACAACCTCTCAATAGATGGAGGAAAAGAATTTAACAAAATCCACCATGCTTTTATAAACAAAAGAAAAAACCAAAACCAACTAAGAAGAAAAGGAAACTTCCTAATCCCCCACAATTCACATCATACTTAAAGGTAAAAGACTAAGTCTTTCCCCTAATGTCTGGAACAAGCCAAAAATGTCTGTTCTCAGCACATCTATTCAACATTGTAGTAGAGGTTCTAGCCAGGTATATTAGGCAAGAAAAAGAAATAAAAGGCATTCAAATAGGAAAGAAAGAAGTAAAATTATACTTTTTCTTGGAATCCTATGGTATGTAATTATATCTCAGTAAGGTTGTTATTTTTTTAATAAAAGAAACAGTGTGTCAGCCAAAGATCAGGCTGTGCAATGGAGATGAAATTCAGAGTAGTGACTATGCAGCTCATTTGTCATGAAATAATATTACTTTCATGATTTGGCAATATTGAAGGAAGCAAATTTTCATGTTAATGATGGCTTCTTTTCTACCACCCAGCAGTATAATAAGATGAAGAAAGCATTCAGAAAAAGGGGCTTAATACTCCTTAAGGGAAAAGGAACCTGGTAAAATTGAGTCCGTCAGTAATTAATTGTTAATTTCTGTATGTGAGGCTCTGTCCTAGGTATACCATAGAAGAAAGAAATCCTTGAGAAACAAATTCCTAGCCTATAAATACTCTGTCCTTAACATAGGTTAAATTTGACTTTTCGGCCATAGTCATAGTAGATGTACGGTTTGTTTTCGCTTTTGTTTTTCCTTTAACATGCTTTATTCATCATCCATCTTGAACAGTGGCTCTTGGTGGCCACTAGATGGAAGCCTAACAACACCCACATTTTCAAATGCTTTTTTTTTTTTTTTTTTTTTTTTTCACTTGATTTGTTCAAACTAGATTTGAGGCATGAACAAAAGCTATCATTGGCTTTTTGTTTTTAAGCTGTCGGTTGGCTTTTAAAGTCTGAATTGTCATCTGTGTTTATTGCATAATTGCCCAGTGTGAGTACTTTATTGTTGCTGTCACTCATTGCAGTCATCCAAACCATAAGTCAGTCTAGGTCTGCCACCTGTTTGGAGACCCAGGGTAGAGTGAGGTTGGGCTCTTACCATTCACCTTCTCCCTGCCACTCCAGGAACTCTGTTGTACTCTCTTTCCTTGTGGTAGGTTGTATTATTTACTCACAATTCTTTCTTCCCTCCCTGTCCTAATCATGACTTCACTGGTGGTGGTAAGTACTTCCTTGCTCCTTGATTTTGGGTGTCCCAAGTCAATTTTTTTGGACAATGGTATGTGAGAAGACATAAGGTTTGCCAAATTTGACCAAAAGATGTAAATGTCCCTGCATGTTTGGGCTTGGCCTCTTATGTTTCTTGCATCCACCATTTGAAGAACATGTCCTGGGCACATTGCAGAATAATGGGACATGTAGAACAGACATGAATCCAGCCCAACTAAACTCAACCCATAGCCAAACCTAGCAGGTACCAGCTGACTCCAGCAAAAGTCATTCTGTAGACCTGTGAATGAGATTTTGAGGTTGCTTGCTAGACAGCTTTACTGCAGCAAAATTGCCTAAGGCACCTCCCCAAAATGCAAGTTTCATACCTAGTTATTTTACTAACAGCAGCCAGAATTCGGTTACTCTCAGTTATGCATACAGTGGCTATTACCCATTGCAGATTGGTGCCTGGTAAAGTCAATTTTCAGGTTCTAATTCACTTTAGCAAATGGTTTAATAAAAATTTGTCAAAGAGGGGAACTTTACCTTTATGTAGTTTCTAAGACTCAGTTACCATGAAAACCAGTAAGCTTCAAGGAGCAACATGACACTGTATTATACACACAAAGAAAAAAGTACCTCCTTGGTGCAGGTTATTTGGCTTTATAGAGTATGTACAGTCTTTTTTTTTTTATTTAAAGTAACTTGTGGTGGAGATGGTAGACAGGCACATGAAAAGATGCTCAACGTCACTAATCATCAGGGAAATGCAAATCAAAACCACAGTGAGCTATCACCTCACACCTGTCAGAATGGCTGTCGTCAAAAAGCACAGAAATAACAAATGTTGGAGAGGGTGTGGAGAAAAGGGAACCCTTGTGCACTGCTGTGCAGGTTATTTGGCTTTATTTCTTTATAGAGTATGTACAGTCTGTTTTTTTTATAAAGTAACTTGTGGTGGAGATGGTAGACAGGCACATGAAAAGATGCTCAACGTCACTAATCATCAGGGAAATGCAAATCAAAACCACAGTGAGCTATCACCTCACACCTGTCAGAATGGCTGTCGTCAAAAAGCACAGAAATAACAAATGTTGGAGAGGGTGTGGAGAAAAGGGAACCCTTGTGCACTGCTGGTGGGAATGTAAATTGGTGCAAGCACTATGGAAAACAGTTTGGAGGTTCCTCAAAAAACTAAAAATGGAGCTCCCATATGACCTAGCAATTCCACTTATGAGTATACATAGGAAAGAACCAAAAACACTACTTCGAAAAGATACATGCACCCCAAAGTTCATAGCAACATTATTTACATTAGCCAAGATATGGAAGCAACCCAAGTGCCCATCAACAGATGAGTGGATAAAGAAAATGTTTTATATATATATATATATAAATTTTGCCATTTACAACAACATGGATGGACTTGGAGGGCATTATGCTAAGTGAAATAAGTCAGACAGAGAAAGACAAATACTGTATGATATCACTTATATGTGGAATCTAAAAAATACAGCAAACTAGTGAACATAACAAAAAAAGAAACAGACTCACACATATAGAGAACAAATTAGTGGTTACCACTGGGGAGAGAGCAGGGAAGAGGGGCAATATAGGGGTAGGGGATTAAGAGGCACAATCTTTTATAAATAAAATAAGCTACAGGGATATATTGTAAAACACAGGGAATATAGCCAATATTCTATAACAACTATAAATGGAGCATAACCTTTAAAAACTGTGAATCACTACATTGTACACCTGCAGCTTAGGTAATATTGTACATCAACTATATTTCAATTAAAACAGGAAAAAAAAAGTAGCATGTGGTAGGCAGAATAATGGCCCCCCCAAAGATATTTACACCCTAATCCCTGGAATTTGTGAACATATTACTTGACATGATAAAAGGGAATTTGTCTGTGTGATTAAATTAAGAGCTTTGAAATGGGGAGATTGTCATGAATTACATGGGTGGGCAAAATCTATTCACATGGGTTTGTAAAAGAGGAGAGATTTTCCCAGTTAATAGTCAGAGGAAGATGTAACTATGGAAGAATAGTGATAGAGATGGGCATTGCTGACTTTGAAGACTGAGGAAGACGGATACAAGCCAAGGAATGTTGGAAGCCTCTAGAAGCTGGAAAAGACAAAGAAACAGATTTTACCCTGGAGCTTCTGGAAGGAATTAAGTCCTGAATACACCTTAATTTTAGTCCAGTGAGACCTGTGTTAGACTTCTGACCTACAGAACTATAAGAGAAATGTATGATGGTTTTTTTTGTTTTTTTCCCATGGAACATGTTCCTTGATTTGATTTGATTTGATTTACAATGTTGTGTTAGTTTCAGGTGTACAGCAAAGTGAATCAGTTGCACATATATCCTTTTTTTTAAAGATTCTTTTCCTGTATAGGTCGTTACAGAGTATTGAATAGAGTTCCCTGTGCTATACAGTAGACCCTTATTAGTTATCTGTTCTATATATAGTAGTGTGTATATGTCAATCCCAATCTCTCAATTTATCCCTCCCTGCTGGTAACCATAGGTTTGTTTTCTACATCTGTGACTCTATTTCTCTTTTGTAAATAAGTTATTTGTACCATTTTTTTTAGGTTCCACATATAAGCGGTATCATAGGATATTTGTCTTTGTCTGACTTACTTCACTCAGTGTGACAGTCTCTAGGTCCATCCATGTTGCTGCAAATGGCATTATTTCATTCTTTTTTATGGCTGAGTAATATTCCATTGTATATATGTACCACATCTTCTTTATCCATTCCTCTGTCAGTGGACATTTAGCTTTCCTCCATGTCTTGGCTATTGTAAATAATGCTACCGTCAACATTGGGATTCATGTATTTTTTCAAATTATGGTTTTCTCTGGATGTATGCCCAGACTGGGATTGCTGGATCATATGGTACTTCTCTATTTAGTTTTTTAAGGAACCTCCGTACTGTTCTCCATAATGGTTGTACCAATTTACATTCCTACCAACAGTGTAGGAGGGTTCCCTTTTCTCCATACCCTCTCCAGCATTTATTGTTTGTACACTTTTTTTTTTTTGCAGTATGCGGGCCTCTCACTGTTGTGGCCTCTCCCGTTGCGAAGCACAGGCTCCGGACGCGCAGGCCCAGCAGCCATGGCTCACGGGCCCAGCCGCTCCGCGGCATGTGGGATCTTCCCAGACTGGGGCACGAACCTGTGTCCCTTGCATCGGCAGGCGGAGGATTCTCAACCACTGTGCCACCAGGGAAGCCCTGTTTGTACACTTTTTGATGATGGCCATTCTGACTGGTGTGAGGTGATACCTCCTTGTAGTTTTGATTTGCATTTCTCTAATAATTAGAGATGTTGAGCATCTTTTCATGTGCTTTTTGGCCATCTGTATGTTTCTTGGAAGAAATGTCTATTTAGGTCTTCTGCCCATTTTTCGATTAGGTTGTTTGGTTTTTTTTGATATTGAGCTGCATGGGCTGTTTGTAAATTTTGGAGATTAATCCCATGTCGGTTGTTTCATTTGCAAATATTTTCTCCCTACTTGTGGGTTGTCTTTTCATTTTGTTTATGGCCTTTTATGTTACCCTTGATTTCAATACTGTACTTCTGACTTATAGATGACATTTCTGTATATGGAGGTGGTTTTCCATCCTTTTTCAATGGAAAGATCAATAGCTCATTGTCAAGGTAAAGAAGAGATTTGGATTGCCTTTCCTTGTTGGACTAAAACTAGTTTTAGGGAAAGGTGTTTGACCCTCTTCTCCCAACCTAGTTTTCCTTGGTCAATTCAACTAATAACCATTACTATTTCTATATGCTTATTTCCAACAAGAGTGTACTTTTGTGAGGTCTGCACAGTATTTTATTCCCCCCTCCCCTCTCAACAGTTTGGAACACATAATAGGTCTCAAATAATTGTTGAGTAGATTAACTACTAGTTACTTGGATTAACTAAACCAACACCTCAATTGTGGCCCACAATTGACCATTGCCATTTTATTCTATTATTATTATTTTTTAATTGAAGTACAGTTGATTTACAATGTTGTGTTAATGACAAGTATTCCAAATTACAAGTAAGAATTTTTTTTTCTATTCATGCTGGAGTCAAGGGAATAAATAAATCAGCTCTCTGTTTCCCTCTTGAGCCAAAAACCAGTTGAGACATAAGACACAAGAATCGAATAGATAAGAGAGAAAAATATCATCTTTGTCACTCTAAGATTGAATTGTACAGTGAAACGGAACATATGGCCATAATGAGTCCCCCAGAACCTCCCTTCCTGACAGCATGTCTGAGAATGCAGCCTCCGACTTGCAGGGGGAAATCATTCCTGGGGAACTTACCACAGGGAGTTTGTGAGAGAGGGTGAATCTTTGGGGTGGCGGGGGAGAGAGAGAGACAGACAGACAGACGGACAGAGAAGGGGTAAAGCTATAGAGCCACACTGTGTTAGTTGGGTCTTCTGAGAGGCAGACTCTGAGACACAGGAGTGCAAAAATTTTATTGAGAGGTAAAAGTTTTGAAAGATAAAAGAGGGAGAAAGCACAATTGGGCAGGAGAGCCTGGGATCTCAGTGCACATTTGACAAAACGTCTGCCAA
>NC_041234.1:20347192-20387374 GCF_002837175.3 Physeter macrocephalus | reverse complement strand
GTGTGTGTGTGTGTGTGTGTGTGTGTATCTGTCTCCTGACTAATGGCTCTTTTTTTCCTTCCAAACAGTAGACAAAACATAATCAAAGGCTTATGAAGCAAAATACCATGTTATACAATCTGATAGATTTTATTTGTTTGTATTGGGCCTAATGGAGCTGCTCGAACAGCGCGCTGGAGGATTTTCTGTATCTAATTTATGCCACCACTCACTCTGATTTTCTACTTTGTTACTACCCCAATAATCTGTCGCTATGCCCAGCTTTCTGAAATCCTAAGCAGAGTGCAGAAGGGTACAATGAGTCTGAAATGCCACATCAGATCTAACTTTAGGACTGACGTTAAATAAACCTGAGAGTAGATATGAAGTGAGGAAAGGCTCTTACCTTCAAACTCCAGGTTTTAGGATCCGTGCCCTTCAATTTCATTCCATCAATTTCTGAAATACACTCTAACACAATGCATTTTAATCAAGCATCAAGGTGCATTGTGTCTTTAGCGTGTGCTTTAAAATATTTAACAAATAATATTAGGTGGCTCCTGAGGGATCTGCGTGGTATCATAGGACGAGTGGTTCTACCTGTAGTGGGAGATGAGGACACCACTCACGTTTAGATTTTCACATGGTTCCCCCCAAACAATGTCATGCCGTGAAAGGCAGCACAGCTGCCAAACGGAAGGGCGGGGGAATCAATACAAGCACACAGTCCATAAACGCGAATTTGGGGACGCCAAGGAAAGCAAAGGACACGTCGAGGCAGGCACAATCTCCCGTGAGGAGTGAGAACAGGAGACCTGAGGCTGATATATCCAACCCCATTCTCCACCGTGTCTGCCTCGAGATGCTGTGATTTCAGACCTTGTGCAAGAGGCACGTGGGGGAGTCCAGGGTGTCCATATCCATGAACAATGAGCCAGTGAGAACAGGGGAGGGAAAAGGGCAGACACTCCCCACACAAGTCCTGAGTGCTCACGATGCAGCGGGCGGCTGAGATCTGATTTCATCCCACGTGAGTCAGGGTAGCAAGCAGTGGCGCATGAGGTATCATCTGGGTGATTCTAGGGCACATACCCCCGTCCCCAAATACCTTCCAACAGAAACTGCCCCCCCCCCACTCTTCACCCCTCCCCGCTACCTCTATGAAGTCCCATATTATCGCCTCCCTTAGGGAAGAGCACCCGAAGGTCCCTATTCACGGGGAAAGGTGTTAGCCACATGGGGTCACAGATTAGCAACCGTTCAAACCTGGAGCGTAAATGATTTCATTTATCGTGAGACGCTCACTAATGCGGCTTGGAGGGAAGAGGACAGAAGGCAGGGATGCCGCAGTCGGATGGGGAAGCAGGATATTTCACCTCAGCCTCGGAGCAGCCGGGAGAATAAGGCACTTGACTCTCAAGGGAGGGTGGGATGTGGAGGTAAAGGGCTGAGAGGGGCTTTGACAGGATGAGTCCCCGAAACTCAACTGGGCGCAGCTCTCCCGCGGGGGAGTAACCCCCAGGGAGACAGTCCAGCAACGGGGTCTCTCTGGACCAGAGCCAGGGCGAGGCACACATGCCAAGTCAGTCACCTGTCAGGGGTCCTGAGCCCTGCGCTCCTAATGTCCCTTGATTCCGCTTTACTCCGTCACTCGTGTGCTTTTGTGATGAGAGTCTTCCCTCCCTCTCCTTTCAGGAGACATTTGGCGACAAACAAACAGGAGGTCTGTGAGGGTCCCCCAAGCTCACGTGCTTCAGTGTCATTGTCTACGGCTTGTGTCAAACGACCACGTGGGGCTTGAGCAACCCGCCCCTGAACTGGCCTGCGCTTCTCTAGGATTCGACTGTGAGGCAAAGTCAGGAGGCAAAGCGGAAGCAGAGAGAATTGTCCTGAACTTCATGTATATAACTAGACAGCCTCTTTCAGGTTAGGATTTGCCATATAACCGTTTGTGGGGTCCTTTTTCGGTAGCACAAAAAAGTATTGTAATGTCAATACTGTTTTTTAAAAAATTGTAACCTATTAAAATTAACACATAAGAACGAGGTAATTGTTCCACTGAAGTCACTAAGTGTTGGAATTTTGCTCTATACATCCCTGTCATGGTCTTAAGAAATGCACAGCTGTAGAATTCATTGAGTTGGTATCGGTAATCTTTTTATTTACAACTTTGATTTCTAAACATTAACCTTCACCTGATTTTAAATGTAATTTCTTTTCTGCTTATTTATATGTGTAATTCTTGAGGTAACTTACTATAAATCAAAAGCTACAAATTTCTAATTTAGTGTCTGGATTTACAGATCCCTGACTCTTCATTAACTTCTTGATTTATAAACAATGGATGGAAAGTCCCAGCTGTTAGATGCAAACACTTGTGCAGGATTTATGCACTCTAAGAGCCCTGCTATAAATCACTGTCACGTTTACAAATATTCCCATTAGTTAGTGCTCTGGCTGCCTGATTTGAAACACCTTCTCTTTTTACTATTTAATTCTGATTTATCTTTTTAATATACAGCTCCTTCTGATAATTTGTTACCATCAAGTGCTGATTTATAAGGGCACTGTAATAAATTTTATAACATAAATTTTAAAGGCTTTGAATTAGGTACACCAGACTTTTGAAAGCTTTGTGGCTGAAAAACAATTCTCAGAAGCATAAAGTAAATTTTATGTCCAACAAAACAAAACACGGAGTGCTGGCCATAGTAATGTTTGTCTTTTCTTTCCATACTGTCTCCCCACCCCCTGCATTAAGACCTTTTTTAAACAAGTGCCTACAGTTGTTGGCTGGACCTTCTTCTTAGACTTCCAGGGGCAGAGAAGTATTAGTGTTTGACCTGAACAGACTGATGTAATTATTGTTTACTAAGCCTCTTGTTGAATTTGGGGGGCCCTTCATGGTTTTATCTTGGTTCTCTCTTTCATCTGTGCTTTTCATCTGCTGGGGACACACTGAAGCACAATGTGGCTTAAATCCCTGATTGGGGAGCTCAGGTTTCTTGCTGGGCAGCCTGTTAACGACATATTGGTTGAAGTTATTTATTGTTTCCCTGGCTAAGGGCCAAGAGACTCACGTTTATCAGTTTTATTCTCCTTGCCTACCAGTGAATGAACTACAGCCCACTGTCAGAGAGACTTGCTCCTATAGGGGATTAGGGCAAGATGTGAGGGCATTGAGTAAGAATTAGCATTTTATAATGATCATATTCTGGAAGGTGTTATTCACAATAAAGGAAATGGGTAATTTTCCTCTTAATTCTCTCCAGTCTATCAGATCTGTGTGGTTGACTTTGTTCATTAGGTTCATGTGCTTTTTACCTTTGCACTTTTTTCCCTGTCACGGTGGTATATTAAAGTCACATGGTGACTTTAACTATAAAGGTTTTATCTTACTGAATTGCCAAGAGCTGAAAGCTATTTAAATGGGCAATTAAAGGCACAGATGTTCTTTTGGATGAAGTGACAAATAGTAGATAGAAACTGTTACCCTGTACTCTCTACATAGCCCTGAGATTTGTAGGAACCTGAGAAATCATAGATGACCAATTTGCTGTACAGCAGTTGAGACTGACCAGAAAGCATTTTTTTTCCCTGAAATATTTTTAACAACAAAATATTTAGAAAAAAGTAGCCCATATACTTAAAGACCTCTTTCGGGAGTATTCTTGAGCACTGGGGTTGGAGTTGGGCACAGAAAGAAACTAACACAATATTCTGGCAGTTCAGTACATGGTCTGTGTCCTCAAGGGCAAGTCAAAGTAGCAAGGAAGGATTCAAATCTGAAGTAGTTAATAAATAACACGAGATTTTTATGGGAAACTCCGAGGTTTCAGCTAGGTTTCCCTGCTGAGTACTGTGTGAGCCACTGTAAGTCAAATCAGTTTTTCAGGGTCTTAGCTCCTCTACCTTAAACATAAAAGACTTAATTAACAAGTATTCATTGAGCACTTATTATGTGGCAGCCATGTCAAAACTACTGGGGAATGGGTGATCACTGAAGCCACAGTACAACTTTACAGAATTAAAATACAGGAGAAGGCAATATCTTTATAACTAACAAGGCCAGATATATGCTAGATAAGTTTGAACAAACACTGTATAAGAGGAAGAAAATTCCTCGTGGCCCCTTTCAGCTGTGCAGTACTCGTGAGGCAAGAGAGAGATGGGCCCCATGTTGAGCATATGGAATTTGTCCCTTGAGGACAGACACTTCAAGATAGAGATAATGGCAGAAGCAGAGAGGAGCTGAGCCCTGCCTGGGTAAAAAGATAAGGAGTCTACATATTTCTCATTCTTGAGATCAAGGAGACCTCCCAAACTACACATGTGTGGAAAGGTTCCTCAGGGATCAGAAAAGGGAGAGGGTGCTAGTCCACAATATGTTCTGCCAATCTCCTAGAGACCCACACGCTGGAATCCATCTTGGCTAAAAGATGCACATGCATATCGGGGAGGGCCCTGAGTCAGACCAAATATGGACACAGAGCCAGACAAAGCAAGATGATTGGCCAGAGGCAACCTGGAAGAACAGCCCCGATATAAAATGATTTAAACTACCCCAAAAGCACGCGACTCCCTCTGAGCTCGCCCATGTATCTTTCCGCGTGTACTTTGCTCCAAATAAACATTCTATCTGCTTTACAAATTTCCATCTCTGCTGAAATTCTTTCTCCATAGAAGACAAGGGCCAGGGCCCTGCTTCTAGCCACTAGAACCTGGTGGTCTAGTGGTTAGGATTTGGCACTCTTACCACTGCAGCCCGGGTTTGATACCCAGTCAGGGAGTTGAGATCCCATTTCAAGCTGCCACAAACTGCAGCCACCCCAGATCACTAGTGGTTCTAAGTGTTGCTTGCAGATGCTGGAGGGGGCCACACAAACTTTATTCTCAAAGAATTCAAGTTTTGTCCTGAATGATGGCTCTCTGAAGGATCAGTTTAAGGGCTTGCTTTTGTTTTGCCCTCCATGGAATGTTCTCACAGCTAGACTGGCCTCCTAGTAGGCACTGATCAAAATCATTTAATATATAAATATACTAGCCCTGGCCACCTGAGGCAAGAGATATAACAGATTAGAAAATACTTTGAGATTAAAAATGAAACCCACCATACCAAAACTTATGGGATACACTGATAGTAAGGCCCAAGTGAAATGTATAGCTGTAAATGCCTACATTAAAAAAAGAATAAACGTCTCAAAACAATAATGTAACTTGCCACCTTAAGAAACTAGAAAAAGAAGAAAGACCAAACTAAACCCAAAGGAAGCATAAGGAGGGGTGACAAAAATTATGGTGGAGATAAATGAAATAGGGAATAGAAAATAATAGAGAAAATCAACAAAGCCAAAAGTTTGTTCTTTTGAACATATCAAAAAGAAAAGGACAAACCTTAGCTAGACAAATAAAAAAAAGAGAGAAAACTTGTATTTCTAATATCAGGAATTAAAGTAGGATATTACTCCTGACCTTACAGGAATAAAAAGTATTATAAAAGAATATTATGAGCTATTATATGCCAACAAATTACATAACCTGAATGGAAAGGACAAATTCCTATAAATACAAACTACCAAGCCTGACTTACGAAGAAATAGAAAATCTGAACAGACCCATAACAAGTGAAGAGATTTAACTTGAAAATTATAAGGTTTACAATGATAATAAAAACCCAGTACCATACAGCTTTACTGGTGAATTCTACTAGACATTTAAGATTTAAAACCAACTGTTCTCAAACTCTTCCAAAAAACAGAAGAGAAGGGAACACTTCCTAACTTATTCTATAAGGCCAGTATTATTTGATACCAAACAGATAAAGACATCACAAGAAAAGAAAACTACAGAAAAATATCCCTTATGTCTACAGATGTAAAAACACCCAACAAAATACTAGCAAACTGAATCCAGCAACATATTAAAATAGTTATACACCTTGTTCAAATGCGATTTATCCCAGAAGTGCAAGAGCAGTTCTATCTATGAAAATCAATCAATATTATACATTGTATTAATAGAAGGAAGGAAAAATCCCCACATGATTATCTCAATGAATGCAGAAAAGCATTTAACAAAATCCACCACTGTTTAATGATAAAAACACTCCACAAACAAGGAATAGAAGGGAACTTCCTCAACCTGACAAACTATTTGAAATATCCACAGCTAACATCACACTTATGAAAGTCCCCCTAAAATCAGGAACAAGAAAAAATGTCTTCTGTTGCCACTTCAATTTAACACTGTACTAGAAGCTCTATTCAAGGTGATTAGGAAAGAATAAGAAATAAAATGCATCCAGATTTGAAAGGAAGAAGTAAAACTTTATGTATTCACAGATGACATAACCCACAAAAACTATTACAGCTAATAAATAAGTTCAGCATAGGTGTAGAATTCAAGATCAATATACAAATATCAGCTGTATTTCTATATACTTGCAATGAACAACCCAAAAATGAAATTAAGAATACAATTCCATTTTTAAAGGAATCAAGTAAAATAAAATACGGAATTACAGGAATTGTACACTGAAATTTACAAGGCATTGTTGAAAGAAATTAAAGAAGACCTAAATAAATGGAAAGGCATCCTGTGTTCATGTACTGGTAAATTTAATTTTCTTATGATGGCAGTACTCCCCCAATTGACCTACAGATTCAATACAATCACTATCATAATGCCAACTGTGTTTTTTGCAGAAATGGACAACCTGATCTGAAAATTCATATGGAAATGCTATGGGCATAGAATAGCCAAAACAATTGTGAAGAAGAAAAACAAAGCTGGAGGACTCATACTTTCAGTTCCAAAGCTTACTACAAAACGACTGTAATCAAAACAGTGTGGTACTGGCATAAGGCTAGCCATATAGATTACTGGAACAGAAGTGGGAATCTAGAAAAAAAATCCTACATCTATGGTTAATTGGTTTTTGACTAAAGTGTCAAGACCATTCATTAAGGAAAGAATAGTTTTTTAAACAAATGGTTCTGGTACAATTGGATATCCACATGCAAAATAATAAATTTGGACTCCTATCTCACATGGTATACAAAAATTATTGCAAAATGGGTCAAAGACTTAAATGTATACATTAGGTACATTTAGCTGCAAGTATAAAATTCTTAGAAAGAAATACAGGTAGAAATCTCTGCAGTCTTAGATTAGACAACAGTTCCTTAAATATGATATCAAAAGCACAAATGAACAAAGAAAAAGTCAAATCGAAGTTAATCAAAATTAAATATTTTATTCATCAAAAGGCTAAAAAAAATGTCAAAAGACAGCCCACAGAATGAGTGAAAATATTCGCAAGTTATATATCTGATAAGGGCCTAGAATCTAGGATACTTAAAGATCTCCCAACACTCAGTGACAAAAAGATAAACAGTCCAGTTGAAAAAATAGGCAAAAGGCATGAATATATATTTATTCAAATAATATATACAAATGGCCAATAAACACAGGCAAAGATGCTTGGCATCATTAATCATTAGGGAAATGTAAATCAAAAACACAATGGGGTACTGCCTCACACCTATGACTACAATTTTTAAAAGACAGATAAGAAGTGTTGGTGAGGAGACTCCCGGGAGGGGAGGTGTGGAGAGCGACCTGTGCTCGCACACAGGCTTCTTGGTGGCGGCAGCAGCAGCCTTAGCATCTCATGCCCGTCACTGGGGTCCGCGCTGAGAGCCGCGGCTCACGCCCGTCTCTGGAGCTCCTTTAAGCGGCGCTCTGAATCCCCTCTCCTCGCGCACCAGGAAACAAAGACAGAAGAAAAAGTCTCTTGTCCCTTCGGCAGCTCCAGACTTTTCCCGGACTCCCTCCCGGCTAGCCGTGGTGCACTAGCCCCTTCAGGCCGTGTTCAAGCTGCCAACCCCAGTCCTCTCCCTGGGATCCGACCGAAGCCCGAAGCCCGAGCCTCAGCTCCCAGCCCCCGCCCGCCCCGGCAGGGGAGCAGACAAGCCTCTCGGGCTGGTGGGTGCCGGTCGGCACCGATCCTCTGTGCGGGAATCTCTCCGCTTTGCCCTCCGCACCCCGCTGCTGCGCTCTCCTCCGAGGCTTCGAAGCTCCCCGTTCGGCACCCGCAATCTCCGCCCGCGAAGGGGCTTCTAGTGTGTGGAAACCTCTCCTCCTTCACGGCTCCCTCCCACTGGTGCAGGTCCCGTCCCTGTTCTTTTGTCTCTGTTTTTTCTTTTTTCTGTTGCCCTACCCAGGTACGTGGGGGAGTTTCTTGCCTTTTGGGAGGTCTGAGGTCTTCTGCCAGCGTTCAGTAGGTGTTCTGTAGGAGTTGTTCCACGTGTAGATGTATTTCTGATGTATTTGTGGGGAGGAAGGTGATCTCCACATCTTACTCCTCCGCCATCTTGAAGGTCCCCTCAAACTATTTTAAAAATAAATTAGTCTTAGCTGTTCTTGGTGAAAATGGGGGTAATTTTAGAAAAATATATATTTCACTGAATATTAAATTCTAGTTTTGTTAATTAAGGTCTGTGTTTACTACGACTCATAGTTCCTTGTTGTTATGTTATACTGTTACAAAATTCAATTACATTGTCAGAAGGACACTCTAAGTTTGTTTCTGAAGCTTAACTTCATAATCAATCTTTGGATAAAGATCAGATGCTCCGGGCTTCCCTGGTGGCGCAGTGGTTGAGAGTCCGCCTGCCGATGCAGGGAACACGGGTTCGTGCCCCGGTCCGGGAGGAGCCCATATGCCGCGGAGCGGCTGGGCCCGTGAGCCATGGCCGCTGGGGCTGCGCGTCCGGAGCCTGTGCTCCACAACGGGAGAGGCCACAGCAGTGAGAGGCCCGCATACCGCAAAAAAAAAAAAAAAAAAGATCAGATGCTCCGTGATCTACAACCAGGAGATTAACACCAGGCTATGGTCATTAAAATTTAAAGAAACAATCAGACTACACTAAGGATAACCAGCCTAGTAACGCTAGGAAACTGGGCTGGGTTCCTTGTGGACAATTCCAATATGTAAATTCCCTGAAAGATAAGGATTGGTACAGAACAGACTAAGTCAGATGACCTGGGATATATTGGGCTGCACCTAACAGAAGTTCTTGACTTAAATTCTTACTTATGACCTTAGTAATACTGCTAGCTATATTATTTTCTACAATGCCTGTTTTACAAGATTGTTGTTTCTTACATTACCAAATGTGTGACTGCGCCTGTAATAAAATGATGGTATATGGTTCCATATGAGATCAATGATGGTAATAGTGTAACTCTAGATAAGAGAAGAAGCAACAAGGGAATATTTTCCTGGACCATAAGAGACTAGTAAGGCAGGTGATCCAAAGACTTTTGGCTACTCTTAACAAGGCCTAGCTCAGTAACAGCACATTGAGTGGCCTGTCAACAAAATCTTCGCCAGAACTGGGAATGAGCATTCCTAGCACCACCGGACAAAATGGTCATGAAATGCCCCCCCAAACCATGGTCAAACTTATGACCATGAAGGGGCCCTGCCGACTGGAGACTGACACTTGCCATCTACCTCTACAAGGTAGAGCTATCTCAGAGGCTGTCTTTCCGGGCTCTAGTCCTCAGTAATGCCCCAAATAAAACATAATTCTCAACTTTTAGGTTGTGCATTTTTTTTCAGTTGACAGGATCTCTTTATTTCTGTACCTCTTATGTACCTTCCTTGGGAAGATGGGCTAGGTGGGACTGAAGTTATTCTGGGTCCTTGGACCAGCACCAATGTAACACCACTCCCTAACAGGACCCCAATCATTTGTTTCCCAAGACCGTTGACCAAAACCGCCCGCCTTGGCCAGGCACGATAATAACCATTTGCCTGAGTTGTCTCAAAACAGGAGGTCGCAATAAAGAACGCCGAAAACTAACCAGGAGAAGTTTGGAGGGGCCAGAAGGAGGGAGGAGACAACAGCCCATAACTGACCCAGAAGAATTCAGGAGGGGCCAAAAGGAGGAGGGAGGAGACAGTATGTCCTGCCCTAACCTCCCAGAAACCCTCACACTGGCATCCATCTTGGCTGAGAGATGCGCACGCCACCAGGAAGGACCCTGAGTCAGACCAGATATGGGTCAAGCAAGACCAGAGACCAGGTTGTCCAGAGACAACCCAGAAAGCTAACATCACCACCATAAAACCTGAGACTGTGAGCCATGTGGCAGAGCAGTTCTCCTGGGTTCCCTTACCCTGCTGTTCTCTGCCCAGGCGCCCCCTTCTCAATAAAGTGTTTTGATTTGTCAGTCCGTGTGTCTCCTTAGACAATTCATTTCCAAGTGTTAGACAAGAGCCCACTCTCGGGCCCCGGAAGGGGTTCCCCTTCCTGCAATGGTATTGGCAACTAAAAACTGTCACTCACCGTCTGGTTCTACAAGGATAAAGTCACTAGCCACTGTAGCTGCTGACCTTCAACACCCCCTGAAAGGAGTTCAGGGCAGAGATCAGGAATGAGGCAATCTCTGCTCTGAAAAAAACTGGCAGAACAGGCCTTCAGAAAGTTAGATATTTTCAGGAGAAGATTTTATGAGCCCAATTTCTTGCATCGTCTCATATCTAGAAAAGCACTAAAATCATTAACGGAGACATCTGCTCCTTGTGACTAGCTGCAACCTTCTCATGACCAGCATCAACCTTCTGCCAAAATGTGTGCTTGATTGCACATACTCCCCCTTCACTAAAATCTTATATATACTGACCTCCCGCCCTACCTCTTCAGAGCGGTTCCTCAGAGCTATATGAGAAGCTGTCTCCCGAGCGATAGTCCTCATTAGGCCCCAAATAAAACTTAACTCACAGCTCTCACTTTGTGCATTTTTCTTCAGTCGATAGTATTGACAGGAATATTGATGAGGCGTATCTTCTACTGGGCCAGAGAGGTTAGAGTAGAGGCCCTTATGAAGTTTCTATAAAGTATTCCATTTATATAAAAACTGTTTTTTGTATTACCTTCACAAATCACAGATATTAGTGATACTAAGGTAGTAAAACAGAGGGAGGAATAAAAATTTAAATGATTATCTGCAAAAGCAATGCATCTTAAAATGTATTTTATTATGTCTCAATACTTTACAAACCAAATTAAAAATGAATTCTAGAAATCAGGGAAGTCTGAGAAGATAAATATCAGACAAATCTCAAGTGTGTTTCAAAATCATTTCGTTGCAAGCATAACAGCCTGACATCCAGAGCAGGAAACAACACATTAATTCATCTCCCTCCTGCAATTTTCCATTCTTCCCTTTTCACATGTCAAAGGCAGCCATAATGCCTGCATATTTCTTAAAGTAATTTTTTTTTTTTGCATTTTCTAACCTTCACCATTGCATCTTTATCTTCCTTTTGGACCTGTTTCCATTTCATAGAGACATCATGCTATCAAAATCTCCAGACAGGAAAGATGGGAGCTGGCCAGATCTCCTCAAGCAATGCTAACAGAATATCCATCCCTTTTGTTAACCCTTTGGAAATGCCAAGCAGTGATTTACAACTCCTCACCCCTGCAGGGCCTTTGTAAAGAAATCACCCGGATGCTGTGAGACAGTCCTGAGCAGTGCAGTGCAGGATGCAGGGCTCTGGGCAGCAGGAATGTCTTGCAGGCTTGGTGTCCTCAGGACAAGGCGTGACCACCATCCATGAAGAAAGGGATAAAGGGAAAAATAATGGAGCTCAGACTTGAAGCCTGTATCCTAGATTCCTTGAGGGTGAAGCTGTGCAAAAGAATAGTATCCTGTATTTATGGGAAGTGATGTTTAATTGAAACTGAATAAATACTAAAACATATAGATGTATTACAGAAACTAGAAATAGGCGTATAGATATACACAGACATATGAATATATATATTGCACATACTAAATAGAATACATCCATGTGTTCTTTCTTTTTTGGGTTGTTTTTCAAAATCCAACATATTTTAGAGCAGGGGATCAGCAATAAAGGGCCACGTAGTAAATATTTTAGGCTTTGTGTGCTACACATAGTTACAATTACTCAGCTCTTTTGTTGTGGCTTTAAAGCAACCACAGACAATGTGTAAACAAACAGGCATGGTTGTGTTCCCATGAAACTCTGTTTATGGACACTGAAACTAGAATTTCATACAATTTTCACATGTCACAAAATATTATTCTTCCTTTTATTTTTTTTCAACTATGCAAACATGTAAAAACCACTGTTAACTCATACGCCGCTGTACAAAAATAGGTGGCAGGCTGAATTTGGCCCATAGGCCCTAGCTTACTGATCTTTGTTTTAGAGGATCACGATGCATAGGATGAAACAAAACTTGATGCTATCTAAAAACTGGAAATATTTTAGATTTGTGGAACATCTAAACGCAATTCACCCCTCCTACTGGAGATGACTATTTTGAAGTGCTAAAATAATCACTAGGTGGCTCTGTACTCTGTTTCCTCTGTATTTGCGACAGCGTTTCACCCATCCTCTGCCAGGAGTTCAGCACTAGATGGCACCAACAGCTGACAATGTGGGTTTTTTTTAATCTTTCGAAGTTAATACTGCTAAACATAGAAATTATTTCTTATTTTCCCTGTACAGCAATAAATACATGATCAATCTCTGTTTTTATTCCCAGAATGCTAAATATTTACTTTACTGTCAGCTTTCAAACTGGGACTTACCTATATATCCTACCAAAAGGAACATTTTTGAATAATGATAGATTAAAATAATGCATTTGGCTAATAGAAGCTATACGGTTAGGAGCTACAGAAAATTAACCTGACACATTAAAGTAGTTCCCAAGTATCTACTTCTAAATTCTATTTTGTAAAACATGTAGACATGAAATAATTTAGTAATGCAAAACTAAAGTTGACTTCGCTGCTTTTGTATTTTCGGTGAAATGAAGCTATAATTTCTGAAATCCAAAGAAATGATATATTAACGCACCCTCAGTGAAGTAGAATCAATCCTACAGGTCACTGCTTGACTTTGTGGGTTAAAACTGCTTTCAAAGTATTATTATTAGCACTGTTGCATTGGAGGTTTCTAAATCGATTAAGGTAGAGGCAGGATTGCATTTTTTTTTTATAAGAGCTTGCTAGCTTTCAAAATGCAAAGTCAGAAGTACAGGCCACTTTGAGTAGACTTGATTTTCCTAAATTGAAAGAGATTAAGTTCATTGTCGGTAACTTGTCACAAAGGCAAATTTTCAAAACTTACAAGTTAAAAGTGCTGGAATAATATATAAATAAATAAATCACTGGTACATTTAAAATTGAAATGTTCTTGAAATAGCTGGCTTTATTTATGATTTGCTCATTTTACCTTCTTTACCACCTTCTTAATTCAGATCTGCCTCAAGCTGGAAAAGAATAAATGAGGGAATCCAATTATGTCATTTTATTTTACTGCCAAATCCATACTGTAATTTCTTTTCCACATGCTGTTTTCCAGATGTCATGAGATTAGAAGGCTGTTTGTTTTTATTCAACTTTAAGTGGTTTTGTATATGAGAAATGAATTGCATTATGTGTGTGCATAACCGGTGCATCTCCAAGAGAAAGAAAAGCTCATCAATCAACAGATTTAAAATCTAATAAAAATATTTTCAGTGAGATACAATTCATTGCAGCAGGGTTAAGCAAAGCATAAGTAGTTATCTCTGCTTCTTCATTCCTTTTCATTTCCATATGAAAAATGAGTTTTGCTTTGATCTCTTTTTATTCATGTGTACATTAAATCAAGAAACTACAGGATACATTCTGGAACTGATAGAATGCTGTTACCAACTCAAAACAATGTCTACTTACTGTCATAACTATGTACCAACAGAGAAATAAAGGGTACCCATTGTCAACTACAATTTGGCACTTGCCATGGGCACCTGCCATCTACCTCTACAATGATTAAATCAGGTGCCACTGTAGCTGCTGACCCTCAACACCCCCAAAAGGAATTCAAGGTGGAGATCAGGAATGAGGTACTCAGTGCTTTGAGCAAAACTGGCAGAACAGGTCTTCAGATAGTTAGATATTTTCAGGAGCTGATTTGATGAGCCCAATTCTTGTATCTCCTCATATCTAGAAAAGCACTAAATTCCTTCATGGTGACGTCTGCTTCTCGTCACCATGTGCTTGATTGCATGTATTCCCCCTTCACCAAAATCATATATATTGACCTCCCCCCAGCTACCTCTTTGGAGCAGTTTTTCAGAGCTATGTGAAATGCTGTCTCCGGGCTGCAGTCCTCATTTTGCCCCAAATAAAACTTAACTCGCAACTCTCACATTGTGCATTTTTTTCAGTCGACACCACAGTTCTTGAAGTAGCATCTCTAATGATGCTAGCTTTGTTTGTCTTTTGGCCATGCCACTCGGCTTGCGGGATCTTAGTTCCCCAACCAGGGATTGAACCTGTGCCCCCTGTGGTGGAAGCTCAGAGTCTTAACAACTGGACCACCAGGGAAGTCCCAATGCTAGCTTTGTTTTGCATTGAACATAATTTCATTTCTCCTTATCATTCTTTAACTAAACTATATTCATCTGAATAAAAGATCTGAACACATTATTTTGATTAGTCAGAATATTTTGTTCCACTAAGGAAACTAACTTTGCTCTTTCTAAGAGATTTTCAACTGACTTTTTCGGAGGAGTATATTAAAAACAAATCAAGGAAGGATGTCTGTGCTTTAAATTTCACTTTCTTAGTGAAAATCACATGTAAACTACATCTACACAGCATAAAGTTGGAAATGTAGTTGACAGTTATATAGAAAATTGAGGTTTAAATGTTAAGTCTAAAAATAAAATTCAGATCTCAATGATTATCTAAACTATTTTCAAACAAGTTTCCTTAATATCATTAAACTTCTGTTTTTTAACCACATGCAACTGAGAAACCAATCCTATAAACCAATCCAACAGGCTTCTGTCTCCATCCTTACATGTGGTGTACTAAGCACAATGGTAGTAAAATAGCATAATCCTAAGGATAGCTGTCAGTATAAGTTTATGTTCCACTGTTGAACGTTCCCTTTAGCTCTAATAGCTTTGTCAGTTATCCTGAATTGTTTCATAAATGATATTATCTGCAAATACAGATTCCTGACTTTTTCAAAGTTCGTTTTTATGCCACTTCACTTTTACAAAAGGCCTACATTATTACCTGTTTTTGCTAACCAAAAGAAATCTGAAAAGGATTTTTGTTTTTACAAAAAAAGGCGAACAGTGAAAATGGTGTTCAGCATTTGTTTTACAGCCAGCTGTTAAAGAGGCAGCACGCACCCGAAGCAGAGAAAGTGGCCCCTCCAAGCTCCTTCCCTGGGAACTACACTCAACTTCTCAGCATCAAGCCACCCTGGCTTTGAAATGTGTCTGTGAACATCTCTGATTTATCTCAATTTATTTTGTGCGTCTGTCAGCAAGAAGCGTCCTAAGGTAATTGCTTCTTCACATTATGACATTTTGGTTTACGAAAGGTTTCATAGGAACGCTCTACTTTCATATAGTGGGGGGAAATCTGTAATATTAATTTCCTCTTCTTTAACTTTTACATCCATGCTCCATATTTTTTCTCTTGTTTTATTGTAATGGGGAGGATTTTTAGCACAAATTTTTTTTTTTTTTTTTTTTTTTTTTTTTTTTTGTGGTATGCGGGCCTCCCTCCGTTGCGGCCACTCCCTTTGCGGAGCACAGGCTCCGGACGCGCAGGCTCAGCGGCCATGGCTCACGGGCCCAGCCGCTCCGCGGCACGTGGGATCCTCCCAGACCGGGGCGCGAACCCGGTTCCCCTGCATCGGCAGGCGGAAGCGCAAACACTGCGCCACCAGGGAAGCCCATAGCACAATTTTTTTTACAAGAGATGATACTTTTATTCCTGCCTTTAAGGTAAAGTATTCGAGAACTTTGCATCTTAAATTGTATATATATTTGTTATAGGTGGAGAGCTGGAATGACCCAAGGAGGAAAGACATTAGGAAGCCAAGGCAATAGTCCAAATAAGAATCTGAATGTCTTCAGCTAAAAACAAAGCTGCATTTAAAAACAGCATGTTGGGGGCTTCCCTGGTGGCGCAGTGGTTGCGCGTCCACCTGCCGATGCAGGGGAACCGGGTTCGCGCCCTGGTCTGGGAGGGTCCCACATGCCGCGGAGTGGCTGGGCCCGTGAGCCATGGCCGCTGAGCCTGCGCGTCCGGAGCCTGTGCTCCGCAACGAGAGAGGCCACAACGGAGGGAGGCCCGCATACCACAAAAAAAAACAAACAAACAAAAAAAAAAAACAGCATGTTGGGGACTTCCTTGGTGGTCCAGCGGTTGAGACTCTGTGCTCCCAATGCAGGGGGCCCGGGTTCGATCCCTGGCCAGGGAACTAGATCCTGTGTGCCGTAACTAAGAGCCTGCATGCCGCAACTAAAGATCTCGCATGTCGCAATGAAGATCCCTCATGTGGCAATAAAGACCCCGTGTGCCGCAACTAAGACCTGGTACACCGAAATAAATAAATAAATAAATGGATAAATAGATAAATAAATAAATATTAAAACAAAAACAAAACAGCATGTTGGGTGATGTCAGCAAGATGGCAGAGTAGGAGCTCCCAGCCCTTGTTCCCCCTCAGAAAAAAATTTAACAGTTACTGGGATTTCCCTGGTGGTCCAGTGGCTAAGACTCTGTGCTCCCAATGTAGGGGGCCCAGGTGTGATCTCTGGTCAGGGAACTAGATCCCACATGCCACAACTAAGAGTTCGCATGCCGCAAATAAAAGGATCCCGCGTGCCGCAACTAAAAAGATCCTGCATGTCACAACTAAAGATCCCACATGCTGCAACTAAAAGATCCCACATGCCGCAACTAAAAAGATCCTGCATGCTGCAACAAAGATCCCACATGCAGCAACTAAGACCCGGTGTAGCCAAATAAATAAATAAATATTGTTTTAAAAAGTTAACAATTACCCACCAATGAAATAACTTTGGGAGAGCTCCAGAGTACAATGAAGAAGCTGCAGCAACCCAGGGAGCACAAAAACTGAGGATGTCCATATAGGAAAGCATAGGAATCATTTTACCTATGTCATCTTATCCCACAGCCCAGCCCAGCTTGGGGCCAAGAAGTATCACACCGGCCACGACCTCCCCTCATGGAGAATAAAGAGACCAGGAGGGTGCTAGCACCCTTTCCCACCTAGGAACTCAGCAATGCTGTGGACACATAGTTTTTATCATACAAGACCCCCTCTCAGTCTTTGACGATGCTGACCCCAGCTGATGGAGCTTGCCTGGAGTCCATGCCACGGTGTCCTCCTCTGGCTGGAGATGCCAATCCTCCACTCCTTTTCCTGGTGCTGCTGCTGCTACACTCATACTAACACAACAGGCATGCAATTAACAGCAATACAATAATAGTGGGGGACTTCTATATCCCACTTACAATAATGGATGGAACATCAAGACTGAAAATCAATAAAGAACCAGCTGACTTGAACAAATTATAGACCAAACAAACGTGACAAACATATACAGAATTTTCCACCCAACAGGAGAAGAATACACATTCTTCTCAAGTGCACACTGAACATTCTCCAGGATAGATCACATGTTAGATCACAAATGAAGTCTTTACAAATTCAAGAAGATTAAAATCATTTCAAGGATATTTTCTGACCAAAATGGAATGAAATTAGAAAAAAACAATAATAAAATGGAAAAAATTCACAAATATGTGGAAACTAAACAACTCACTCTTGAACAACCAATGGGTCAGAGAAGAAATCAAGAGAGAAATTAAAAAGTGAAAACACAACATACCAAAACTTATGGGATGCAGCAAAAGCAGTACTAAGAAGGAAGTTCATAACAATAAATGCCTACATTAATAAAGAAGAAAGATCTCAAATAAGCAACCTAACTTTACACCTCAAGGAGCTGGAAAAAAAGAACTAAACCAAACCCAAAGTTAGCAGAAAGAAAGAATCATAATAAATCAAATGGAGAGAGCAAAAATAAAACAAATAGAGAATAAAGATAGAAAAAAATCAACAAAACTAAGAGTTGACTTTTTTGAAAAGTAAAATTGGAAAACCTTTAGCTAGAATAATTAAGAAAAAGAAGAGTCGAATAAATAAAGTAAAAACATGAAAGAGGAGATGTTACCACAGATGTCTCAGAAATAAAAAGGATCATAAAGGATTATTATGAACAATTATATGCCAACAAATTGGATAACCTAGAAGAAATGCATAAATTCCTAGAGATATACAACCTACAAAAACTGAATAAAGAAGAAACGTAAAACCTGAATTGACCAACGGGCTTCCCTGGTGGCGCAGTGGTTGAGAGTCCGCCTGCCGATGCAGGGGACGCGGGTTCGTGCCCCAGTCCGGGAGTATCTCACATGCCGCGGAGCGGCTGGGCCCGTGAGCCATGGCCGCTGAGCCTGTGCGTCCGGAGCCTGTGCTCCGCAACGGGAGAGGCCACAACAGTGAGAGGTCCGCGTACCGCAAAACAAAAACAAAAACAAAAACCCTACAATAAAGAAAAGCAAAGGACCAAATAGCTTCATGGGTGAATTCTATCAAACATTCAAAGAAGAATTAATAATAATCCTTATTAAACTCTTTAAAGAAACAGAAGAAGAGTGAATACTAATAAACTCATTTGATGAAGTCAGCACCACCCCAATACCAAAACGAGACAAAGACACTGCAAGGAAAGAAAACTATAGACCAATATCTATGATAAACATAGATGCAAAAATCCCCAATAAAATACTAGCAAACTGAATTCAACAACACATTAGAAGGATCATATACCATGATTTAGTGGGGTTTATCCCTGGGATGCAAGGAAGGTTGAATATCCACAAATCAATCAATGTGATATACCACATTAACAAAATGAAAAACAAAACAAAACAAAACACATGATCATCTCAATAGATGCATAAGAAACATTTGACAAAAATCAACATCCATTCATGATTAAAACTCTCAACAAAGTAGGTATAGAAGGAACTTACCTCAAAAGAATAAAGGTCATGAAAAACCCATATCTAACATCATAATCAGTGGGGAAAAACTGAAAGATTCCCCCTATGATCTTGACAAGGCAAGAATGGACACTCTTACCATGTCTATTTGGCACAGTAGTGGAAGTCCTAGCCAGAACAATTAGACAAGGAAAAGAAATGTAAGGCAAGCAAATTGGAAAGGAAGAAGTAAAAGTATCTCTGTATGCAGATGGCATGATCATATATGCAGAAAGCCCTAAAGACTCAACAAAAAACTGCTAGAACTAATAAACTAATTCAGTAAAATTGCATGTCACAAAATCATCAAACAAAAGTCACTTGTTTTTCTATACACTAACAGCAAAATATCCAAAAATGAAATAAAGAAAACAATACCATTCACAATAACATCAAAAACAGTAAAATACTTGTGAAAAAATTTAACCAAGGAAGTGAAAGATCTATACACTAAAAACCATAAGACAGTGATGAAAGAAATTGAAGAAGAAACAAATAAATGGAGAAACATCTTATGCTCATGGATTGGAATAGTTAATATTGTTAAAATGTCCATACTACCTAAAGCCATCTATTAAATTCAATGTAATCCATCCAGAAATTCCAAAGGTATTTTTCATAGAAATAGAAAAAACAATCCTAAAATTCATATGGAACCACAAAAGACACTGAATAGCCAGTGGTCCTGAGAAAGAACAAAAAGTTGGAGACATCACACTTCCTGATTTCAAACTACATTGCAAAGCCTAGCAGTCAAAACAGTATGGCACTGGCATAAAAACAGACATATAGACCAATGGAACAAAGAATAAAGAGAAAATCAATCAATCCATACATCTATGTTCAATCGATCTTCAACAGGAGTCAAGAACACAAAATGTTATGGGGGAAAACTGGATATCCACATGCAGAAGAAAGAATTCAGACCATTTTCTCACACCATATACAACAATCAACTCAAAATGGATTGAAGACTTAACTGTAGACCTGAATCAGTAAAACTATTAGAGGAAAAGATGGGGAAAAGTTCTTGACATTGGCCTGGGATATGATTTTTTTGGATATGACACCAAAAGCACAGGCAACAAAACCAAAAAAGAGACAAATGGGATTGCATCAAACTAAAAATCTTCTGCACAGCAAAGGAAAAATTCCACAGAATGGAAAGGCAACCTATGGAATTAGAGAAAATATTTGTAAATCCTACATCTGATAAGAGATTAATATCCAAAGTATGTAAGGAATTCATGAAACTCAATAGCAAGAAAATAAATAACCTGATTTTAAAAAGTACAAAGGACCTGACTAGACATTTCTCTATTAATGACATACTAATGGCCAACAGGTATACGAAAAGGTGCTCAACTTAACAAATTATCAGGGAAATGTAAACCAAAACCACAATGATATATTACCTCACATCTCTTAGAATGACTATTATCAAAAAGACAAAAGATAACAAGTGTTGATGAAGATGTAGAGAAAGGAGATCCCTTGTTGGCTAGAATGTAAACTGGTACAGCCATTATGGAAAACAGCATGGCGGTTCCTCAAATAATTTAAACATAGAACTACCATATGATCCAGCGATTCCACTTCTGGGTAGATAGTCAAAAGAATTGAAATCCATATCTTGATGACACCTCTGTCAGACCCCTGACCCCAGGAACTGTAAGATATTAACTTTGAGTTGTTTTAAGCCACTAAAATGATGGTAATTAGTTACAGCTGAAATAAGAAGATAATACATGTGCCATCGCTGGATCCTAGATTTGACTCTTACCTGAGATCAAGGCATCTCTCCCCAACACCTGCTCAGAGTCAGAGTTTAATCACAAGAAAGGGATAAAGAGAGATATCTGTTGGACAGGCAGCCATAGTATTTGCTACAGAAACCTTCCTATAGCACTTATCATATATTGTAAATTCATCTTTTCACATAACTGCCTCTTCCTTTAAACTATGAACTCCTCATAAACATGAACCAGGACATATTCATTTTGATATTCATATTGGCTATCGTGGGAAATGGCCTATTGTAGGTTTCAATTATTTTAAAATTAATGGATAGAAGAATGAATAAATAATTATCAAAGTCACCATTTTGATAAACATTGGGCTAGAAAAATGGGTAAATACAGTGGTCCAAAGTAAAAAATAAGCTTCTGTCAGTTACAGGTTTTCACTACTGTAGAGATATCAGAGTGCTTTTTTGTGTGGGTCTGTCACTCCTGGGCCCAGTGCTTCCCATAGTCAATTGTATTCTTTTTTGATGATTTTTAAAAGTGGACTTCTGAAAGGACCCTTTATTTTACAAAGTTTAGCTGTCTTTAAGGGGAACCACAATTCAGTTTTAGACAATAAAAATGTCATTCTTCACAGTATCATCAAAATTTCATGAATACTTTATAAAATTGAGTCATGAGCACTGCAATTTTCTCTTCAGATACTGTGAGACTGAGACACTGGAAGTCATAATAGACTATTAAAAGTTTTGGCTTCATGTTTGAAGATCACCCATAAGTTTACACCTTCCAAAAACTCTCAAGCAATTAATTATTCATCAAAATGTAAAAAGTGTTTTTGCATGCAAAAAAAGTTTATGAATGCAAAAAGTTTTCAAATAATATATTCTTTACTTATCCTCAAAGAAACTAAACATATTAAGAATAAATCTTGCCTTTCTTCTTTGTTTTAGTTATAACCAAGGTAAATGTATAGTGTAGGTGTTATTCTGTATACACAATAGCAAATTTACACTTTAGATGATCCATTTGTCAGAGAAAAAAATCTAAGATTGAGTAATGTAGTAACTTTCAATAGTTGATTCTCTTAATATAATTACTCAGTGAAATAAAGAATAAAATTAGAAAAGTTTGTGACTATTTTAGCAGTATTTGATTTAAACTCATATTTCATTCTGCTATTGCAGGTATACCTCTCTGTTTTTGCTTTACAGCTAGTGAATATATGGTCTTAGAACACTTTAAATAATTCATGATTATTAGAACAGGAACCAACTATTTCAATTAAACCCAATGGTTTAACAAATCTCTCGAGAACTTTGTATCGGGAATCACAGTGCAACTAGGGGAGCTTTCTATTTTCCAATTGATAGAGAATAGAGGGGCCATATGTTGAAACGAAAAATTATACCATCAGTATAGTTTAAGAAGTTTTAAGGTATTAGTGATAAAGGATCTTGGTAAAAGAAAACAGAAAAAAGAAAACAGAGTAAACTTTTCCCAAAATTTTGTCACCCAAAAGAGGTAAAAGACAACAAAGGCCAATATCAAGGGCAATGAATGCAAGTGTCAGAATCAAAATCTCTGTTAGAACTAGAGTCTGAACAGCACTGAGGAGTCTGACTAGAATTCCATAGCCAGTGGGCATAGAGAAATCGTTGGATTGTCATCATTAGGAAGGATTAAAGTGTTCAGACGCCAAATACTGGAACAAACAGAGGGGAAACAAACAGGTTTAACTGTGCCCATCGAAGTAGGCAGATATAGAGAAGGAAGCCATGTACCAGGGGGTTGGCCTGGGAGTCCCAGTTTTCAACCCTGTCCAGTTTTGTGTCCCTCACTGTAGAGAAATGATTGTGGTAGTACAGATGCCAGAGGTGGTATCCTGGCACTAATTCACACAGATCTGGTTTTCTAGCAGTATTTGAAGAACAACATTTTCAGTGTGATTTTGAGAGCCAAAAGCAACCCCAAATCACCACAGTTATGTATCTATATCTATCTATCTATCTATCTATCTATCTATCTATATAGATAGATTTGTTTCAAATGGCTTTTTCTCAAGTATAGAAAAGTAAAATAATGTTAAGGAATGAGGCAGTTTTGTAGTATTCTGATGCCTTAAGCAAAAGTAGCCCTTTAGAATGATGGTTCTATTAAGCAGAATTACTCAAAATTGATCATTGAGAGTTGGAAAGAGAAAAGTAAGAGCATTTGAGTGAACGCAGGAAAAAGAATATTTTGAAGAGTGAAACTCTTCCTTAGTGGTAGAATCACTGGCTATGTGGAAACTACCATGGGATCACCACCACAGTTCTCTGCTACAGTTTTATTGGTAACTTAGAGTAATGAAATATATATCAAATCTACAAAAATTCTTGTGGCCTTCAGCAATCCCTTTATTACTTTTGTGTCTCAGTTTCCCCAAATGGAGACAAAGGGCTAGAATCCAGTGATCTGTAACAGCCATCAATCTTTAACATTGTGAGCACCCTTTTTCATACTGCTCTCCCCCTTTCTGTCTTTTGTGCTCAAATCCATCTTTCTTATTCCCTCTACTCCAGTCTTGATAAATCTCCCTGCTGTTTCTTGTCAGCCCTAACCTGAAGGAAACAGCTCTAGAGACTATTAGTCAGAATTACTACATGGTCATCACCAATACCAGACAAGCAGCCTTCATCAGGGAGAGAAGGGCTGAACAAGCATGAAAGCAACAGTCATTGGACTGGAAGGAATGAGCAAGAAACATTGGGTATTGCACTGGATTGCCTCTGTATTCCTTTCTTTATATGCTTTTCTTTCCTGATTCTTTTTCTTTCCCATCTGAGAGTTACAGGAATGTTTTGCCCAAACTATACAGGAATGGCTAATCATAACAGCTTCCTGTTTTTCCACCTTACTTCCTAGCTTGGAGGGTGAACACTAATTCATTTCCAATACACTGATTAGCTGGCTACACAGTGTGCCAGTTACCCCCAACTTCTGTGTTGTCTATACAGCCTACTGCTTAAATACATACTAAAATGTGTGTGTGTCCACAAATATATATGTATATATATATATATATGTATATATATATGTATATATATATATATATATATGCTTTTTTTTCTTTGTTTCAGCTTTAAGGAGAAGCTAAACTTTTCCTGCTAGTGTGGAAAAAAAAAATTAAATGATGGATCATGATATTTAATGGGTTTTTTGTTTGTTTGTTTGTTTTGTTTTGTTTTTGGCCATGCTGCATGGCTTGCAGAATCTTAGTTCCCCTACCAGGGACTGAACCCGGCCCTCGGCAGTGAAAGCATGGAGTCCTAACCACTGGACTGCCAGGGAATTCCCTAATGGTATTTAAATAGAGAAATCACTTATACTGGAGAGAACTAAATGTAGATGATTCTAAACTTGGTGTGAATATTGTTGTTGTTCTTCCTTTTATAAAAGAAAAAAAAATCCTCATTATGCTCTGTTGTCATTGAAATGAGCCCAAACATCAACTGTGGTCATTTTCAGGAGCTCCACATTAGTCATTCCATTTAACGCCAGATATTTAGTGCAGATTACAGAAAGATGACAAGAGGAAAAATATAGCTTTTTGTTTAATGAAAATGAGTTTGAAAGACAACCTATGAAATGGGAGAAAATATTTGCCAACAGGGCTTAATTTCCAAAATATACAAACAGCTCATACAGTTTAATATGCATTAAAAAAAACCCCACAACCCAATCAAAAAATGGGCAGAAGATCTACATAGACATTTCTCCAAAGAGGCCATACAGATGGCCAAAAGGCACATGAAAAGATGCTCAACATAGCTAATTATTAGAGAAATGCAAATCAAAACTACAATGAGGTATCACCTCACACCTGTCAGAACGGCCATCATTAAAAAGTCTACAAATAATAAATGCTGGAGAGGGTGTGGAGAAGAGGAAACCCTCCTATACTGTTGGTGGGAATGTAAACTGGTGCAGTCACTAGGGAAAACAGTATGGAGGTTCCTTAAAAAACTAAAAACAGAGTTACCATATGATCCAGTGATCTCAATCCTGGGCATATATCTTGAGAAAACTCTAATTCAAAAAGATGCATGCACCCCAATGTTTGTAGCAGCACTATTTACAATAGACAAAACATGGAAGCAACCTAAGTGTCCATCAACAGATGAATGGATAAAGAAGCTATGATATATAGAGACAATGGAATATTACTCAGCCATAAAAAAAGAATGAAATAATGCAATTTGCAGCAACATGCAGGGCCCTAGAGATGATCATACTAAGTGAAGTCAGACAGAGAAGACATCATATGATATTGCTTATATTTGGAATCTAAAAAAATGATACAAATGAACTTATTTACAAAACAGAAGCAGACTCACAGACATAGAAAACAAACTTATGGTTACCAAAGGGGAAAAGGGGGAGATAAATTAGGATTATGGGGTACATACTACTATAAATAAAATAGATAACCAACAAGGACCTACTCTATAGAACAGGGAACTATACTCAGTATCTTGTGATAACCTATAATGGAAAAGAATCTAGAAAAGAAAAGAATATATGTGTGTGTGTGTGTGTGTGTGTATGTGTGTGTCTGTGTGTGTGTCTGTGTGTAACTGAATCACTTTGCTGTACACCTGAAACTAACACAACATTGTAAATCAACTATATTGGTGCTGGGTTCTAAATGTCCTAACTACCTGTACCTTTTGCCACTCATGAGATATCGAGGGCTCAGTTGTCTTGTTAAGGGTCTCCAATGAAATGCAACTTATGCATTAAGTAAGAAACTGTCAGGAAAATGGTCACTTAAGCCCATGGTCTTCCCTGTTAGTTCCACATTTTCAAATTACTGCATTCTGATGCCTTACAGTACTTTACCATTTTAGAAGTCATCTGTGACAAAAGCTAGAGTTAACTCCCAGACTCTGCCGCTATCAATAAATCTGTTGGTTTCATGGATTAAAAAAAGGAAAATAAAAAGATTAGCAAAAAAAAAAAAAAAAAGTGGAAAATATGCATTCACTCATTCATTGAGCAAACATTGCTAGATACTTCCATGTTCCATACAACTTCCTAGGGCCAGAGAGGAAATATGGTACATAACTCCTATTCTGAAGGAACACAATATGTAAGTTGACAGAAGACAAATGTGTGAAAATGGGAGAAAGAACCAGTCAAGGAAGAACACAGTGCATTCATGTATTATGGGCACAACACTATATTTGTAGTGGCCCAGTCTGGATAGTTAACATTCGTTCTTGTCACAAACAAATCTGAGGGGTTTAACACAATAATGGTTTAATTCTCATTCATACAAAGCCTGGTCATGTGGTTCTTCTGCAAAGGTGATGGAAGTCTGTGTAGCTACATCCTAAACAAATGGTGTCAAGACTGCCATTACACCATCCATTTGGCAGCAAGTGTGGAGAGTGAACATGAATCACACCCACTTTTAAATGCCTCGATCCAGAAATAGCATACTACTGCCACCTGCTTTTCATTTGCAAGAACTTGTTATATGATTCCAAATAGATTCCAGGAGTCTGGGGAATACAGTTTTAGCAGCGTGCCTAAGAAGAGGGTATAGTTTTGGTGAGTATCTAGTCAGTTTCTACTAATCTACACTTCTGGTCATCATATGTCTCTTTCACTTCTTCCCCACATAGAAAACAGTCTCCCTTTCAGGGAGATACATCAAGGTCCCTCTCATTGCTCCATTCACATGCACATATTCTAAGCACTTTCTGCAGTTTTGAGTGAAATTAATCTTCCCTTTGATATCCTCATACATTTTCCCCACTCTTCCAAACCCTTTATACCGCTTAAAGATAAGGAGGTTCTTTTAGTTTTCTTTTCAATTCGGATGAATTTATTCCTAATTTATGAACCCCTCGCCTCTCTAATCCAGTCTTCCTTTCTCCTGTTTTGAAAGGTGATTCTTTAAATACCTAAGAGTCTAGGATCTTATGAAAATTTTCAGTTGAGAAATGATCTTTCTTGTTGGTAAGGTAAATTATTACAGCTTCATGTACTTCTATTTACTGCTTAAGGGTTTTGCACAATCTTTCTAATTACAAACTGGAACTAAGTATATTTGAAGCCTGTTGTGTTGGGGATTGATGTGGGAGCTTTATTGGCAGAGAATATTCCCAGGTGAAAAGAGAAGACAAATATCTCTAATCCCTTGTTCCTTGGGCTTCACTTAATAGTACCAAGAAATTTCTCAATGACCTGCAAACCTTCCTTTTCTTAACCACTCTGTCATTTGGCCCTTTACTGCTCTTCTTATTTTTCTATATTAATTCCCTTTATTTTTCCTTTTTTTTTTATCTTGATCTTATATTTGAGCCAGGGATACCCATATCTTGTCCAAATTTCCTAGGAGAGAATCTAGATGTTCTGGAACATGAAGCTAATATAATCTGGCATGGGGGACTCTTTAGGAAAAAGCATATAACATTATCATAACCAGTCAGAGCCTCGGAAGCAGCCTGCTCAAGTTAAGGGCCCTGAAGATTTAGCTTCATTAGTTTAATGGTAAATCTGCTTATCACAGTCCATCCCAGATCCGTTTTTCTTTCACATTCATTTCGTATTATATATTCACTAGAGGCCATATTAACAGAGTTTCTGCTACATTTATTCAGCATCGCATTTTTACTTATTACGAAACAGCTACTTCTACAAAGAAACAGCAGTGGACTTGTCAGAAACTCTCAGAGATTTAGTTCTTAATGTAAATCTGCCTATGAATAAAATTGGAGCTAGACGGGATTCTGAACTAGACAGGCAATGCAAATTTTCCTTTGAAGGAGAGGGAGCTGAAGTTAGAGAAGCACAGATGGAGAGAGTTGACATACAGTTTTGTATTACTTATTGTGAAAAAGAATATGTAAATGCAAAGGGAATTTTGGAAGTAGTTGACAATAGTCAACTTTTTCTTTTGATCTTCCATTTCCTGTTCCTATCGCTAAAGAAACACCGTGAATTGATAGAAAGGCTTCAGGCTTTAGGATTAAAGAGACCTCAAAGCAAACCCTGGGTCTGACACTTACTAGCTATGAGATTATAACATCTCTGATGCACTGCTGCATCGAGTATGAATGTAGAGGAGAATATCCAGTGTGTTGTTAGGATTTCTTACAATATTTGTGGGTATGTGCGGTTACTAAGTGATACTAAATGAATCAAAGCCATCATGTAATGACTATCATTAAGCAATCAATATATGTGTATGTATATATACATATATATGATGTTAGGTATATAACGCATACATATAATTGATGATACAGTATGCATTTAAGAAACATTAGATAAAGGTTTATAGATATTCATATTTAAGGCAGAACAATAAGCCTGTTATTTAAATGATTTTTCCCTGTAATTGATTCTCTGAAGATTTTTTCATAAGAATTTTGCTTTATTATCATTGTAGTAATAACTTCATAAATTAACAAATGTGTCTTTCACTTCTTGAATTTCACAGCTTGAATCAGACTGCCACACCCCATCACTTGCCCCTCTCTCAAAGTTGCACGCTAGCAAATTTAAACTTATGTCCTTATTACACATTTGTTTTAGGAGAAATAGTCATCCAAGTGCCAACTGCATTTCCATTGTCATAAGCATTATTCTATTTAAAGTTATGAAACATCTTGAGTTCTGAGTCATAAGAAGAAACTGAGTTAGGCTGAGACTGAAAGGTACTTTAGTGGAATCCTATGTAGAGCTCACAGAATTGACAGCACCAGTACTGGAAAAGAAACAAAAATCTAGGTAACTCCTGAGGGATTAACTGGAAAACCTGCATCAGAAATCCTGTATCGCTAGTAGTCTAGTCCAGTATTTTTCACACTTCAGGTAAGGGCTTATAATGAGATAGGAAGTCAATCTGAGAGTCCTGACCAGAATTTTAAAACGGAATGGAATGAAATGGAATAGAATGGAATGGAATAGAAAAGAATAGAATAGAAACAGGAACAGTACATTACATGAATAATTGTAATGAACAGTCCACATCACTGATGATTCACTAAAGATTCAATATACCAAGAGAGGGTCCAATTAGACAATCCTAAGTCATGATCTTGCTCTATAACATTTTCCAAAATTCATTTCATTCTACTGCAATAAACAATGAGCCCTGAATAGAGTCCAATATTACATTAAGAGGGACCAAAAACATTGGGCTTCTGAACCAACATAACTTACCTATGCCTGGCATGAAACACACACACTGTTGGTCTGTATCCCTCACGATTCATTCTGCTATTGGAAGTTTAAAAATTTCAGCATGTATATCTGGCTGGGAAAATAACAAAAGTTCTCACTCTCAACCTCTCTTTTTTTCCTTTTGTCCTATGCACAAATACTTGCAAAGTCCAAATACTTAGAAAGCTCAGCTTGTTTTGATATAGGCATTAACTAGGACTAAATGGTTTTCTTCTTCGGTCATTTAATCCTTGTGTTAGCACAGACTGCTTGGCTAAAAGCTAAGCTGATGTGGGCCAGGGTGAGGTCAACATGAAGCTCTGTTGTCTATGCTTACTGAGGCTTGTCCCACCGGAGCCACTTAAAAACCCACAAAGATGTAAAACGAAAGAGCAGATATATGTACATATATGTATAACTGATTCACTTTGCAGTACAGCAGAAACTAACAAACATTGTAAATCAACTATACTCCAAAAAAATTAAAAAAAACAACAACAACCCACCAAGGTGAAAAATCACATGACTTATGAAAGCCTTGAAACCTGATGCCCCCTGCCCAGGCTGTGTCAGAAGCATGGATCTTTTCTTCCCCAAAATATCAGTTCAAGATTTCCAGCCAATGTGGCCAAGATATTGGGGTATTAGGTTGCCGATGAATAGCACACTTATTCCTTTCACCCAAGTTAGAAACTAATTTAGTGACAGGCAGAGGAAACTAACGGAGAAAAAAAATCAAAGTAATTGTTTTATTACTGATAAGGCTGAAGGAAAATCAGAAGAGTTTAATAACTTGAATTATATATCATATTCTAGAAAAGACACCATATTGTGATATGTGATATCAGCTATCCCTCAATTAATCTATAATTTTAAGACAGTTCCAGTAAAAATCCCATTGCTTTCTTTTTTCCATGAAACTTAACGAATATCATTTTAAACTTATTTGAAAAAGCAAGAGACTGATAATAATGAAGACAACTTTAGGGAAAAAAGAACAATGACAGAGACTTGTGCTTTCAATTATTACAACATATCACAAAAATTCATTGTGGTTAAGAAAGTAACGTTTTGGCAAAAGGATAGAAAATCAGATAACAAAGAACACAGAGTACAGAAACATACACAGAAATAAACACGATCTGTGCATGTGACAGATAGAATAATTAATCAGTGGAACATGGGTTACTTATTTATCTGTATGAAATTAATTACCCAAATGAAGTAATAAAATTAAATTAGAATCATTACACCTTACCCATAAAGCAGTTACAGGCAGATTAAAACATGAATTTAAAAAAAAGTCTAAAGAAATACAGCACTGGACATGTATTTGAGACTAAGTTAGGGAAGGATTTCTTAATCAAGGCAAAATACATACAATGTATGAAGGAAATCAATTTAAAATTTGACTCCCATGATATTATGCATGTCATAACAATAACCACAATAATCAAAAGGATAAAATCTGGATCATTTTTCTTGGATCACTTTTCCCAAGTTGTGGCCCACATTTCCCTCTCTGAGCTACAAACAAATTTTGGAGAGATGCCAATGGTAGACAGGAGCCACAGAAGGAATCCTTAGTGCAACTTAACTGCTTGAGAAGCACAATGGAATCGAATGCTATCCAAAATACTTCCTTCTCTGTCTCCAGAAGGATTATTCAATTACTACTGGAAGATTCCCACATTTCTCCTGGCAAACCTACACACCTTGGATAATTTCTTATCACTAGTAACTACTGTACACTGATAATTTCTTATCAGTATTAACTACTTCCCTTCTTTCTCAATTCCATGGATCCAAAGTGAGTTTTATGAAAAACTTTCTTTTTCTAAAAATGACACATTAAGTTGGATATTTAAGTACAGTGAAAAGGTACGGTTTCAAAAAACCAATAACCCCTACGTTTAATGCTCGTAGCAATGCTTTTGTCTTTTCTCTCAGACAGAATGGTCACCTGTGTTAACCATTTCCCAGATGCTTTACCACTTGGCTGTATCCTAGTTCAACTCCCATGCGTTTGGAAGATTCATTGGCGTCACCTAAAATTTCCCCCATGGTAGCCATTGACAAATTGGTCAGGAAGCATACACTGATGCTCTGATCATTGGGATAAAAAAATGCAATCAATTCTGTGCTAAATTCGAACTTTCAAGAAATACTCTTCTAATCACATTACAGTAGAAAGAAGAAACCAGACAACTCTTCAGTTAGGTTCTAAAAGATTTAGCTCATTTTAATATGAATATAAAGGAACTCCCTTCATAGACATACATTACAATATAATCAATCCTTTACGTCATTTAATCCAGGAGAGACAGTGGTAGGAAATTGGACCCTAAGGCAGTTTTCTTCTACTGTTGATGGCTGGAGGATAGAGCAAATTACCTTGCAACTCTCAAAAATGATGTATTAATTAACAGGTTATACACAACAACACAAAGACATGATGCTTTTCAAAGGAATGAAATAGGACATAAGAAAGCTGGAATATCCTCCCTCCCATGCACCCTCACACCTGCATTTAACAATCTCCGTTTGGGTGGTATGTGCAGTTTTAATAAGTAATGAAAGGAATAATGAAGTTTTCAATCCAGAGCATAAGAATAGCACCCACAGGGATTCAGCAGGGCCAGAGATAGCCCTGAGGCTGTGCATTATTCAATGGATCTGACTCTGTGATTACACACATGCAGTCACACTGCCTGTTACAATTATAAAGGCTGACACTCCTTAAGGCTAACCCACTCCATCCCCCAAACTTATTCTCCTTTCCTCCTTGAGCACCACCCCCCAGGTAAATATGTTTAAAAATTTAGAGTTTCCAGTTGCCGCAATTGATTTGGCTTGTCTTTTTTCAAATTATTTTAACTTTGGCATATTTAATGTAGCACAGCCGTGTGGTGAGAGAGACAGCTGGCCAAAGAGAGGGCTCCATGGTGAACACCCTGCTTCTTCCCAATGTCAGGTCCACAACCGTGAACTCAAGGCAGCCCCTCCATTCCCAGAGCGGAAGGAGAAGCAGCCAGGAATGGCGAACCTTTCTGCGTGTCATTCTGCTAATGTCCTGCGGCTCGGCCTGCAGGGCTCGCTTGCAGGTGTAAGAGGATAATTCAGTGTTCACAGCCCGTTGATTTCCTGGCCACAGCTGCAGAAATGTCAACAAGGTGCCGACCGTAGCAGGGGTTGCTGTGTGATCCATTCTCTTTTCTGCTGAAACTCAATTTGTCAGGGCTGCCAGATAGTCCCGGACGATGTTTTGTCACTACGGCCTGGGCTGGATTTGGGTCATCGACTTGGTTCCCACATTAGTTACCTAATGTTCTAGAGTGCAACCACTGTGCATATTTATATCAGGGTATGTATCTTGGACTATTACGATGTTGGAAGATTTCAGGCCTCTGCTTTCAGAGTGTTCAATGATATGTGTTACAAGATACCTGACAGGCTCTGAGCAGGGCGGCAGGAGAACTGGTTTTCCAGGAACTATCTCAGTGGTGTCTGTCAGGTCCCATCACACGCTGGGAAGCAGATCGTCCATTGCGGATGAAATGCTTAATGACACTGTGACCGCAAATCACACCATCTGGAAGGCGAACGTGCGATTCCCCAGGGGGCCCTGCAGAGCAGCGCTACAGCCCTTACAGACTCGGGAGGGGACTGCACTGCCTGCATCAGTGTCATCCCGGCTCCCCCCCAGGGCTCCAGGGGCAGGACCCGGGCCAGTCAGAGCGGGTAGGTAGGCGCCTCCCAGGGACTCCACCGAGTGCATGGGGCGGGGCTCCTCCTGGCTGCCTGTTTCCATATCCAGCCCAGTCTCCCCGCTGTACTAATGTTGAGGGGCTCCTATTTGCCTCGGAAGTGTCCCCTGTGAGACCCCAGCAGCGATGCTTCAGGGCTCCTCCTCTTTGCACTGTCGCACCCCCTCCCAAGTTACACATGGCCCCGGTGGTCCGCGCTCCTCCTCTTCGCCTCGTTCACACCTTCCGTGGTTGCGCAGGTTCTACCTCCCGGGACAGGTCCACCATGGCCCTGAGGGGTCGCCCTCATCCTCTGGGACCTGGTCGCACCGGGTCTGGACCCATCACTGCGGTGAGTCTGGCTGCGCTCATCCTCGGCCTGCTCTCCCCTCCGGCCAAGCACAGTGCCTGGGGGAGGCTCTTCCGCTTTGCTCGGCTCGCACTCCCTGTTGACGCGCACAGGTGCACTGAGCACGAGCGGCTGCCCCTCCCGGCAGCTCTCCTTTCCCTTTGCATCAGATTCTCCTCGAACCTGTCCACAGCCCGACCAGTTACGGAGTGCGGCGACTCTCCTCCTCCTGCTTCCACACGCCCCGTCGTCTGTGCGCTCCAAGGTGACGACGCCGCGAGGACGGCCCTTTGCTGCTCAGCATCCGCCGCCCTGCACTTCCCCCGCTGCACCGACCATGCCTTCCTCTACACCCTGTTCACATCACCCGCCCAGGGACCACGCTGCAGGCTGCCGCGCACACCCTGGTTACGTCCCGCTCGCATCCTGTGCAGCGTAACCACCGTGCTGCTGCTGCGGGGGTCCTCCTCGTGGCCCCGCCACGTTCCATGGTTTGCCCTGTTCACGGAGCCTGTCACCTTCCACCTCGGCACGAAGGGTGTGAGGAGTCTCCTGTCGCGTCTGTTCACGTCCCCATGGAGGAAGGGAGGAACTCCCCCTCTTTGCCCTTCTCACCTCCCATGTCAGTCCCATCTGTGCACGGACAGACCAGGGATCACCCTCTTTCCCCATTCGCTTTTCTCGTCCAGTTGTCCCACTGCACCGAGCGTGTGGGGCTCTTTCTATTTGCCTTGTTCACATCCCTGCCCACGTACATCATGGTACTCATGGGTGGTACCTCATCCTCTTTGTCCTGTTCACATCCTCTGGCCACTGAAGCTATTATAGTTATGGTGCTGGGCTACTCTTCTTTGCACAGAATACCCTGGTCAGTTATGCCAGTGACACCAGCATATGGTTGAGGCAGGGCTCCATCTCTTTGCCCCGTCTGAATACTCTGCTCGGTGACATCAGTACACTGATGCTGCCAGAATGCATCACATCCCCTGACCATATCCCCGGTCCAACTATCCTTCTACACTGATGGTGGGGGGATGCTCTACTGCCCCGGTAATATTCTTGGCCAAGTCACACCACTGGTTACTGCTCAGGGCTCTTCCTCTATGCCTTGCTCACATCTCTGTGCCCTGGACCCTGTTCCCCCTCTCCTCTAGTGAGAGATGGTGCTGGGTCCTTCTCTTTGCCAAGTTCACATCACCTGTACACTTGCAACACTCCCTGGTGCTGCAGGCCCTATTCGCTTTGCCCCAATCACATACGCTGTCCATTTACAACACTGCACTGATGCAGTGATCCAGAGCTCTTCCTCGGGACCCTGGTAGCATGCCCTGCACTGTATTTTGTACTGATGAGAGAGGGAGTTAATCCCCCTTGTGCCCTTTACATCCCTTGTCATTTATACCACCACACTGATGATGCTGGGCTCCTTTTCTTTACCACGATCCTGTTCCCTGTTCAGAGTCACCATGGGTCTCACTTCCCGTACACCTCTTCCATCTGGGAACGGACGGTGTGGGTGTCCCCCTTGCCGTACCCACAATGTTTGGGGCTTCTCATCTCTGCCCCTTTCAGAAAGCTCCTCAAGCTGCACCACTGCACTGACTGACTGGGGATCCTCCTCTATTCCCGATCCTCCACTGCTCTGATAGAGTAGGGTTCTTCCTCTTTGCCTGTCCACATCCCTTGGCCAGTTACTCCACTGCACTGATGGTGCCGGGGTCCTACTGACTGGCCTTGTCACTTCTCCTCCTGCCCAGCTGCACTAGTTCTCTAAAGGTTCAGGGAAGCACCTCTTTGCAGCTTCACATCACCTGTCCGGTTACATCACTGCATCTGGTTTAGGGCTTCTCCTCTTTATCCCACTCCCTTACATGCCTTGTCTAGAGACCCACTGCATTTATGGGACAGTACTCCTACTATTTGCCACATTCATATCCTCTGTCCAGCTGGTCTCATGACCTGGTGATGGAAGCCCCTTTTCCTTTCCCCTTTTTACATCTCCTGGCCAAGTACATCACTACAGTGATGGGGGGGGGGGCCTCGTCTTCACTGCCTTGCTCATATCGACTGTTCAATTTCTCTTTGCCTTATTCACAATCTACCATTAATGCACTGATGGTGCACGGGTCCTCCTTGTTAGCCTGGGTCAAGTAGCCTTCCTAGTTACTCCCCTGGACTGAAAGGATGGGCCTTCTCTTTCCCTGTCCACATTGTTTGTCCATTTCTGGCATTCCACTCCTGGGACAAGGCTCCTCCTCTTTGCCTTGTTCACTTCCCCTCTCCCTTACAACACTGTGCACATTGGACAGAGCTCCTTTCTTTGCTCTGTTCACATACTCTAATTACACCAGTGCACTGATTGTGCAAGATCCATTTTTTCCCAATCACATCTTCTACTAAGATGCCCCAGGGCACTGATAGCACATGACTCCTCCTCTTTGTAATGTTCATATGTATTCCCTTCTTTCTTACTCCACTGCACCCATACTGCAGGTATCCTCATTCATATTCACTGCCAGGATAAACCAATGTATTGATGGACGGCCAGTCGTCCTCCTAGCCCTGTGCACACCGTGTTATAACTCCACTACATTGAGGTGAAGGGTTCTTCTTTGCCCCCTTCACATTGCCCACCCAGTTCCTCCACTCCAGTGATACACTGGGCTTCCTCTCTGCCCTACAAAGAAACGACCAGGTGCACTCTGCCTGTCACTAATAACCTCAATAATGGTAATAAATAAATAAATAAATAAAAGGGGGGTTGCCTTGATGGACAGAACAACTGCACTGAGATGGAGATCATTTAGAGTTAGGTGTAATCTACACCCTAATTTGTCTGCCTTTAGCTATGGCCAGACAGGGCTATTAATAGGACAGATGGTAGGAACCACGACGTCGGCTTTAAAAAGATCTGAAGTAATGGGCCGCTGTCCAGCCGGACCTTGTCGTAACTTATCCTGAGACGTACTGACAATCTTAATGGGAGGTGGAAAGTCTACAGGTTCCCACCAAGCAAGCCCCACAGCAAGCGCTACCGATTTTGGCTTGTTCCACTTTAAGAGATTTCCCAAAATGATATCCATGCCTATGACTAGATGGACAAGAGACAGGGGCAACTAGCAGCGGGAATTTAGTTAATTTGATAGATCTCATCATAACATCGAGCAAGACCTATATGCCCTGAATGGGGCGACATAATACGCCCTGGATTTTAAATGAGTTACCACAGTTTTTGAAAAGGAAGGAGTTAACCAGAATAACTGTGACCTGTGCCCCAGTATCTAAAAGGGCCAGGAAAAGTTGGTTATTTTCTGGGATCCAATGGACCATGAGAGTAGTTTATGTGTGATTATCTCCAGGCAGTGGGACAAGCTCCAGGGAGTTGCCGTCATCCTAGGGGAGGTGGTTAGGTAACTGCTACTGTCGAAGGGCAGGGCAGGGCAGGGCGTGGGGCATTAGGGCCCCTAGAACTAGGAACTGACACTGCCTCCCTCTGGCTCCCCTATCCAACAAAGGGAACTCCCTCCTGAATGAGTTCCAAAGATATCTAGCAGGTTTTTTAATTGTTGGATTTCATACATGGATTAGCCCCGATTTTTTTCATGAGGGATGCCCCTGTCTCCAAGTTGTCAACCAGTAGGTTTGTCGGGATGATAGCTGAGAGCCTCTAGGGGTCTCCGCAAAAGCTGACGGTGGATTAGGAAAAGGTCCTAAATTAAGAGATGCCTCCTTTCTTAGAAAAGGGAACCCACCTACACTGTCGGTGGGCATGTACATTGGTGTAGCCACTGTGGAAAACAGTAGGGAGGTTCCTCAAGAAACTAAAAACAGAGTTGCCATAGGATCCAGCCATCCCACTCCTGGGCATATAACCAGACAAAACTATAATTTGAAAAGACACATGCACCCCTATGTTCACAGCAGTACTATTCACAATAGCCAAGACATGGAAGCAACCTAAATGTCCATCAACAGATGAATGGATAAAGCAGATGTGGTACATATATACAATGGAATATTACTCAGCCATTAAAAAAAAGAAAGAATGCCGTTTGCAGCAACATGGATGGACCTAGAGATTATCACACTAAGTGAAGTAAGTCAGAGAGAGAGACAAATACCATATGATATCACTTATATGTGGAATCTGAAATATAACACAAATGAACCTATCTATGAAACAAAACCAGACAAACAGAGAACAGACTTGTGGTTGCCAAGGGGGGAAGAGGTGTGGGAGAGGGATGAAGTGGGAGTTTGGGATTAGCAGATGCAAACTAGTATATATAGAATGGATAAACAACAAGGTCCTACTGTGTAGCACAGGGAACTATATTCAATATCCTGGGATAAACCATAATGGAAAAGAATATGAAAAAGAATGTATGTATATATATAACTGAATCACTCTGCTGTACAAGCAAAAATTAATACAACATTGTAAGTCAACTATACTTCAATCAAATAAAAATTTTAAAAATGTTAATAGTTCCTTTTTTTTCTTTTTACTGTGTATTACCACAAGTAATACATGTAAGGTTGCCAGATAAAATAGAAGATATCTAGTTAAATTTTAATTTCAGATAAGTAACGAATCATTTTTGGTATAAATTATGTCCCATGCAATCTTTGGGACGTATTTACACTAAAAAATTACTCATTGTTTATCTGAAATTCAAATTTAACTGGACACCCTCTATTTTTATTTGCTAAGTCTGGCAACCCTTTGCTCGTGCTTTGCATAAATGCAAAAAGAAAGAAACATAAATCACCAGAATCCTCACATTCTTGATTCTTTTCCTAATCCCTTAATATAATTGGAACTAATTTGGGTCCTTCCCAACCAAATTATTATAAATTAAAATGAGTTACATATTCTCAATAAATAATATCAGCATCCTTAACCCCCTTTGGTTTTTCTTTCTTCTACAGGAGTCATGCTGTTAAGAAAAATAAAGATGGATGAATCCCAGAGTAAAGCCAGAAATACCACTAGTCAGGCTGTTAAGAATCTGCTAAAATATTGACAAAGAAAACCTAGGTTACAGATAACATAGTATCTCATCTTTGGCAGCAAGAGAAGGGCGAGGGTGGCACTCCCTCACTGAAGGACACGTGTGTGTTGCTGTGTGTCTCCGTCCTTCTATCTGTCTGACTATAATCGACAGAATGGAAAATATACTGCAGCCCCCAAATTTGAGCAAATTTCCCTCATCTCCTTCTTTTTTTCATTGGTTGATCTAAGCAGGTTATCTATCCATCTTGCTAAGATAAAACGGGAGAATGGGCATCGACTTTGCAAAGGATTTTTAAGCTGTTGCTGACACCAGGACACTCATATGAGTGGTGGACTGTGCGTGTCTAAGCGTAAGTGGGCAAGCAGGAGTGCATGCCTGGGCGTGAGTATGTGTGCACGCGTGGGCGTGCGGCGTCTGTGCAGGGGAGGGCAGAGAACAACTTGCAGGGTAAAGACGGCCCCTGAGACAGCAAGACCTAACGTGGAAGGAGCGCCTCTCCTGGCCTGTCTGGGTGGTGCCTGGGCACATCAAGATAGCAACAGTAATTTAATGTTTTGGCCTCCTGTACTATTTGCCATTTATCACTGGCCTTAGCAGTGATTGCGGCTATGCTAGGGTAAGCCCATTCCCAGGCCATAAAAATCCACTGCAACAATAGAAGGAGCTTGCTCCACATAGCGATTCTCTAGGGACTCTCCTGATCTGGCTGATTAGTGGCACTTTCATCTGTTTGACAGGTGTGCTGAGTACAGCCAGAGTGGACAGGGAGGAGTCCAACCCTACATAAAAACTCATCTCAGAGAACTTGAGGACCCCTGAGTACAGTATGTATTTAGGGGTCTCAGGCTATTCCCACTTACTGCCTCATTTCTTAGACCATGAGCCCGAGTGTGGAGCCTAGAGTAAAGACCCTTACAAACCATTATGTGCCCTGTTCCTGAATGCTCTGTACAAAGTCCCTTAAGACGGTTTGTATTTCTAGTCTTATGAAACTTCAACTCTCCATCTCAATTTCTTGTTCACTCCCAGCCGTTTTTACCAGTTGGGTGTTTACCAGAAATACCTGCAGCAGTGGTTTGGTGTCGGCCTCCCGTTCTAAGGCATCCCAGTTGACCTCCACAGTGTTGGGGTCCTCCTGCAAGAGGGCAGTTGTGGCACTGCCTGATCTGTTCCTATGCTTTGTATCTAAAATCAGTTCTCGGAGTGCTGATACGCTGCGGCACTGAGAGCACTCCAGAGTGTTCTCGTGGTATTTCACAAGTATTAATCAAATCGAGCACATCAGCAGGAGTTTCTGGAGGTGCCAGGACAAGATGTTCCATATGCTTCTGCCTTTTTTCATTCACTATTGTGCCAAAGGCCTCTAAGGATACAAACTCTTAGAATCCACAGGGTCCGGGGACAAAGTACAATAACAGCAAGGCAGACAACAGCAGAGCAGTTTGGGAGCGACACAGCAATGTTTGCAGGGAGCCAGGTCTCAGGGGAAAGAGCGGACCACATCACTGGTCACCAGGTCCTTGCAGTGTGAGGATATCTAGTTAGGCAGTTCCCTGCTACCCACAGAGATAGGCCCGTGGGGCTCACATGTATGAGGAAGGGAGTTGGTTTTAGTTGAGTAGCCTCTACGGCCTCTGCACTAGTGAAGGTTTGGTGGATCACATTCACTTGTACCAGGAGAGCGGTAACGACTTCTTATTCCTTTGGGAGGACTTCCACATAGTACGATAGCTAATTACCCTAGACTCTCCTAGGGACCGCACCCAGATTAGCTGCATCATAAAGACTTAAGGGAACCCTCCTACACTGTTGGTGGGAATGTAAGTTGGTGCAGCCACTACTGAAAACAGAATAGAGCTTCCTCAGAACACCAAAAATAGAGTAGCCATATGATCCAGCAATCCCAGTCCTGTACAGGTAAAAACCCACCAGACCTAACAAATGAAGAGGAAATAGGCAGTCTACCTGAAAAAGAATTCAGAATAATGATAGTAAAGATGATCTAAAATCTTGCAAAAAGAATGGAGAAAATACAAGAAATGTTTAAAAAGGACCTAGAAGAACTAAAGAACAAACAAACAATGATGAAAAACACAATAAATGGAATTTAAAATTCTCTAGAAGGAAACAATAGCAGAATA